>NC_080678.1:13292485-13592485 GCF_030445035.2 Dasypus novemcinctus
TCCCGGGTGGGCAAAGGGCAAAGGAGGCGCCCCGCCACTCCCCCTGCTTTCCACTCCATCTGAGCAGAGTCTCACTTTTCTGCCCTTCCTTTCTCCACTCTTAACCTGTGTCCTTCTCAAGCTGGGGCTTGAGCAGAGAGAATTTGGGGGTGTGTGGGGGGGGCAGGGAGAACCTGGGGTGCCAATCATTCATTCCCTCCTCGGGCACCCAGCGAGCCTCCGTGTGCAGGGCGGTGCGGGAAGCTCTGGGCTCAGGGTGCCACTGCCCTGCACCCCTCAGTGTTACTGCTTGGTGGGAGGGGACAAATGGGGACGCTCACGGAAGACTCAGGGCACTGGCGGACCTGGGGGCCTAGATTCCTTAAGACCGCGTGGAGGGGGGGCGAAGCGGTGACCGCAGGGCGTGGAGGAGGCCTTCCGGGGAGGGGCTTCTTCGCTGGGTCGGAGGGCGGAGGTGGAAGGCGCAAGCGGGGTCCCTTCCCAGCTCTTCCCTGGAGAAAGCCCACCCTGCCCTTAGCTGTGGCCCCTGGATGCCTGGGGCCCCCTGGCCTTGGCCATGGCCGCTTGGCCCAACGCTGGGGACGCAGGCCCTCCTGGGCCACATGAGATGGCGTCAGATTGCTTGGTTCCTGTATTGGTCAGGGTTCTCTAGGGAAACAGAATCAACAAGCGGCATCCGTCAATAGTATGCGATTCTATTAGAGTCTCTCACGCAGCCGTGGGCATGCCCAAGTCCAGGTTCCGCAGGCAGGTGCAACCAGGGCAGCAGTGAAAGTCCAATGAAGGTTCTTGACGAGTTCTGGGAGATGTTGGCTGTCCAAAGACGAGCTGGGAAATTCTCTCTCAATGCTGGAATGAATCTCTTCCCCTTTTAAGGCATTCAACTGATTGGGTTAAGCGTTACCCATTGCTGATGGCAGTCTCCCTGATTGATGTAATTATAACCAGCTATCTATGATTTATCACTGCAGTAAAGTCAATGGTGACTAAAGTCCATAAATGCCCTTGTACTACAGTTAGCCCAGGGCTTGCTTGACCAAACAACTGGGCACAATTACCTGGCTGAGTTGACACAATAGCGTAACCATCACAGTGCCTATTCCAGCTCCTTGACTGTTGGGTTGTATGAGCTTGGGCAATCTAGCTCCTGCTCTGTGCCTGTTTCGCATCTGTGAAAAGGAGCCAAGCCTACTCACCTCATTGGGTGGTGGGGGAATCAAATGAGAGGATTCCTGAGATCCCGGCATCCCATGGCATAATGACATGGATGGACAGAGAGAATCAGAGGACTTGTGCCCTGAGATGACACTGGATCCTGGCTGTCTCCTTCCAGAGGATTGGCTTTCGCTTGTCCTTGGCATTCTGAACTCAACCTGTGTCCTTGTGATAAATCCCCCTTATTGCTAGCTCAGGCCTGATGGTGGTGGAGGAGTTACTTGCCTCGGCATCCCAGTGTCCAAAGTAATTAGAGAGCAGATGTCTTAGTGTGCGAGGCTGCTGTGACAAATATCACACAGTGGAATGGCTTAAATAACAAGCACCTGTTGGCTCGCGGTTTCAGAGGTCAGAGGTCCCCAATCTAGGTGTTGGCGAGACCATGCCTTCTCTAGGAGGCTGGAGCCTTCTGGTGCTGGCTTGTGCCAATCTTGAGGTTCCTTGATTCGCTTCTCTGCTCCACCACACGGCGAGGCCCTGGGTCTCCTCCTGGGACTTCCCCTGACCTCTGGCTTTTTATAAGGGTGCCCAGTCATATAGATTAAAACCCACCTGGATTCAACTGGCCACACCTACAGAAGGTCTTCGAAGATCCTATTCACAGATGAGTCCATACCCTGGCTCCCCATATGGTATTCAAAGATATTTACAAATTTAAAATGTGATGGCTCCCAGGAATGGGGAGGAAGAGGAAGAGCATGCCATTGGTTGGGGTACAGGATTCAGTCTAGCACAGAGGGACAGGCTGGGCAGGGGGTGCTGAGGGGTGCACCCTAGGGGCAGGGACAAAGCCGAGCAAGCTTGGGCTGGCGCCATTTACCTGGAGTGCGAGCGCTAGGGGGACAGTGGTAGCCAGGCTGGAGGACAAACTGGGCCACACCATGGGGGGCCTGGGTGGGGGGGTCACTCAAGAGGCCGCCTGGGGTGTGGCACATAGTAGGTGCTCAATAAGAATTAGCTGCTACCGCCCTGGGCCTGGCCCTAGCGAGCCCCCCTCCCTCCCCAGGTCAATCTTGTCTATAAGATGGGTGACAACTAGATGATCACCAAGACCCCACCCCAGCCCAAGAGACAGACTTGTCTGGGATAAGTGATACCGTGATAAAGTGAGAAATACTAGTTTTTATGCTGAGCCAGGTACTCTTCAGATCCCTCCGCAGGCATTTTCTCCTCCAGTCCTTGTGTTCTTATCCCCATTTTGTAGATAGGAAAGTGTGGCTTAGACAGGTGCAGTTTCACCTGCCCAGCAGTAAGTGGCAGAGACAGCTTGAACGGGAGTATCTCTAACTCCAGCCCCCTTGCATTCAACCAGTCTACCCATCTGCTTACTTGTGACATATTTACAGTTCATTTTTTTCCCCCTTTAATTGAGAAAGCCCAAGCAAAATACTCCCCTTTCTGCATAATAAAAGACGGTAGAAACTGGTTTATTTGAAAGGCCCATGAGCTAATGCATATGCATGTGAATACCCACTTATAGGAGTGTGTTATGTCTGTTTGCCCATGGGATTTCTCTGGGTATGTCTGCATGACCAAATGCCTCCATTGCGGTCCATTTCTCATCTAAAGAAAAACAACAACAAAGAAGCCCAAGAAAACACAGTTTAGAATCCCAGGAGAGAACGCAAAGCTTTTAACTCAGCAATTTCTTTTCTTTCTTTCTTTTTTTTTTAAGAGCCTGGCTTCCCAAAAGGACAAGGTTGTCACAATCATCTCCGAGGAGTGCAGTCCCCAGCCGAGGCCACCCAGGCTATTACTCACCCAGCAAAGCCTTTCAAGCCTGCTTCTTCGCTGTGGGATCCAGAAGGAAACAGCTTTGCCTTTAGAGAGAATCCAATTATCTGACCTTTTGTTATCGAAGACCGGTGTGGAGAATTTTAATCATTCCTGCAGAATGGACGGGTCCAGGGGCCTCTGCTGATCTTGGTGAATGCGCATTTCACTCTTCGTGATTAGGTTTGATTATCTCTTGTAGCTAGGCCAGGGCACTGTCTCAGAGCCAGGTGCTCACCGCATTTGCCCCACCGCACTGCTTGGGGGCGCGGTGCTCTGCGGATCGAGCCTGTGGACCCTGAGAGAAGGTTCTGTGTCCCCAGCCCGGGGGGTACTCTGCATCTAATCTCAAGGGGCTCAGTTGCACCCTCCCCCAGGATCCTTGGGCCCAACTAATATCGCTTTATATGATCAGGGCCTTGCTGGGTCACGCCCAGGCCTGCACTGCTTCCCGCTGGCTGGTGGTGCATGCGTGGGGCCTGCCACGTGGGGCCTGCCACGTGGGGCCTGCCACGTGGGGCCTGCCACGTGGGGCCTGCCACGTGGGGCCTGCCACGTGGGGCCTGCCACGTGAGCCCTCGCTGCCCCCATGCCCAAAGCACTGCTCCAGTCGGATCAGCAGGTGCAGTGCCAGCCCAGGAAAGGCCAGGAGCAGGGACCGTTTATCAACAATAATGTCATCACCCAGGGCTCCTCCAGTTTCCCAGCACTGACCTTTGCCTGGCCAGGCCTCAGTTTCCCTCTGGCTTCCCTCAGCATTTCCCCTTTGGCCTTTCTCCTGCTGCTTTGTCATCGTCGGGGACTCTGCTTCCAGCCCACCCCTTCTACCGGTGACCGCCCAGACCCCCTTGCCCGCCTCCTGAAGCTGCGCCTGCCCGCAGGGGCTCACGGGAGACCCCCGCAGGACATCAGGGGGCAGCCTCAGCCTCAAGTGGGGGAGGAAGCAGCCCCGGTCCTGGAGAAGGCGATGCCTGCTGGGTTTGGAGGGCGAATGGGAGACACCTGGGCGAGGAAGAGAGGCGGGGGAGTCCAGGCAGAGAGCAGCCGGCAGTCACTCCACGCTCGGGATCCTGAGTGTTCGGCCCGAGGGTCCTGTCATGGTGCTGGGGGGGCCAGCGGGGGTTGGGGGCTTGTAGATGTGGAAGGTCGCCTGGTGTAACCCTCAAGACTGTGGAGCACAGAAGTGTGGGTTGTGTACTGTACCGTTCTAGGAGCCTCCCTAAACTTGTGCAGTGCCCAACCTGATTAACTGAGTGGGACAGCCCTGCTCCACCGAGGGAAATGAGTTTTATCCTCAGGGCCATGGGAAGCCTTCCAAGCGCTTTAAGGGGATGCTGTGGTTGGAAATCACAGTGCCTGTAGATTGGAGGAGGAGAGAGGAGGTGGAAAGGCAGGGAGAAGCCCAGGTAATCCAGGAGAAGCAGGGCAGGGGCTGCTCTAAGGCAGTGCAGGGAGAAAGGAGAGGAAGGCGTCTGTATGCCCAGGTGGACTGCCAACAGCTCACGGCGCACAGAATAAAGAAAACGCGCCTGCCATTGTAGACCCCTTCAGTGAGGAACAATGGGCTTGTAAAATTAGCTTCCATTTGTTATTGCTTATGCCACGGAAACTTTCCAGGATTTTTCTCCTCCACAGTTTCACTGATCCTCGAGAAATCGTTTTGCTTTGTTGCAGATAATATGCACACTTGGAGGCATTTCTTTGTCTCAGTGTCTCTTCCATGCTAATAGTCAATACCTTTTCTCTTTTATGACTCAGAGGGGGTTCTCGAGCCCCACCACCCACTCTGTACCTGGCTCAGCGGTAGCAGAGTAATGTGGATGCTTGAGATGGAAAAACGTTTGTGCCACCAGCATGCCCAGGCCCACAGCTGCCCTGCCCCCCTTCCCTGGTCAGTCCAGGGTGCCGGGCAGCCTTAGCTCTGCCCGGGAGCCTCCAGCAGAGTTTGCTAGAGCCTGACCTCTGAGCCCCCACCAACGCTGCCCCCTCAGCTTGGCAGCCCACCCTCAACACTGCAGGGGGGATTCTCTCATCTTCCTCCCTCCCAAAGCTGCCCTGGAAAGGATCGGTCAGGCTTGGCCATCTACGGGCAGTTACGTTCTACATGTGAGAAAGAGAAGAACCTGGAATTCCGGAGGGCAGTTCACGAGGGAGAGGGTAAGGCAGAGGGCTGAGCAGATGGGGAGGAAGAGAGGGCCCGGGGAGGGGTGGGGAGGCTGGCAAAGGAGCACAATCCTGGGCGCTGTGGTCAGAGGGCTCTCCCACAGCAGGAGGGAGGGAAGGGGGAGGGAGGGAGGGAGGGGAAAAGAAGGGAGGAAGAAAAGAGGGAGGAAAGGGGGAGGGAGGGAGGGGGAGGGAGAGGAGGGGGGAAGAAGGGAGGGAAGAAAGAAGGGAGGGGAGGGAGGGGGAGGAAAGTGGGAGGGAGGGGGGAGGGAGGATAGGAGGGGAGAGGGAGGGGGAGGGAGGACGGGAGGAGGGAGGGAGGGAGGGGGAGGGAGGAAGGAAGGCAAAGAAAGAAAAAATGCCTGCGGTTCAGTTTGAAATACAGAGGTTGCTGCAGGACCATCCGGGGAGTGGAGGCCAGTGGCCATAACAAAGAGACCCGACTGAGTCAGGGCTCCCTGCAAGGGCGGGAGCAAGCCTGGGGCATGAGGTATGGGAGGTTTCACAGGTCAGGCCTGGGAATGAATGGCACATGTGTTTCTTTTCTAACAACTTTATTGAGGTATATTTTACATATAAAATGCACCCATTTCAGGTATACAAAGTCATGATTTTTAGTAACTTTACCAAGTGGTGGAACTATCACCCTGAATCAGTTTTTTTTTTTTTCAAATTCTACCCAATTTATTCATTTTTTTAAAAGATATTACATTAAAAAAATATGAGGTCCCCATTTGCCCCCACCGCCCCCACCCCACCACTCCCCCCCACAATAACACTCTCCCCCATCATCATGTAACATCCATTGCGTCTGGTGAGTACGTCTCCGGGCATCGCTGCACCCCATGTCCCGTGTTGCACACCATAGCCCACACTTTCCCACGTTCCATCCAGTGGGCCATGGGAGGACATACAACATCCGGCAATTGTCCCTGGGGCACCACCCAGGACAACTCCAAGTCCCGAGAATGCCTCCACATCTCTTCTCTTCCTCCCCTTCCCTGCACCCAGCAGCCACCATGGCCACTTTTTCCACATCAATGCCACATTTTCTCGATTATTAACCACAATAGTTCATGAATAGAATATCATTAAGTCCACTCTGATCCTTACTGTATTCCTCCTTCCTGTGGACCTTGGCTTGGTTGTGTCCATTCCACATCTATGTCAAGAGGGGGCTTAGATTCCACATGGATACTGGATGCAGTCCTCCTGCTTTCAGTTGTGGGCACTCTAGGCTCCATGGTGTGGTGGTTGACATTCTTCAACTCCATGTTAGCTGAGTGGGGTAAGTCCAATAAATCAAATGCAGAAGAATCCAACCATTCTGGAGGACAGTTTGGTGGTTCCTCAAAAAACTAACCATAGATTTGCCATATGACCCAGCAATACCACTGCTGGGTATATACCCAGCAGAACTGAAAACAAGGACACAAACCGATATATGTACACCAATGTTCATAGCAGCACTGTTCACTATTGCCAAAAGTTGGAATCAACCCAAATGCCCATCAACAGATGAGTGGATCAATAAAATGTGCTATATACATACAATGGAATACTACTCGGCTGTAAGAACAAATACACTAAAACACACGTGATAACATGGATGAATCTCGAGAACCTTATGTTGAGTGAAGCAACCCAGGCATCGAAGGACAAATACTCCATGACCTCAATGATATGAAATCAGCAAGCTGCCTCAGAGAGCTAGAGACTGAACGATAGGCTTACAACAAATCGGGGGGTGGAGGAAGGATGTGAGCCGACGTCTGCAGGGGTGGAATCTATGATGAGCTGGCGGTAAGTATGAGCACAAAGAAGAGATAAAATGGGGACAAGGGGTTGCCTTTGGGTGGGGCTTTGCGGGTTTGAGGAGGGCTGGGGATGGGTGGAGGGGTGATATTACCCTGAATCAGTTTTAAAACATTTCCTCCCCACCCCCACCCCCCCACCCCATAAGATCCCTGCGCGCCCGTTAACTTTTAATCCCTGATGCCGTCCCCAGGCAACCACCGCTCCTCTCCCTTCTGCCTCTAGAGAGCTGCCTCTTCTGGGCATTTCGTACAAAGAAATCACTCGGCCAGCGCTGACCCTCCTGGCTTCCCTGGCTGAGCACGTGTCTTCCTCCAGGGCGGAGCAGGCATCCACAGTTTATTCCCTTTTACTGCTGAGTAGTATTCCACCATGTGCATGTGCCAGGGCGCGCGCTCTTCTCTCCTCTTCCACTGGCTAGAGCGCGGGTTGTGCAGCCAAACCGGTCTGCAAGGGAGCCTGGGAAGCGGAGTCTGTGTGCCCAGAGAGGAGACCGCCGTGGTGAGCAGGTAGCAATCTCCGCCCCAGTGCACCGTCCCTGCTTCCAGGTGGCCCTAAGAGTCTATGAGTGACAAGTGAGCGAGCGTGGGATGGTCATGTGTGCCTGCGCGTGCGTGCGCGTCGAACCCGTGTCTGAGTTGGCGTGATGAGTTGACTGTTGCAGAGCGGGTGTGGGGAGGAGGGAGCACGGCCATAAACCGAGGGCCAGTCTAGGGGCCCAAGTTCCCTCTGCCGTGTCTTGAGGGTCTCATCGTCGTGGGCAACCAGCCAGCAGGAGGGAAAAGGGCCTGGCGGATATAGACTGACTCCCACCCCGCTCCCCTGGAAATGTGGACTTCTGCAGACCTTGGGAGAGGGCGGAGGAAGGTCTTATCCAGCTTCTTGGAGTCAGGGAGACGCGCCTGAATGGAGTCCGTTCAAGTGCCGTTGAGCCGGCTCTCGGGCAGGACTTCTGGGAGGGCGTCTAAAGCCCCCACTTTGGGCTTTCTGGTTTCCTCACCGGCAGCGTATCGGTGACTCTTGCTTCCTTGGTGCATGTGCATCATCACAGCTCACAAAGGCCGGAGGCACATTTTTGCTGAAGAAGATATTACCTCTCCTTGCATTCTTGGAACAGTTGTCAAGGGAGAAAACTTCCTCCAGAGGAGTGCTGCACTTGGTAGGAGAGGGAGCAGCCGCGGGCTTTTGCTCCTTTCCTGAAGGCGGTGCTGCTTCCTGAAGGTCAGGGTGAGGCATTTTGGGAGGTGCAGCAGTGGGAGTTATTTCAGGACACGTTTTGCCCGGCTCCCTTTGAGTCTCGGCAATGTTTTTCACTTCGTGTTTTAATCATTTGGCAGGAACTGGGAACTAATTCCTTGGTGGCCGCGTGCTCTTTCGAGGCCAGAGAATTCCATCACCTCGAATAACAGGCTGGGCTGCCCACGCCGCATGTGGCTGGTCCACTTCCCGGGGCAGCTGAGGCCTTCCTGCCCGAGGAAGCCCCCGCTTCGGTCAGAGACTCTGCATCCTGAGAATGGCTAAGCAACTCAACAAGAGAGAGGGCAAGGGCTGTCGCCGACCCTTTGCAAATAACGTTGAAAATGCAACGGGGATTGTTGTCTGTTTTCCAGAGGGCAACGGGGGTTATAATTAATTCCACAAATAATTCTGAGAAGTCACCCTCAGATTTGCTCTGCCCCATCTAGAAATTCTCATTCAATGGCAAACTGTCTGTTTGAACAGAGCCGGAAGGAAAACGGGAGCAGGAAGAGTTTCACTGAAGCTTTGCCATCATTTCTCAGAAAATCACTCAGTCTGCCCAGGTCCTGAAGATGGGCAAGGTGGAGTACTAGGATCCCATATTTGGGCCAAATTCCCTCTTTTGAAGACAGAAGCAGGGAGATGAGTTTGTGTCAGAGCCAGAAGCGGGGCAGGGGTCCTGAGGTGGGCAGAATCTCGTTTAACGCTGCAAGCACCTACAACTCACCTGCTGTTTTCCAGGCTGCAGGAGCAGGTGGGAACTCCTAATTGTGTGAAATCTGCTCTGTACCAGGTGCTGCTTTTGGCACTTCCCACACGTTCCCCTGAAATCCCCCAAACCCACCACGAGGCATTATTGCTATTTGCCTTTCGTGGACAGAGGACGCAGTTAAGAATGCCCAGGAGGATTCAAACCCAGGACAGCCTCTCTATCCTCTTCCCAGATGGAGGAGACAGAGCCCACGTTGCTCCCCAAAACTGGCCCGTGGAGGGGGCGGCTCTGTGCAACAGGCAGCTCCACCAAGGCAGTTCTGCCTCCTGCGGAGAGGCTGGGGCAGACCCTCGGGGGCATTTTATTAAAGACACCCACCGCAGCTGCTACCGGGTCTTTGCAGCCAGCTGTTTCCTGGAACACAGAGGGCGAGGGCATTGCTTAACTTTAGCTGTTTCTCGCTATTTCCAGGATCATGGACGGGCCAGGCCAAAAGACCCTGCGGGCCTTGCAGAAAGCAGCATAGAGCCACGAGGTGAGGTTCAAAAATTAACAAAACAGGATCATAAAAACTGGCACCCAGCTGCATGGCCGGGGTCGTGTGGGTGCAGCTGGCTGGAGCCGGCTGCCAGGTGGCCGCTGAGAAGCCCTGCAGGGGAGGTCAGGACTCATGGTGCCCCCCCACTGGGCCCCACTGACCAACTGGAACAAAATGCCTAACTCTCTTTTTCTTTCTTTTAATGCTTTCTGCTGTTTATTGATATGGTTGCTTTTTTTAAAATTAGAGATGTAGATGTACAGAAAAGTCACGTAAAAAGCACAGCGTTCTCATAGCCTCACCGCTGTTAACCGGTGTTGGTTAGGGTTCCCTCCTTCCCGGGCCACCCTCAGCCTGAGCCCCTCCGGAACGGCCCCCGTGAAAGGGGCTGGCCTCAGTGCCCGAAGCCCCTCATTAGGTCCTCTTTCAGCCTGGGTCCCCGCTTCCCCACACCTGGACCATTCCAGCCTTGTTTTCTCTGCTCCATAAAAGAAAAACCCTTTCTGCCTAACCCTGGAGACGCTGGCCGATCCGGCGGTCAGGGAGGAGCCCCTGGGGCCGCGGTCTCCTTCCCACCTTGCGACAATCCTTCTAATGGAGTCCTTCCTGGGTGCCAAATTCCTTTTGGTTTGACAGGCCTTGCTCCAGCCGGCTGCAGGTGTAAGGGTCTTAGGTTTCCGCTTAGAAGTTCATGTGACGTTTATCTCTTACTCCCTCACTTATCCAAATTGGTTCCAGTGTGAAAACAGTGCTTTAAAATTCCTCATCGTGGAGACAACGGGTGCTCCCAGGAGAAGTACCAAGCTCATCTGGTGACTTGAGGACCTGGCCAGCGCCGCGTCCAGCAGACGAGAAGCGTGGCCTGGCTCACGATCCTGGGTGGACGGGCTATCGCTGCCCCTCTTCCCAAATAGCCCGAGTTGGTTTTAAATCCTGGAAGCTGAGAGGGGAACGCTGCTGACGAGGGCTGCCCCCGAGACAGGTCTCCACCCAGAACTTGGAAACACGTAAGCCTACTTGAGAGCTGGAATTAAAACCAGCACGCGCAGCATTAGAGTAGAGCTGCGCAAGATCGCTGGAGAGGCGCAGGGGACCCCCAGCCCACCCTTAACGAGGGCCAACTGCTGCACCTCTTCAGGGAGCCCGTGCGTACACGAAGAGGCTTCCTCCATCTTCAGCCCCCGAAGCACGTGGGGGCCAGGGGTGGCCTGCGGCTGTGGACTCTTGAGTCCTCCCTGCCCTAAGGGTGAGGCGAAGGCGTCCCAGGGGCGAGCTGGGGGCAGGGGCAGGGCAGGATTCCTGATGCCACAGGGGGCTCTGCATCAGGAGATTTGGAAGGTTCTGGTTCTGGGAAGGAGGGCGTCTCCTTCTGGGTCTCCTTATTCTGATCCTGTGACCGCTGTAGTAGTCTGGGTCGCCCAGAGAAAGGGAGTAGACAGGAAACGCACCTATATAAGTGGATGTAAATATTATGATGCATTCATGGGAATTGGAGCATGTGAGTGTGAGATTGACAAGTCCAGATTCCGGCAGGCAGGCAGCAAGTTGAGAATGCCAATGATTTCAGTGAATTCCCCTCCAGAAGCCGACTGGCTGAAGGAGAGAGAAATTCTTTCTGACTCCAAAATCATCAGTTCTCCCTCGAAGGCCTTCCACTGATTGGATGAGATTTCTCTGTGCTGAAGGCAGTGCCCTTTGTTGATTCTAGATGCTGTCTCCTTCCTTGGTTGCAATCAACCATCCATGCAATCAACTGACTGAGGATTTAAACTCAGGGGATACCCTCACGGAACACATCAGGCTGGCTTGAACCTGTCACTGCCCAGCGAGCCCGCCTGCATGAGCGGAAAGCATGTGCCGTCCCCACCTCCCTGGCCTTGCGTGGTGCTTCCCCACGGAAAGCCAGTCCAGTGACTCCTGGTCCTGAGCGGCCCGTGCAACCCTGACCTGCAGGCTTCCAGCATGTCCAGCCTCTGCAGCAGCACATCTCCCTGCAAATCGATACATCGGGGTTCTGGGTTGGCCCTCATCCCGTTTTGTGTCAGTTATCATGTGGCTGCTGTCTGGGCCTGATCAAACCAACATCGAGGCTGCCTCCAGGACTTGGGCTCTCCACGCCACCCTGACGTTTGTCCTTGGCCAGTTCTGCAGCAGGCACTGAGCTCAGCACAAAATCTGTTAATCCCAGCCTTCCTTAAGTTAGGCACGATCTCTTCCCTCCCCTGCCATGTCTAAAGAAAAAACTGAGGCTGAGGAAGTTCAGGAAACCTGCAGAGGAAGGATTGGAATCCAAGTCCACGTGACTCCACGCTGGGCTCTTTCCTCATCACCTCACCAGTGGATTGTGCTGGGCGAAGTTCCCTGGACCCCCAGAGCACAGAGACTTGCCGAGCCGGCCTGCCCTTCCGACCCCCGGGCCTGGCTCCGGGCTGATTTGCTATTTTGGCTTAAATTTATGGGTCCTGCGACCAACCCTATCCGAGGCAGGTCTGGGTAGAAAGCATTGTCATGGTAACCCTCGTAAGAGAGGGGCAGCTTATTGCTTCTGGGAAAAATAATACCTTGGTTCCTGTCACTTAGTACTCTGCGGGTCTGAGGGATGAGTTTAATTGGCATCGTTCGCAGTTAGCTCAGCAGATACTTCTTGGGTTTATGTTCCTGACGTGGTATCCAGGATACTAGGACACAGGATGTGTTTGCTCCTAGAGAAGAGGGAGAAGGGGAGGCTCTGAGCCTCGATGGGTATGTTGTTTGTACTGGCTCCACTTGATCTGGTCGGAGGGCTGGTTCTCTGGCTGGGCTATGGAGGCACCTGGGCTGGGGCCCACCTGCATGCCCCATGAGGGCCAGCTGTATCCCCTACCTGCCCCACCTCCACTCCATGAGGATCACCTGTACTGAGTACCACCTGCATGCCCCATGGCAGTCCCCTCTATCCCCTACCTGCCCCACCCCCACCCCACCCCAACCCCATAAGGATCACCTGGGCTGAGTACCACCTGCATGCTCCATGGTGGTCCCTCCCATTCATGGTACATGTCACCTCTCTTTTTCCACTGGTCTTCAGCACACCAGAGGATAAAGGGGTGGCCTCGAGCACTTGAAAGGTGGCTGTGGCAGACATTACATCTGGTCATCCAGCAGCCATTCTCCTTTCTTACTTGCTGAAATCCTCAGTCACGGCAACCTCCTTCCACTTGGCCAGATGTGCACTCTCCCAGACTCCCTTGCAGCCTTAGGTGGCCCCCTGGCAGAGTTCTGGTAATGAGCTATTAGGGGAAGTATCCAGGGAGGCTTCTTGGGAAATTGTTCCCTTCCTAGTAAAAGGAGAGAGACCCGGGGAAAGAGCCCTCTCCTCCGTGCTGCTTAGGATCAGCCACGTGAGTTCGTGCTATTTGGACCCATCTTGTGACTATGGGAGTCATGGGGACACTGACAAGGCATCCTAGATGTGTGGAGCTGCAAATCAGCCTGGATTTAGCTGCCTGCAGACCTCTTTTTTTGTGACATAATAAATGGTCTTTTATTGTCTGAGCTCTCACTACTCAAAGCTGGATTTCAGATCACCAGGACTGATGCCACCTGGGAGCTTGTTAGAAATGCAGAAGCTCAGGCTCCACCAAGGTCGCCTGCATTAGAATCTACATTGTAACAAGACCCCAGGCGATTTCTGCCCCAGGAAGTCTGAGAAACACCCCTGATGCAGCTGCTGCTGGGCCTGAGGACCTCACATTCGGTAGCGCTGGTCTAAGACACTGATGACTTGCAGCCAAGAGCTCTTAACTGATACAGTTGTCCAGTCTTCATCTTCAATAAAGAGAAACTGAACAGGAAATGATAACTTTTAAAACATGGGGCCAAAGATCTGTCTTCTAGAGCAAGACCAGATTTACTTTCTCCACATGTGCAGTTGGAACACGGAGATCGGGGCTGCCTATTTCATGACCATGTTAGGAATGCAAGAAATTGTGGGCGTGAAAGCAAGATTTCACCTCTTTGGGACTGTGGCAGTTTGAAAGTATTTTATGAATCCCAGAAAGAGAAATGTTGTGTTTGTAAACTAATCTATTCCTCTGAGTGTGGTACCCTTTGATTGCACTAAATTTAGCTGAGGGGCCTTTGATTAGCTTACTTGATAAGATTGCTTTAGGGCTTTTCATTGGACTATGTCAGTGAGGCTACTCAGGTTGAATTTCCTCCCCCATGCTGGGTCTGATATAAACAGAAATAAGAGAAAAGACTCACTCAGACACAGGAAGAGAGAGCTCTGCTGTTTGTGATCCAGCCATGTGACAGGAAGGACAGGCTCAAACAGCTGAGGCCCCAGGAGAGATGAGCCATTTGCCCAATAGCTTATGGTTGAACTTGGGAAGAGAGGGGGCCAGCTGAGACTGATACAGGAGGTCCGGAAAGAAGCAAGCCCCATGACTTCAGGATCACTTAAGCACAAAGTCCCAAGAGGCTGCGCCTGTGGAGCAGCTCAAGAGGAAAGGGTGAGCCCAGAGGGGAAGGTGGAACCGGGGCAGAGACCAGCAGCCATCTTGCTTCCCCACGTAGCAGGGCGGCCATCTTGCTTCCCCACGTAGCAACACGCCAGGATCAACGGCAGGCGAGGAAGCATCTCTGATGGTGCCTTGGTTTGGGCTTTTCATGGCCTTGGAACTGCAAACTTTTACCCCAAATAAATCCCCTTTATAAAAGCCAACAGATTACTGGTACTTTGTATCAGCAGCCCTTTGGCAAACTAAAATAGGGACCAAAGAGACAATCTATTGCAAGGTTAATTGTACAACGTGCTACGGTATTTCCAGTGTTGTTCCCCCATGCACTAGTGCGGTTTTAAAACTCATTTGCCTATCTTTGTGTTCTCAGAGGAGTTAAGGTTGGACTGCTGGACCCGCACTCTCTCTGCATGGGTTTGGTGTGTGTAGGTACAGGTGCCCTTCCCCCTGCTGCAGCCATCCTAAATGAAGGCACAGCTACGCAACCATCAGACACGCTCAAGAGCCAGTCGGGGTCAGCACGGTGGAGACCAGAGCTGCATAGCTGACTTGTACACTTGTGAGCCATGATAAAATCTTATTGTGTTAAGTCACTGAGTTGCACAGTGGTTTGCTACCCAGAGACAGTTAACTATTCCAAGTTTTCATAGCTCAGTGTCCCTTGCTCCCACCGCTGGGATGTATGCTGCCCCCTTTCCCCAGCTAGAGAGAGAGCAAGCAGCAGGGCACGGCAGGTGCACCCGGAGGTGGAGGTGCTGTAGCCAAAGGAGGACATAGGTCTGGTGTGTTTATGAATAGAAAAGTTTAAAGAGACTACTTCTGTACTTTTATGTTGAAATTCTATTGGCATATAAGAATTTAAGTTATTTTGGAAAGGCTACCTCTGCTTGTTCTCCTCTTACCTGTCAAGGCTGAAGAGTGAATTAAACATGGTTCACTGTGGGCATGAGAGCTCCTTCCCCCCTCCCATAGAGAGCACCGACGTCCAGCCAAGCGCAGCGTTCCATCCGGGAGGAGACAAACTCTCACTTCCCTCCTGTCCCCCCAGACAGACCAGATCAAAGCTCTCAGAGGAACACAGCCTGGCAGAGGGTGGGTGGGGGGCGGGACTTAGAACAGAAGGCTCCCTGCTGCTTTTAGATGGCTCAGCTTTCCTAACTCTTATGGGGAACATGTGCTATAAACACACCCCATTTTACAGGTGAGGAAACTGAGGCTCGGATAACTTGCCCCGGGGCTCACTCCTACTGAGTGGCCAGGCCTGGAGTCACCACCGGTAAAGCCTACATCTGAAATAGAGCCCCCTCCCTTCCAGCAGGTGGCCTGGGCTCTCCAGGCAGGCCAAGGGCGTGGCTCTGTCATTCAAGGGCACCAGCCATGGCTTCTGACCAGGAGGGCCAATGGCATTGAGCAGTTCACCATTCAGCACGAAATTCAGGCAGAATGGCCAAATGGAACTTTTCCTAGGTTGAAACTGAGTTTCTTTATGGATACTTCTTTTTTTCACTGTCTTTTTTTTTTCTTTATTGCAAAGGAATAGAAATTCATGGCTGTTTTTATCCATTCCATTTAGTTTGGGCTGGGCTAAAAAAATCTCCTCATGAACTAGAATACTTTTAGAGGGGGTTAAACACATTCTTTCTGAAGTTAATTTTTTGTTCAATTTTGTCTGTGTGTGTGTGTGTGTGTCATGAGAGAGCGAGGGGGAGAGAAAGAGATATGCACATGAAAGCTCTTGTCGAGGGCTGGTTTTTCTGGAAATGCATCCCGGTGGTATTTTTATGTTTATGTCTCTCTAGGCTGGGAACAACCAACCCTTAATTCTCTTCAAGAGGACAACAAAGCTTCCTCCTCCTTCCCCAGAGCGCTTCACCCCACCGAGCTCCAGAAACAGACACTGACTGCTGGGCAGGCGAAGAGGACATTTGTTTTCGGCTCTTGAGGTTGAACTTCCCCTCATCTTCTCTAAGTCTGGGCTTTAAGTGGAGGAAGATCAAAATTACATGTTCGTAACAGGGCCCTGGAAAATAAACAAGACGTTCCCCGAGGCCTTTTCTTTCAAAAATCTTGTTTCCCTTCTCAGACACGAGGTCAGGACGGTAGGAGGAAAAACACTGTGAATTTTAGCTCTAAGGAGCTGTCAGGAGACGATGCAAGAGAAGCTCTTTCTTAAAACGAAGAATAGTTGGTTCCTGGAAATACACACAAGGTCAGACTCCAGTGAAAACAGCTTCTCTCCACAAGGCCAGGATTTTGATATGATTTTTCTTCCAACAGGGCCCTAAGCTGGGGAAGCACATTAGCTAATAGATGATGGGGGAGACCTCGAATCTGTAGAGCCTCAGAGAGGTTTCTCAGGACCTCAGCAGGAAGGCGCATTAGCTTCCAGCGCCGCACCTCCTCCCCAGCGCCCCCTACACAGAAGGGAAGCCCGAGGCTCAGAGGGGAAATGGCTTCTCGGGGTCTCACAGCTGTCAGTGGTGGGGTCAGGACTAGGACTTGGTCCAGGGCTCTTTTCTCCACGATAGCACCCCTCTCCCACGTACTCACCAGGGTTATCAGAGAGGGGGAGGGGGAGGAAGAGTGGGGTCCAAGAGAGGAGGCCGAGGTCCAGAGAGGGAGAGCTGCGAAGGGCTCAGGGTTTAGCCAAGGCCCAGCTCCGCCTCCTTCTGGACATCACTGACCTCGGCGAGTCTCGGTTTCCTTATCCAGCTGAGATGGGGAGAGATAACAAAGGAGCACCATATTTACAGCCCAGCCCAATGGGCCTTTAGGGGACGCCCTAAAGGCTGCAGCCCTGGGTGATGATGGGTGGAGAAGCAGAACTGAAGGAGTCCTGGGAGTCAAGGCCACCCACAGAAGAAGAGAGAAGTTCAGGCAGCTGGAGGGGCAGACCAGAGCCCCAGATGGGGAGGGGAGCCCCCAGACCTGATGGGCGTTGGGCAGAGACGGGGAGAGTGGAGTAGAAAATGAGCAGTGGCTGTGGGGTGCGAGACCTGAGGAAAGAGCAGAGAAGATTTTGAAGAAATCTCTTGTGCTGCATGATGTAATTCCCCTTGAGATGAGACACCGGTCAAGACCTTCACTCCCTTTTAGGCTCATTGGAGTGACTCTGCCACCCCGGCTGCCTCCTGGTGCTGGGACGACCCAGCTGCTCTCTTTGGGGGACAGACAGAATGTGGGCCACCGTCCTCCCTGACGGGACTGCTGCCCAGCCAGCGCTTCTGCACCAGCCCAGTCACCCTCCTGGGAGCCGGCCTACAGCCCAGCAGGGCCAGAGCCCTCTGGGTGCTGCTGAGGCCTCGCTCAGCTCCCGGCCCACCTGCCTCCTGATTTCACTGATTGGCCCTGGATAGACATGGAGTTCAAGGGTCCAGACCAAGGGCTTTGGAGTCAGCCAAATGTGGCCTCAAGTCCTGCCTTGCTGCATGGTGGCTTTGGGAGGGTGACTCTACATTCTGAGCCTTAGAGCTCAGCTGTCAATGGGGATTATCATGCTGACCACACAGCATTTGAAAAAAAATCAGGGTTAAATTCAATACTGAATATAAAGCCTGGTCTACGCCCTGATAAAGGTTCGATGATAACAGATGATGGGGACGCTGCTGCCGCCGGGTCCTTTGGCTGGCTCTTTGCTCAGCACTGCTCCCCAAGCCCCACTTTACACTCACTCTTCTTCCTCCTAATGACCTTGGAGGTCCTGGGCCTGGGCCTGGGCTCCTAAGCCCTAACCCGGCTTGTCTGGGGCTCCCTGAGCTGGATCACACTGTAAGCCAGGCATTGTTGGCCTTTTTGAGGGTTTCTGGCTACATTTTCAGCCCCTTCTCTGTAAAAGAGCATTTATGGTGGATCATGAACGTAGCTGAGCATGTCCCATGCACTGGGTGCTGGGATGGCCCTTGGCCCCCATGGTTTCATGCTATGCAGAGGGAGAAACAGAGGCCACGAAGCTAGGGAACTTGCTAGCAAATGCTGGGGAAGAGATGGGTGGGGAGAACGTGTGCAGAACAGAGCAACCCAGTGCTTCCCAGATGCATCGTGCTTGCCTTACAGCTTGACTTAAGTAGCCTCTGCTTCTTCTTCTGTCTTTAGATGGTGAGGATCACCTTACCCTACCCTGACAAAATACAGAAGACTGAGAGCTGGAACCGAGGGAAACTCGAAACAAAATCCATCTGACACGCAGTGAAGGCAACAGGCATTTGCCATCCCTTGTGTAGAGTCAGGTTTAAGCTGGAGGCAATGCACAGGGCCATGACTTGAAGCAGTGGGAGGGGAGAAAGGGCCCTGCGACCGCTCCCTCCACGTGGGTGGGGCAGGCATGGAAGGCACCCATGTGGATACTGTGGCTCAGGCTGTGTTGGGGGCAGTGCTCCCCCAGGAGAATGAAGAACTCCTCCCATGTTTTGGGATTTCTCTGAGATAATCCTGACTAGATAATCAGGCCTGCCCTCTGCTCCAATCCTTGGCTCAAGGTTCTTTTTTAGGTCTCACCAGGTACAGTGGACACTGTTGTCCACTAGCTCCTATTTCTCCCTTCTGTCTTCCTGATAGAACCTTACATTTGCTCAGGTGTCCTTCCTGCCACCCTGGCCCCACCATTACTAAAGCAGAGGGGACACATCTGTACTCCAGGAGCAGTCCAAATTCCCATTAATCAGGTCGGGTCGGGTCATCCTATGCCCCTGCCTGCGACTGGTTTAGGAGCATGCATGGCCCAGTCTAGCCAACAAGAGACAAGGGGAGTTGGGTGGGAGGTTTCTTGGAAGCAACATTTCTTCTCTCTCTTAAGTAGAAAACTCCAGAAAAGACAGCCCTCTCCTTGTGCACAATGTGTCTTGTTAAGGAGATAATGACCTCTCATGACCTACCTCAGGGTGGGGGGATAAGGCTAACACACACAGGACCAGACTTCCAGGTTCATTAGGTCATAAATCATTTTTAAAGCTACATTTTTAAAGTTTCTGGTTTTGCAGCCCGAGTCATCTTTTCTGACACATGGGGCCAGGATGCTGAATAAATCAGACGAGTGCAGAAACCACGGTCAAGTAGGAGAGTTCACGTATCTCCATTAGGTCACTCACCCAAACACAGCTGCTGGTGGATTTTGGTGTGCTTCCTTCCTCTTTGATTCTTGAAGTACAAATATGGTCACATCTTTTGTTTTTGGTTTTCTTCTAGATCCTTCTCATAGCTCATCTGTTTTGAAGGATCCCTCACTACCTCCAGGATCAGAACACCTGGCACTGATTCAGTCCAAAGGTGGCCGGCCCTGGATCAATGCTAGAACAAGAGGACTTGAAAGTTAGGTGCCTCTTGCGGCTGTGTGCTGTCACTGTTAGAGATTGGTCCTGCTTGTCCATCTTGTGATGGCCTCGCTGTCCAGCTTACCTTCCTGTCTTTTCCACAGAGCACAACTCCAGGGGATACCAGGCCAGGCACCTTCTATTTTAGACTTATCTCTAGGGTCCCTCTTGTTATAGATTACAATGCATTTCAGAACCAACCCTTTCCATGTGAGCCCTGAGCCTTGGGTTGATTCTGGGCCACCTGCCCAGCCTCCCCCTTCCCTCCTGTGCCTTGCTCCCTCCCTACTAGAGACCTTGGTATACGGTTACCTGCCATATTATGAAAGCTGCTCTTGCTTCATTCCAGACTTCCCAGACATGGAGCTCAGGGTGTAGGTGATAGAGTTCAGAATCCTTGTGTTTATTCTGCAAATTGGTCACTTTGTATCCAGAACCGAGCACATCAGATATCTTCAAGTGTCTTCAACTTTTCACTGTCTTGGGACTGATGAGTGAGTTGTTTGGGAATGGGACTCCAAGGAGCAGGCACGGAGCCAGAGGGAGAACACAGAAAGATGGAGAGTCAATAGAAAGATGCATTGTTGAGTAGCGTCCTGCAAAGGGTAGCTGGCTGCCTGATATTGCAGACTTTCTAAAAACCTTCTGGAATGTGTTGCAGAGCTGTCCACTCAAGGAATACAGGGAGAAATAGTGGAGTCCTTGGCTCCTGACTGCATTGGTCTGGGGTGTCCCATGGGGCTGTCAGGCCAACTCAAGGTCTGCACAGAGCTGGTGGCTGCAGCAAAGACTGGAGTAAGATGGGGTGGGGGCTGAAAGGTTTCTGGAGGGGTGCACAAGAGCAGTCCAATACCAGTACACACAACAGATACACAACACACACCAAAGGGTGGCCAGGCAAGGATGCCTACTGACCTTTCATTTGTATTAGTGTCTTAGTTTGCCAGAGTTGCTAGCACAAACACCACAAACTCATTTTGGCTGAACAACCAGAGCTTTTTGTCTCACAGTTTTGCAGCTAGAACAAGTCCAAAATTAAGATATTGGCAAGGCTTGCATTCTCCCTGAAATCTGTAGGATTCTGGTGCCGGCTACTGATGATCCTTGGGGTTTCTTGGCTTGTGTCTCTGACTCCTGTCATGTGGTGATGTCCTCTCCTTTCTGATATCTGTGACTTCTGGGTTCTCTTTATAAGGCCACCTGTTGTCTGGATTGGGGCTCACTCTTCTTCAGTTGGCCATACCTTAATAAAAATAACATCTCCAAAAGGCTCTATTTGCAGTGGGTTCCCACCGACAGGGACACAGATCAAGATTAAGAATGTGTTTGTTGGGAGCAGATGTGGCTCACGCAATTGAGTGCCTGCTTCCCACATAGGAGGTCCCAGGTTCAGTTCCCAGTGCCTCTTAAAAAAAACAAAAACAAAAATACAAACATAAACAACAAACAAAACAAAAAACCAACTCAGGGAGACCAATGTGGTGCTGGCTTCTCACCTATGAGGTCCCGGATTCAGGCCCTAGCCCCCAGTACCTCAAAATACTGGGGAGATGTGGCTCAAGCAGTTAAGCACCTCCTTCTCACATCAGAGGTCCCAGGTGCAGTTCCTGGTGCCTCCTAAAAACAAAGAAGCAAAAAATGAAAAAACCAACTCAGGGGTACTAATGTGGTTCAGTGGTTGAGCGCTGCTGGCTTCCCACATACGAGGTCCAAGGTTGACTCCCTGGCCCCAAGACCTCAAAAAACCCACAAAAACACACGTTTGTTGGGGGTACATGATTCAATTTGACCACAGTTATCAGGCCTGACCTCTGCGCTGGACACATCGGCTTAGGGAGCCACCTGTTTGCCTGAAGGGATAGATGACACCTTGCTTTTGCAGTTTCACCTGAGCCTTCCTAGACTCACACATTCTCTACTCGAACTGATGTCTTATTAAACAAATTCAGAATTTATGCTCTGTGTCCAATCTTGAATCCTGAGTTTTTAAGTTATGTAATAGTATAAATATTTCCCATGTAATGTTAAACTCCTGTGAATTTGCCTCACCGTCCTGGCGGTACACAGTTTGGGAACTGAGCTGCTATTCTAAATAGCGCTGTGGTGGGTGTCCCCCAGCATGGGTTTTTAGGCTCTGTTTTCTCGGTGGCCTGTGGCTCTGACGTGGGATCTTACTTGAACAACTGCTTTGTCCTGCTTGTGGTTTACAACGAGCGTCCTGGGTGGTGCTGGTAAGCACAACCCTCCCGATCTGATGGCTCCAGTTTAGAAGTCCACTTTCCCAACACTGCTCTTATTATCCAGGGCTCCCCTTCCCCACCTGGAGATGCAGGAAAGAAGCCAGTGGAGCTCCAAGGGCCAGAAAGATGCCTGAGTGGGGGAGCGAGTTGTCTGCCCTAAATGGCTTTCAACTCTAAAGGGTCCAAGAGCAGGGTGTTTGCAGTAAAGAAAAAAAGCTAGGGAAAAGAAATCTAACTGAAGAGCTGCCAGCTCAGCCTGCCCAGGCGAGATGGCGAAGCAGCTGCCCTCGGAGGCTTCCCGCTCGCCAGGACCTGCTCGGCCAGTGAAGGGCGCCCGCGGCCAGGCAGGGCCTGCAGTTCCCATCTTTGGGACCTGGTATGGGGGAGGAAGATGGGCTCAGGGACCCAGATCCCTTCCTAGGGGTGGAGCCATCCCCTGGGAGGGGGTGGGGTCTTCTTGGGGTGGGCAGAGTTAGAGAATTGCCAGGTGAGGGCTGAAGGTCGGGCGCATGGGGTTGGGAGTGGAGCCAGGGGGCTCAGACTTACGAGGCACCCAGAGCCCCTGGTGGGGAGGGGTGGGCGGGACTGGAAAGAAACCAGCAGCAGGGGAGGTGTGTGGTGGAGGGACATGTGAGCAAAGGGCAGTGTGACCACACATTCCAAAGGTCCCCAAGGGTTAGAGGAGGGCACACTCCAGAAAGGGGGGGCGGCCAGCAAGCCCCCCGAGCCCGGGGGGCAGGCCCCTACATTCGCTGCAGCTCTGAACCCTGCTTGTGCGTTCCTGACTCCGGCATCTGAGGGACCAGCAGATGGAGGCCCCTCGGAGCTCCGCCGAGGGCCACGGGGCCTGAGAAGGGCTCTGCTTGCCTGACCACGCTGGAAAGAGGCAGCTTTCCCGGGGGGCTCCCTGCTCCGTGGAGCTGTGCATGTTGCTTGCATAATTACATAATTACAGCCAGCACTTGGGAAGTGAATTATTAACAGGTGGTCAGTAAAACAGGCTCCTGGGAAAGAAATGTGCCCTGCGTAAATGAGTTGGAGAAAGCCCTGCACTGAGGTTCTGGCGAAGCATGTTAAAGGCTCTGAGAAGTCCCGCACCACAGCAAACAAAAACGTGTTTAAGAAGTTTAATAGTTTGCACAGATGTTGCCCAACTTTTTTGGCCCATCATCTGCTTTCTGCAGAGCACAGCTTGTGAAACACTGGCCCAGGAACCCAAGCACGTGCCTGTGTTCCAACCTGCAAATATATATGGTCACATCCAGGAAGGTGACGTTTCCCATGCTCCTGGGAGTCACCAAAAAGTCACCTTGGAAAAAGCCCCCCTCACCTCCTTTCTCCTCTGTTAATTAGTGGACACCTGAGGGTCTCCCGTCGGTCTCCTGTGGCCCCCGCCCACCGACGGTCTCCATGGCGGTGCCCAGCCCCTTCCCTACGAGCCGTGCCCTCCTCCCCGGGCTGCGAGTTTACGGGGCTGATCAACCACGGCCCAGCTCCGGGCCAGGTAGGCTCTCTAGACCCGGTAGTCCCAAGGATCTGCCCGGGCCTGCAGGTAGCACCCCTGGCGAGGGCACGTTCCCTGCCTGCACGCAGATCTGCCCCTGCAGAGGTGAAAGATTTATGGGGTCGTTACCAAGCTCTGGGGACTTCCTGAGCCGCTCCGTACCTTCAAATGTGAAAGGGTTGTGATGATCGAACGTTAAACTATCCGATTAAAATGAATGTCAGGAAATGCCGCTGTGAATTGCTTGGGGAGCATTTTCTCAGTGGCTCGTTGGATCCGCTCGTTGGCTGCCTTTTCCCCGCCTTATGGTAAGAGGGAAATTAAAAGCACGTGGCGGCTCTGGGGCCTGTTTTGAATTTTCCTCTCCTGACCCCCTAGCTGGAGGCCTGGGTAGCTCGGCAGCCTGCTTCTGGGTTGCTAGCTTGTGGTTTGTGCTTTCCGAGAATCTGACAAGTGGAAAGGCAGGTCCCTTTGAGAGAGCTTGGGCCTGAGCGTGCTCCGGGGAGGCGGTAGGTACCGACCGGTGGGGTGCGCTCCCGACACCACCCTCCTCCCCCTGTCGCTGGCAGAGGGTGGCCCAAGTGTCTTTAGAATGTTTCAGGTCCAAGATAAACCAAGCAGGAGCCACGGGGCAGCTGCAGCAGCCCTCCCCAGTGTGTTTTTATTCTGCGGTGGAAAGCTGGACGGCTGTTCTGCCTGAGTTTAAACAGTGCCTGGAGAGCAAACTGATGTCTTCAAATTAGCAACTTGAAAGCATGTTTGGGGGAAGAGGGAAGGGCTTGGGGAAAAGTCTGGAATTACCTTACAGGCCCCATGTGTGCACTCAGATGGGTGATTTCCCAAGAAAGCTACTAACCCCTCCAGGTGCTGAGGTGCAAGCCTGATTTTCTCACTCATTTCACGTACCCCATGTGCCAAAGGGAGGGCCTGAGGGGGCCGGGGAGGGGGGCTCTGACCACTTCCTATTTGCCCCGTGGGTGCCACAGGGGTCCCTCGCCCTAAATAGTACGAGATGGGCACACACACGACACCCAGCCCTGGACAGCCAAGCTTGGCAGCGGGATTTCAGGCCCATCAACGCAGCCCAGGGAGGAGGACACAGCGCCCCACGCAGGGCCACAGGGCGCACATGGGAGCAGAGTCAACCAGCGGGGCGGCAGGGGGCAGGCTCGTGGCAGCAAGAGGGGGCGGCGCTGGTCCCCGCAGGGTTGAGAGGCTGGCTTGAACAGGTCGCGGGCTGGTGGGGAGGCCACGGGAGCAGCCGCCCTGGCTCGGGGGGAGTGGGGGCGCGCTGGCCTGGCTGCCGAGGGCAGGGGACCTCCCAGGGAAGGCTCTGTGGCCCCGGGAGGCTCGAGGCTGTCAAGGCAGCCCTTGCATTGTTAGGCCGTCAGTACACTGGGCTTCTAGAGAAGGTGGGCAGCCGTGCACGCAGGTGAGCACGGGCGTAGAAAGTGGTAGGGGCGTTTGTCAAGTCTGCCTCAGGAGGGGCTCTATGCAAACCGAGGAGACCTGCCTGGAGGGCAGCGGGGCCCAGGGGCAGGGCCGCGTGTCCCCTGGCTTCCAGCTACCTCATGGGGGTTGCAGACGGGAGCCCTGGCGATAGGCAGAGCTGACCTGGGGCAGGCTGTGTGTGTGGGGGTGTGCACCTGCTAGCTCCAGGAGGGGTGCTGGCCTCCATGGACTGTCACCAAAGCAGGCCTTCTGAGCCCTCACCTGCCCCAGCCCATCTCCTGCACCGTCCCCTTTCTCAGATCCCATGCCGAGGACCTCAGGATGTCTTCTGACTATGAGCCTCTGGCTTCTCGAGGATTCTGCTGTCCTCCAGAGGGACTGGCCACAGACTGCCTGCAGGATTGTCCCTGCTCCACTCAGGGCCATGGGGAGCAGCCCAGGCCCCTGCTCAAGCAGCCCTTTGTCCCAGTTACCAATGCTGCATAACAAACCACCCAAACTTCGTGGCAGTCAATCATTATTTTTTATGCTCACGGATTGTGTGGGCCAGGAATCTGGAAAGGACCCAGTGGGGACAGCTTGTCTCTCTTTTCTGAGGTCTGGGAAGTCTCAAAGGCTGAGGCTGGAACTGTCTGCAGGCTGGCTTGCACACACCTGGCGTTGGATTCTGGCTGCTGTGTGGGGTCTCAGCCGGGCTGTGGACCTGATCACCTGCGCCGCTTCTCCTTTTGCAGCTGGGCCTTCCTCCCAGCCCAGCGCTGGCGTCCAGGACCTAGTGTCCCGAGAGAGCAAGTTGGGACCTTAGGAGGACACACAGGGTCATTTCCGCCCTGCTCCCGTTGGTCAGGGCAGCCGCGGTGACAGGCTCAAGGCCCTGCTGCCGGCGGAGGCTGCGGGCCACACTGTGAGAAGAGCATAGGGGTTGCAGCTGTTGCTGTGTCCCAGCTCAGTGTTTAGTCAGTTTGGCTGGAGTGTAGTTTACATAGAATGAAATACAACCAATCTAAATTGCAGCTGTGTTTGGAAAATGCAGCCATTCACACTCAGCATTCTTCAGTCCGCCAGGCATCGCTGCGGCAACGCACAGCTCCCCGGGGCCCCTCGCTGAGGCCCTCAGGAACCAGCCCCCAGGAGCGAACCCTGGGGTCTGTGCGGCCTTTGCAGAGGGAGAGGCAGCGGAGATGGGTGCCCAGGGCCAGGGGGTGGGGGGGGTGGGTGTCTGGGCCAGTGAGGGCCAGAGGGGGTGGGTGTCCAAAGCCAGCAGGGACCCAGCTGCGGCCTGGTGCACAGTGAACACCTGAACAACTATCAAAAGTGGTGAGTACCACTGTGGGGAAGCACAAGGATAAGAACAATATTAATTAATAATAATTATTGTGAGCTAACGATCAGGCGCTCTTGGGAATGCCAAGGCAGCAGGAGCTGCAGTTAAGAGCAGCCTGCCCCTGTGGGAATCCTGGCTCTGTGATGTATTAGCTGTGTGACCTTGAGCAAAGTGCTAAGCGCCTCTGTGCCTCAAGGGCCTCATCTATTAGAACTTCCAGGGTCATGGGGAGAATTCGATGGAATGATGAGTTATCACTGGAATTATTACCACCAGCTAGACTGACGCACAGAACTCAGGAAAGCAGGATGCTTAAAGAATACAGGTTTATTATAGCAAGAAGGATACAAATCGGAAGGAGCCGGAAGCAGAGAGGAAGAGGGTGAGGTCTGAGGGGTGCCCCAAGCATGAAGCTCCCGTGTTCTCTGAACGACAGACTGATGTGTGTCCTGGAGCCCTCAGGGGGCACAGGGCAGGCCCAGCTCTCCCAGCCTGACCAGGAAGGTCCCCAAGGTCCCCCGAAGGGGATGGCGCTCACCTGTGCGAGGCAGTTCTGACTCGAACTGCCCGGAGGAGGTCGGGATGCAGTCCCCACGAGACTGCCCTCGCTGCAGACACCAGCCACCACGGCGGGGGCTCCCAGAATTCCCTCCTGTTCAGTGTGGGGAAACTGAGTCTTAGCGAGGGAAGGAGCTTGCCTGGGATCTCACCCTGGAGAGGGCAGCACTGGGATTGGCTCGGGGGCCTGCTGTGCCCACAGGGCTTGCCCCGGCCAGCTCGTCCCCCGATCTGGGGGCACAAGGATAGGCTGACCGGGTGGAAGGGCAGGCGGAGTCCTACAGGGTTCCCTGGGAGGATGGCGGGGTGGGAGGCTGAGGTCTTGGCCTGCGTGGAGCAGGGCCCTCCACCCCAGCCGCCGGCACCCCCCGGCCTGACATCCCAGCTCCTGTCAGGCAGCCTGCTGTGCCCGGGAGCTCGCAGGAAGCTGGAAGGGCTCTTAGTGCAAACCCTGGATCAGCTGCCCTGGAACAGAATTTGTTAACAGAGTGAGACCCGGGAAGATGCATTTTAAACAACCGCCCCAGGTAACTCTGACCTACCTTCAAGTAGAAGAATCAGCTGACTTAGTGGCTAAGAGCCTGTTTGGAGGAAATCAGTGGCAGGTCTAGTATTTGGGCCTAGGACAACCGAGGCCAAGCCCCCTGCTCCCCCTGGATGCCATGAGGCTCCTGCCAGCGCAGGGGGGCAGCTGAGGCCTGGGAAAGCCCTGCTCAGCGCTCTGCCACTCCAGGGCATTGGTCTGGCAGGAGTTAGTGCAGGGAGCGAGTGTGCTGGAAGGGCCGTGTCCCCTGGGGACACTTCGTACCCAGCTAAGGGAAGGCCACGCAGGAATGGACAGAGGACTGGGCCCCCACGAGGCTTCTGACCCGTGTCTCGGAGGCAGATGGGGCAAGAGAAGGTTCTGGAAAGGCAGAGTTGGGTCCTGGGAGGACCAGAGCCTGGGGCATCTGCATGCCAGGGTCTGCCCCAATTCATTCCTAACTTGCTGCATGACCATGAACATGTCTCTTTCCCTCTCTGAGTCTTAGTTTCCTCTTCTTTAAAAGGCATGCACTTGGGATATATGATATCTGGGGGACCCTCCAGTCCTGAAGCCCTGTTATATTTTTAAGTGTTTTAGACAGCCATGGTACTGGGGTTCCATTGAGAATCAATGCAAACTGGACATTTTTGCCTCATTAGGTGTAAGTCTAATTTTACTATTTCACATTATTGCAGATTATTATGGTTATATCTGTACACTCCATGAGTTTTGTTCACTGTGATCTCCTAGTATCCTGAACAGAGCCTTGATGCTTGATAGGCTGTCAATAAATATTTGTTAAATGAATGAATGGAGGAGTGAACATACAGCTCTTACAGACTAGAGGAGCAGAAGATGGACACGGTGCGGGCAGGGTGGGTGGGGAAGGGCACAGCAATGCAGGAACATCCAACCCCACCTGGAAATGCACACGCGGCTCCGGCAGAGCTGCTGGAGACGCAGATTTCACGGGATGCGTGCAACTTACAAATATTTTGGCACGGATATAAGATTTCCAAGAGGATGTTTACAAATTAGTGTGTTTAAAAAAATGTATGCATTTCAATTAAGTTCACTCTATTATGTGAAACTGTTGTTGAAGCCACTCTCTCTCCCTGTACACTAATTAGCAATCAAAATGCTGATGTGTTTTGCAGATTTAGCAAAGGCTGACAAAGATGATCTTTGATTCACTGGAAAACAAAATTAATAAGTGTGTGAGATTCTTTCTAATAATCTCAACTGCTTAATGAGGTCTGGAAGCTTGCCGAAGAACCAGGCAAGCATTCAAGCATGACTTCTGAGTTTTTAAAGTGATGCTGTTTTTAAACGGTAGTGGTAACATTTAATTGAGAAAAATAGCCAGTGGTTAGTTCTTTTAGCTCTCTCCTGGTTGGAACCTGCTGCGTGATGCACTGGTAGATCTCCAGATCTGGGCTTAAATTGGGTTCAGGAGTTACAGCTCCCTCCCACCTCCCCTGTGGGTCCAGGGGGCTTCGTGAGGGCAGGGACTGTGGCCAGCTGGCCCTGAGGTTTCCAGCTTCAAGTTGGTGTTGGGCTGTAAACAGCAGGTGCTCAGCCATTATGCACTGTCTGGATACATTAATGATCAGCTATGGGAACTGCAGCCCCCGTTTAAGGAAATTCGTCACACAGAAAAGTTGAAAACTCATCTCTGTTACCTAGATTCAATTTAACCTTTGCCATGTTTGCCTTTTCCCTGTGTGCAGGCTCATGTATATATGCGTACATAGGTGTGTGTGTACGCACGTCTACATGAGCTGTGGTGCTTGTATGTGCATGTGGCCTTTGTGTGCTGTGGTGTGTGCATGTGTATGTCTATGTGTGCTGTGGTGTATGTATATGCACATCTACATGTGCTGTGGTGTGTGTATGAGCACGTCTACATGTGCTGTGGTCTAGGTGTGCTGTGGTGTGTGTATGTGCACATCTACATGCAATATGCGTGCATGTGCACAGCTACATATGCTGTGGTGTGTGCAAGTCCATGTGGGCTGTGGTGTGTGCACGTCTACATGTGCCGTGGCTTGTGCATGTCCACATGAGCTGTGGTCTATTTGGGCTGTGGTGTGTGCATGTGCCTGTCCATGTGGGCTGTGGCGTGCACACGTCCATGTGAGCTGTGATCTATTTGGGTTGTGGTGTGTGCATGCGCACGTCCACATGGGCTGTGGCATGTGCATGTGCCCGTCCACGTGGGCTGCGGTGTGTGCACGTCTGCATGTGCTGTGGTGTGTGCACATGCCCATCCACATGTGCCGTGGTATGTGCACGTCTGCATGTGCTGTGGTGGACTGGTTTGGTGCCCAGTTTAGACCTGCACTGGGCCCTGGTCCGCATTCCTGTGGGAGTGACCTCGTCGTGAATGGATGCTGTGAGCACGTCGCTTGTGGTCAGGGTGTGACCCACCGGAAGGGTGGGCTTGATCCAGGGTGGTGGAGGCCTTAGAAAGAGAAAGCCATGGGGGGAGGGGGGGAGGCGGGCAGTGAGCCGGAGCCCCGGAAGGAAAGGGGAGGAGAGGACGTCACTGGGGGCAGGCAGCCAGGGAACTCTGGGGAGCGCCGGCCAGGCGGCACCGGAGTGCCAGGCTGCCGGGAAAAGGAGCCTGGCCTGTTTCTAGATTTTGGACTCCATCTGCCTCAGAGCTGTGAGCCTATGAATTCCTGTTTTTTTAAAACAAAACCTGTTTGTAGTATTTATGATAGCACCTCAGGCAAAGAAGGCATATAGGTATCCACATTCCCACATACCCACATGATGCACATACATTCGCACATACCCACTTACATGCACACATGCCACAGAAACATGCACACAGACACACGCCACATGAGCACACACATGTACACGCATGCACACATGCCCACACGCCACACGAACATGCACACAGACACGCCACATGAGCATGCATGCGCACATGCCACACAAGCATGTTTGTATGCACACATACACACTTACACGGGCATACACACATGCACATGAATCACACATATGCACGTACATATGTATGTGCATACAAATGAATCATACGAAAGTAAGTTCATCCCTAAATCCTAATCTTTTTCAGCAAGAACACTCCCTTACATACTCACAATATCATTATTAAACTTAAAAAGATAGAGATCATTTTAAATACCTGATATTCAGTCCACCTTCAAATTTCCTCCATCATCTTAAGAATGATTTTTACAGCTAATTACAAAATTTATTTTTTTTTATGGCTAATTATAAAATTTAAGATCTAAGTCAGGCACACACATATGGCATTTTGTTGCTACGTCTCTTAATCTTTTTTCTCTAGAACAGTTCTTCCACCTGCTTTTTGTTTTCCTTCTCCGTGGTATTAGCTTTGGAAGAGTCTGGTCACTTGTGCCATGGAAGGATTCTGAATTACCCCATCTTCTGGGATTCTTTTTACCTCTCCAAATGTCATCTAAATGCCTGCCTCCTTCTCTTCTCTGGCCAGCACTGGCACCGAGGGCAGCCTCCGTGGCCGTCTGCACTATTTGGAATTCAGCATGCTTGTCCCAGCACCTCTCCATCGTGTCCACATGCCAGGAGCCTGAGTGCATGCTCTTTTGTCTGCCGACAGCTGTCTCTTGGGACAGGCTGGCTGCTGGTTTTTCTCATCTCCTGCACAGACCATCCAAGCTTTTAAGTCTGCTTCAGTCATTTTGGCTAGCTGGATATATTTTTTTCCTTTCGGGTGATGATGTTATCCATTGTGGGTCAGTGGTTGCCACTAGCATCTTGGAAGGTTCCTTTCCATAAAGACCTTTTTCTCCATGTAAACAGAATTAAGAACTTCCAGGCAGGCCAAACCTTTCATGTCTCGTGATTTTGAACTTTGGTTTCTTTGTTTTTAATCCTACTTCCCTGCATCACTGGAGACCCATAAAAATGTGTGAAAGCTTAAATAGTTTGCCATTGTCTTCATCTGGAGAGAACCCTCTCATGCTGCTTCTATTTTTCTGAAAAGGAATTTTCCATGATAAACATGCTGTTTATCTCATGTTGAAATGAAGATATTTACTCAACTCTTTTCTCAATTAACCAGTTCTTTTAGAGTTTTAAAAATAATTATAAAAATAGTTGACGATACACTGAAATTTTGGAAAATATGTAAAAGTTAAATGAAAAGGAAAATTGCCAGTAATTCTTTTTATCAAAAGAAGTCACTAATATATTTTTTCAGAAGATACTGGGGATTGAACCCAGGACCTCATACATGGGAAGAGGCACTCAACCACTGAGCTACATCTGCTCCCTGTAACAGTATATTTTACTTTATCTAGCCTTTCCTTGATGAACCATATTTTTGGACAAAACTACAATAAGACTTCAATTTTGTATCATTTTTTAAACATTAGATCATAAATGTTTTTCAAGTTATTACAAACTCTGGTATAAAATAATTTTGTATTGTTTTTCTTAAATTTATTTTTCAATTTTTGTAATACCAATGATAAATTCTCTTGGTTTTCCTTCATCTGAGAATGTCTTTATTTCACCTTCACTCCTGAAGGATATTTTTACTGAATGTAAAATTCTGGTTTGACAGCTCTTGCCTTTGAGAATTTTAGAAATATTTTTCAGCAGTCTTGTGGTCTCCATGGTTTCTGATGAGAAATCTGCATAATTCAAATTGTTATCCCCATATGTATACAATGCATCATTTTTCTCTGACAGCTTTTGAGATTTTTTTCTTTACTCTTGGCTTTTAGCAGTTTGACTGTGATGTGTCTTGGCATAGTTTTCCTTGAATTTATTTTGCCAGGGTGTCACTGATTTCCTCGAATCTTTGAATTTAAGTCTTTCACCAAATTTAGAAAGTTTTAAGTTATTATTTCTTCAAAAAAAGTTTTTTTTTGCATCACATTCTTTCTCTTCTCCTTCTGAGTTTCCAATAGCATTAGGGTTAGACCCTTAGATAGTGCCTTCAGGACCCTACAACTCATTTTTTTTCTATCTTTCTTCTCTCTGTCACTGGATAATTTCTACTGATCCATCTTCAAATTAACTGACTTTTTCCTTTCTCATCTCCATTCTGTTATTGTGCCTCTCTAGTGAATTTTAACTTTTCTCTTATTGTACTTTTCAGTTCTAAAGTTTCCACTTGATACTTCCTTATTGGTTGTATTTCTTTGCTGAGAACTTTTAAATTTCTACATGTTCCAAGAGTGCTCACCCTTCTCTTATGAAGTGTGGCTGTCATGGTTGCTTTGAAGTCTTGCTCTTGTAATTCCAACATCTGGCACATCTTGTGGTCAGAGTGTAGACTGCTTTTTTCCCTTGAGAGCTGTTGAGATTTATCCGATTCTTTGTACGCTGAGTAATTTTGGATTATATCCTGGATATTTTGATTATTATGCTGTGAGACTCTGGATCCTGTTAAAATCCTCTGGTAGATGTTGACTTTTTTGTTTCGGTAGACAGTCAATCGGATGAGGGTTGGACCACAAGTCCCCACCCATCTCCCGTGGTTCCAACGTCAGTGTAGTTTTCAAGGCCTTGGTTGCACATTAATTTATGCCTTGCGTGCGCACCACCCAGGGGCCTGTCTGGGACCTGGACAGAGGCCAGGCTCTAGTTGCATCTCAAAGCCTTGTCGCTGCTTCTTCCTGTCCGCTCCATATGCGCACAGCTCAGCGACGAGCCTGGGACTTCACACGCCGATTTGAGGGGTCCCTTTCTCTAGATTCTAATTCTCCCTGATGTCCTCCGTGCTCTTCGGCAACCAGAGGCCTCTTTCCCTGGTGCACCACCTGCGAAGCTGGGTTTTTAACTTCCTTGTGTTTTCACACACTTCTACATGAAGTCTGCCTTGGAGGCAAAGTGGCAAGAGACAGTGAGAAGAAAAAATAGGCATCTTCTGTACCTTACCCTTTGAACCATGGAAAGTCCTTTCCCAAGTTCCTGTAATCGAAAGAAATGATTTTCTCAGAATTCACTTGAGAATGGCTGCCTTTGACACTGTTTTTACAGAGAACAGCTTCATGGCTGGGGTTTGCCTCTGGGCCAGCTGGGAGAGTAAATGGGGGAAAATAAAAAATAAAAAATAAAAATGAGTATTTCCTCCACACTGTCTGGCAAGGCTTCCTTTCTGGTCCTCTCAGAAAGAGAGGCGTTTTCTTGGAGCTTAATCTTTCTGCGTCTGCTGCACAGTTCCAGGATTTGGGAAATTTAGGGATGAGGACCCCAGGACACTGACCACCGTACCTGCATTTTTTAAAGTTCTTGTTTCTTTCCCAATCTGCCTGTTATTTATTTTTCAGAGCCCTCTGATATTATTTTATATTTTCTACACTGGGTTTTTAGCTGTAATCAATGAGAGAGATGGGCGTGCTCACTGCGTCCCAGCAAGAATCAAAGCCGATGAAATAATTTTTCATGACTGCATAATATTTATCAAACACGTGTCATGAGTCCTTGAACTTTTCTTCTTTTGAACTTTAAGTCAGTTCTGTTTTTTTCCTTCTTCTGAATATTTTCTCTATTTTAAGAATTATTGTCTCGCAACAGATAATCAGGAATGGCATTATGAGCCAAATAATATAAACATTTTTAGACCCTTGTGCTTCCCACTGTCTGGAATGATCTGTCTCACATCTTCTCATGAATGGGCCCGTCTTGTCATCCAACTCCCAGCTTAAACGTCACCTCCCTTCATATGCCATGTATGCTTGATCACCAGTTTTAATGTCTTCATGGCTCTTCTTGCCATGTGCGGTCGCCGTGTGCATCATTTGCTCATTAGGTGTTTCTACGGCAATGCCCTCCCCTCTAGCACAGGGGCGTGGCTCTCACCACTGCATCCTCACCATCTAGGATAACACCTGGTCCACAGGAGGTGACCAATAAATATTTGGTGAACAAATGATACAGCACAGTGGTTGAGTGTGTGTTTTCATCATCAGATGGGTCTGAGTCCTGACTGAGAGTTCAAAAGGCTGTTGCAGGTGTAAAAGGTAGTGTACAAAAAGCCGGAGCCTAGAGTCCGCTGAGCATTCAGGGAACCGTGCTGACTGCATCCCCATCAAACTGCTACTTCTGGAAAATGGGGCCAGTAATGCTTCCCCCTCTTCATGTACAGAGAAAATGTTTGTGAAAGCACAGTTGGCTGTGAGGTAGGAAGGTGCCATTAAAATCCAAGGCAGGATGCCTGTTATTATGCATACAAAATTGCAAGAGAATTTCTGATGGATTCTGAAGCCCATTACCATCTCTTTGCCAAGAGTGGCATTTAAGATGAAGGCTCTGTCGGCCGGGTGCTCTCTCTCGCTCCAACTCCCTGATGGCTTTTCAATATTTCATTTTGAAGGGAAGGGTTGAATAAAGTCCAGGCTGGGTGTAAGCAATGATTGTGTAATTTAATTATTTTTAATGACATTAAAAACGTTAGTCATCATAAGTGTCCTTCCTGGGCTTGCACACATCAGAGCGAATCCTTAATTAGAAGTGGAATAAAGGATCTTCCCTGCGGCCTCCGCTCGAGAGATGTTGCGGGGAGGCTCACAAACACTCTGAATGTTTTGGCATCTGGTGATTGTAGAGGTCTGTTTTCCTCTCTTACTCTCTCCCTCTCTGCCTAGAGTTTTGTCTGAATGTCTGTCCCTCCACCCAACCTCATCCAGTTCCAAGGAAACGGCTCGCCCTCCCTCCCCTCTCCTTGCCTCCCACCCTGCCCACCCCACCCGCGGGTAGAAGGAATCAAGATGAGAAGGGAAGGGCAGAAGGCAGCTTGGGCCAGAGCTGGAAATGTTTGAGATCATTTTGCCAACCAACAAACATTAAGTCTATGCCTGCTGAATGCCCTGCCCTGAGCTGAGGAGGGAAGCAGCACCCACTGTGAGGAGCCTCTGAATTGGTGAGATCAGGCACCCAACTGAGTTTAAATCAGAGATTTCAGTAACGAGAGAGAGATAGAGAGAGACAGAGGGAGAGACAGAGACAGAGGGAGACAGAGGGAGACAGAGGGAGACAGAGAGAGGGACAGAGATATAGAGGAAGACAGAGACAGAGAGGAAGAGAGACAGAGAGAGGCAGAGACAGAGAGACACAGAGAGAGACAGAGTCAGAGAGACAGAGACAGAGAGACAGAGGGAGACGGCGACGCCGAGCGCGCTGCAGGCAGCCCGAGGAAAGTGGTCCTCTGCAGGTGCAGGCAGCTCCCCTGGCTCCGCGGAAGGCGCCGCCCCCATCCTTCCTAACTGCAGCGTGGGGGCACCGCACATCTGGAACAGAAGCCTGGAGCAACCAGAACTTCTCGACTGTGCAGCTGGTCTCAGCAGGGTGGTCTGCAGCCCAGGCCCCGGGCCCCCACCCGTGGCCCCCTCCCCCCCTTCCCTCACCCTGCCCACGCTGCTCGCACCAACAGTGGAATCGTGCCCCTAACGCCCTGGGACACACGGCCAGCAGGACAGCGGCCAGCCTGGTGCTCTCGGGGCTGGCACTGACCGGTGGCCAAGGCGGTCTCTCTGCCCCTGGTTGTGCGTGTTTGCGTGGATCTTTCTCCCACCAGGAGCGTCAGGTGCTGCATCACACTCCAAGGCTAAGAGTGAGCAAGCCTGGTGCAAGTGCCCTGGAGTCCACCTGCTGAGGCCGCTTTCCAGAGTCGTGGCTGGAGAGGATGGAGAGGCCCCGGGGCCAGGGGTTAGAGAGGCCCTTGGTTTCAGGAGCAGAATTCGCAAGTCCCAGGGGGAGCACTCCTGGAAAATTCCACGAGAGTGCAATGGAACTCCAGGGCCTGGAGCGCACGCAGGCTTCCCAAGTGAGCAGAACCAGGAGTGGAAAGGTTTGGGATACTTCTCAGCTTCCCATTGCTACTTCTAAAATAATGTGTATTGAGCACCTGCTCTTGGCTGGACTCTGCAGATGTGGTGTGGGTAAACTCAGCATGGGTCCTGTCCTCGGGGAGCCAAGACCACTGAGGGAAGTCCACAAGAAAGCAGGCAACAAACAACAATTACCGGCTGTGTTACCTTCTGGAAGAAAATTAGCAGATAGCAGCGATAGGGCTGGTTTTGCTTCAGGAGGTGGGAAGAGGTCTCCTTGAGGACAGGGTGTGCACAGCGAGATGGATGTGGAAGGACCCGGTGTCTGAAGAACGGGGCAAAGCACATTCAGGCAAGAGCCGTATGAGCAAAGGTCCTGAGGCAGGAAAAGCTGGGCCTATTTGAGAAAATGAAAGAAGCTAGGGGGTGGGGTAGGCAGAAGAGCTGTTGGAAGTGGAGCAGGTCAAGAGCAAGCCCAATCTCAAGCACCTGGGGGAAGGAGCCTGCATTTTATTCTCAGTGTAATGGAAGTAATTGAAAGGGTTCAAAGTAGGGATGTGACATGAACCAATTCTTGTATAAACTGGAGCCCTACTGTGAAGAGAATGAGCTGTAGGGGAGCAGAGTGAAAATGGGGCAGATTAGGAGGCTCTTGAGCAAGTCAGGTTGGGCTCACAGGGTAGCTTGGGTGGGGATAACGATTTTCAGTGTAAGAGGAGAAAGCAGATTCATGGAATAGTTTTGACTTGCTAATGGAGGTCATGCTGGGCGTGTCGTAAAGGGATGGAAATAAGGCTCCGTGCCAAGTTTCTGGCTCAAGAAACCTGATACGGGATGGGGCCATTTACTGAGAGGAGGAAGATGAGTATATTAGCCAGAGGGGTGCTGATGCAAAATACCAGAAATCTGTTGGCTTTTATAAAGGGTATTTATTTGGGGTAGACACATAGAGAGTAAGTTATTATACTTCCCTCACCAAAGTCTGTTGCCACATGTTGGAGCAATATGGCTGCTGAGGGCTCAGTCTTCCTCGTCCTCCTAAGGCTCCGTGGTCCCAGCTTCTGATCTCAGCTGTAGGCTGGCATAAGGCTCATCTCTCTCTCTGGCACTCATTTCTTTCTGGGCTTTCTCAGCTGTTCAGAGCTCTGGTCTCTTCAGCTGCAAACTCACGCAAGTGGCTTGGCTCTCTCCCTGGGGCTCCAGTGTCCAAAACTAAACTCTCTGTGTTCTCCTTCTCCACGTATTTACTTCCCTGTCTTTGACTGAGCCTCTGTTTATACAGCCCACAAGGGCGGGGGAGTCTCAAACCGAGTCACCTCAGGACGTGGCCCAATAAAAGCCCTAATCTTGATTTAATAAAGCAAAAGTGAAACCTCTGAGTCTAATACAATCTGATACGCCCAGAGGAACAGACCAGTTTACAAACACAATCCAATAGCTAGTTTTGGAATTTATACACAATATCAAACTGCCACAATGGGTTTGGGGGAGAAATCTAAGAACTCACTTTCGAGCTTGTTTGGGAGGTTGATGAAGCATCTGCGTGGAGAAATCAAGGAGGCTGTTGGACACACAGACCTGGACTCGGGAGTCGTCAGGGTTGAGGTCTACCTGGGATGCACCAGCAGGTCTGGTACTTAAAGCCATGGGAAAGGAAGGGATGTCCTAGAGAGGAAAGGGGGAGAGAGAGAAGACCCAGTAAAGAATATGAAGGTGTAGTCCTGGGAAAGTGGAAGGAGGCAGAGAGGGGCTGGTCAGTGAACGGGAGGAAACCAAGGAGGAGCGGCATTCCAGAATCCAGGGTGGGAACAGGGCCACGGTCAACACCGCCCAAGGCTGCTGGGAGGTGGAGGAGGAAAGAGGGCAGAGTCCCATTAGCTGCATGGAGCTCACTGACGGTCTTGGCAAGAGTGTTTTGACCTTCATTTGACCATCCTCACTTTCCCTGCTTTTCAGTAGAGCCCCTTCCCAGCTTCCACTGGGCCATGTTACAGGTCAAAACTGCCAACAGACACAGATGGCTGCCCTTCGGGTTGGACTCTGTGTTCCCGGGAGGGAAGGCACCATCCGCTGCTCACCTGGGGTCCAGCAGGCGTGGCTCAGGGCCGGGAAGTTGGTGGAGCATGGGCTGAGGGTAGCTTGAGCCCCCAGGGAATGGGAGGGTGTCACCTGCTGAGCTGGACAGACACATTTCAAGGGTGCCCCTTGTGCCTGGTTACACAGTCGGTCCAAGGCATTTTTCTGGAGCTTTATCTCTGTGGACCTGGTGCTGCTGGTCATCAAGGAAACAGAAGCTTTTGTTCACCACTTCCTCCTTTTTTCTCACTCCTCCCCTTTCTTCCCCCTTTTCCCTTCTTTTCTGTCCTCATACCCAGTCTCTATTCTCTTTTACCTTTTCCCCTCGATTTTCACCCCTCCTTTTCTATCTCGCTTGCTCTGATTTCCTCTTCTGTTTTAAAATTTTTATTCTATTATGTACAGCTTGGCTAGGCACCTTTACTTCCCTTTGTGGCAACAAGTTGGTGAGTGCATACATATATCCATTTATGCATACATACATACCCACCTACGCACATAAACACATCCATAAAGCAAAATCCCAGGGTTCTTTTACCAAAGCGCTACCTAAACAATTGTTAGAAAAAGAATGAGGACTGGGGAAAAGTGTTTTCCAACCTTGTCATTCATCAAACGCTACTTGGAATGCAAAGATTGTTTATTTCTGGTTTATTCTGAGACTCCATGTTTAGATAAAGCAACACTTCTTTGGCATAACTGTGTATAATTTAAAACAACCAGGGTTTGATTGCTCCTATCTTAATAAATGCATCTATCAGTCATGCTCAGTTAATAAAATAAAATAAAAAAAGGCTCAGTGCGCCCTTTATTTTATATATTCATACAACCAATCCAGAATCTTCCAAAAATGCTGCTGCCAAACTCCGTACTCATTAATCAACTCAAGGCACAGAGCCCAAACGCCAAAATGCAGATTTAGAGCTCTAAGGCTGAGTAGCTTAGAGCCTGCATTACTCTAACATTTATGTACTCTTCCAGAAGAATGGGCATTTCTGGACCAGCCAAAGAATTTAGTGTGGGCTTGTTTGACAGAGAGCTTTGGGTATGGCTACAGGTACACATGGCAAACTCTGGAAGTTTTGTCATGACCCACGGCCTATATAGCTCATTGGCAAGTGAAAACATCATCAAAACAGGAGAACTAGTTGTCAGTTGTTTAGCTTCAGAGAGACAAAAATAACTAGAAGGTCGACTGTGTTGTTTTGTTTTTTTAATTAATCGCTAGGTTTGGGGAATCAAAATGGCACAGGTGAATTGTTTTCAGGGCCTGGCAGGAAATTAACTAACTGCCTCTCAAAAGCGCCAAACACGGGCATTTGCGGGCTTGGGGGTATGTGTTTGTGTTCTTACTCCAAGCTCCCGTGGTGTTCCCTAAATCCCCAGGGGGCACACCTCAGAGAGAGTCAGAGATGAAAATGACATGCCGTGGCAGCCAGCTGTTCCCACCTTTCCCCGTGGGGAAAGTCTTCCCGGGCCAGCCTGCAGAGGCGGATCTGTGGCTTGGGACTTTGGAGCAGAGCCCAGAGTCCAGCCTCTGCTCCCCACGTGGCCTGGGCATGGTGGCACCAATGCACGGGCACCACGGTGTCCTCTCCTGGGCCATGCGCCTGAGCCCTCCTCCCCTGCGGGTTGCTGAGGGCGTCAGGAGTCGGCGCTGCCAGAGCGTCCTGCTCGCCACTGGGTGTCCAATAAGCGACGGCCGCTGTCACAGGCTCTGGAGGTGCCTTTGCTGTCCCAGAGCCTGGCGAGGGTCTCTGCGCCTTCCACGACTTGCTCCCGGCTGTCTCTCTAGCCTCTTCTCTTGCCACCGTATGATCTCAGGCTTGCTGAATCACCCGAGGTGCCTAAAGGCTCCAAGCCTGCCTCTTCCCTGCTCCTTGGTGCTCTCTGCCCTTCGCCTCCTTGCCTGGGTAAGTAACGGCCATCCCTCAGTTCTCATCTTTGTCATTTCTTCTCAGGAGCTTCTGTGACGCCCCCATTGGGTGCAGCTGTGCCCTGAGCATCCTTGCAGCATACCTTGTGTCAATTGCCTGTTGTTCTCTAGGCTGTGAGCTCCCGGAGACCAGGAGTCCCCGGCACACAGCCCATGCCCGGATCACAGCAGGTTCTCACCAATGCTCAAAGGGTAAATTAGTGGGTGCTGGAGTGACCAAGCTGGATAGAACCCGTGGAAGCCATGGCCAGCGGGGAGTGGGGCCCACGGTGCGGCTAGATGTGGCCGTGCCACGCCTGCTTCTCATCTGTTGCAGTCTAGCTCACTCCCACAGCGCTTAGCCATCGACTGCTCTGAGCCCCTCTGGGCGGGCATGGCTGGGCAGCCTGCTGAGCCTCCTGGGGCTGGCTGCAGAGGTGAAGAACAGGGGCCAGGGGACGGGCTGAGATGACGCCACCATCCGCAGGCCTGGCCCTGAGGCAGGGGCCAGTGGTCCAGTGCCCAGAACCCGTGGCATAGAGGAGTGACACCAGGCGTGAGGAACGCTGGGACGCAGAGGGTTCCAGGGAGCAGAGGCCGTGGTCTTGGCCAATCGTTTGAAGAAGAATCCCCCATGAGGCCCTGGAGGCGAGGCAGGGATTCCCAGGCTCCAGGGCAAGGAGGAGTAAGAGCCCGGCCCTGGGCTGTGGGGGCCACTGCAAGGAGGGGGGACCAGAGGGCCGAGTCCAGGGGTTCAGATGGGGCCACGGGCGCGGGGTGACACTCTGTGCGTCCGTGGCCGGCGGGGGCTCCCCTGGGCGTTCCGGGCTTCTGCCTGCAGCAGCCCCCTCGTGCCAGCCCAGCTCTGCACGCTGCTGGGCCTGGTGACGCCGGCAGGCCTGCGAGGGGGTGGCCACCTCTATTGGTGGCATCTTCATTCCACATGAAGAGCTCAAGGCCCTCAGCACAGAGGGCTTGGAAGCTTTTTTCTTTTTTTTTTAATAATTTTTTTTTTTTTGTATTTCTCTCACCTTCCCCCTGCCCCACCCCAGTTGTCTGTTCTCTGTGTCTATTTGCTGCGTGTTCTTCTTTGTCCGCTTCTGTTGTTGTCAGTGGCACGGGAATCGGTGTCTTTTTGTTGCGTCATCTTGCTGTGTCAGCTCTCTGTGTGGGCGGCGCCATTCCTGGGCAGGCTGCACTTTTGCGCTGGGCGGCTCTCCTTATGGGGCACACTCCTTGTGCATGGGGCTCCCTGCGTGGGGACACCCCTGCGTGGCACAGCACTCCTTGCACACATCAGCACTGCGCATGGCCAGCTCCACATGGGTCAAGGAGGCCCGGGGTGTGGTAGACGGATGCCCTAACACTGGGCCAAGTCTGCTTCCCTGGGAAGCTTTTCTTTTCTCTTTTCCCTGAAAATGTCTTTATTTCACCTTCATTCCTTTTTTGAAATTTTTATTGTGGTGACGTAGTCAGTATGACATCTCCCGTTTCAACCACTTTCAAGCATGCCATTCAGGGGCGTTAATTACATCCACCATGCAGTGTTGCCGCCAGCAGGAGGGCCGGGCTCCTCCAAGGGGGCGGGACTGCGGCCAGGGTCCCTCCCCACGGCCCCCACGGACGGCCCCGTGGATGACCACGTGCCCAGGACCATCCCCGGACAATACGGGGAGCCCCAAATCGCCCCCCATTGTCTCTGCTTTCAAAGAACAAGCTGGGAGCGAGGACCGTGGTTAGTGACCCAGCCATGCTTCGCCTTCCTTGGCGTATTTTAAATGGAGTCGGAATGACTTGTTGAAAGATGTTCCTCAGGGAGCTTTTACTAGCTTTCCATTTGAGTCATACTTTAGACATGGAAGGCCGACTGTCAACCTCTGTATTTGGGGATATGTCAACAAAGATTTAAAACTGTTCAGTGGAAAGAGGAATATTCTGGAGGCTTCGAATAGCCCGGCAATTAAACACTGTCGGATACGGAGCAGCCTGGACCCAGGCGTTTGGTGCCAAGCGATGGCAGGTATGCAAGCTTCAATTTGTCACGCAGAACCATGCAAAACGCAAATTATAGAGCTGCTTTCCTTTTCTGGGCATAGCACCAGTTAATTACTCTGTTTAACACAGATTTGGTGCTTTGGCAAAGGATACTCTTAAAAATAAACATAGGACTAGGGAGGACTGCCCTCTGAATTTACAGAAACATGAAATCTGGGAGGTGGAAGGACCTTTCCAAGGGCAAGTCACACTCCAGGCCCAGAAACCTCTGTGGTTAGGTGGGACGTGGGCCACCAGGATGCTCTGCAGAAGCCTCAGGGTGCAGGGAGAGCCAGTGTCCCGGAATCATGTGCAGTGCCAGATCCTGCTCCCTGGAGAGGGCTCTGGGTGCTGCCACATGCAGGAACCCCCAGCCTGGGTAGCAGGCAGAGAGTACCCTGAGTAGGGAGCTTGGCACTAAGCTGAATATCAGAATTGCCTCTCACAAGGGAAAGTCGTGCTAGGTTAATTACACTCATTTCACCTGAGCAGAAGCTGAATGTGACCTTTGTGGATGTTTGTGTTCACTGGTGGTCCCTGTGCAGCTGTCCCTGGCACCCCAGGCAGGTGGCCCAGGTGGCCCGTGTCCCCACCCCTGCCTGCCACTCCAGCCCAGCCATGACCCCTCCTTTGGGTATCTGTCTCCCCACTGGGCCCAAGGCTTGCCCAAGGCCTGCCGGGGACCGGTCGTGGTAGGTGTTTGGCTCACAGATGGCGCGAGCGACTGAGTGAGGAAATCAGCAGGTGACCGGGCTCATCCACACACCACGTGGTTGCTGCCCTCGTGTAGCACCTGCTGCTCAAGCTGCAAAGTTTGGACCTGGAGCCTCTCACGTCCTGGTCCTTCTCCATCAGAAGTCCCATCGCTCAAGCCCCCTACCTAGGAGCGACCCTTATCCTCTGTCGTTCCCCAGCTCCGGCCACTCCAGCAAATCCTATTGATTCTACCCCCAACGGCTTGCGTCCGCCCTCTTTCCTTCCCCACAGCCCTAACCGCCACCCTGCCACCTCCAGACCCCTCGCCTTCCATCCTTGCCTTCCCTCGAAACCCTTCTGTCCACATATGTCTTTACTACATTACCCCATTTTCCTTTAAACTCTTCTGTAAATTCCCACTGAACTTGGCATAAATTCTGGACCACTTTTTCTGCACCCCCCACCTGCCACCCCAATGTCATTACTGTCTGATGGCCCGGGGGCTCAGTTCTGGCAGCACTTGCCTCTCTGTCCCTTGAACGGGTCCAGCTGTTTCCCGTGTCAGGCTTTGCCCCTTGCTGGCCTTTGCATTCTATCTGGAATGGTCTCCCCTCAACCGGGCACTTGGCTGGCTCCTTCCCACCCTGGGGGCCCCACTTGTGACTTCCTCAGAGAGGGCGTCCCTCGCCAGTATCGTCCCAATGGGGCCCTTCCCTCTCTCGTCACAGCACAGCCCTCCTCCCCCTCACGCCCTCTCCCTCCTTGTTAAGCTCCACGAGGGCAGGGATGATGCGCCCCATGTACCCTGGCCCCTTGATTGGCACAGGAGATGCCCGCTGACTCTTCAAACAGTGCACGGACAAACCTAGGGGAAGCTTCCTATGGCTCAGCGGCATGAACAGTGAAAGATACATTCAAAAAAGTCAAGTCACCCTGCAGAGGCCCCGGAGCCAGTTGCTAAGAGAGTAACGCTCAGGTTCAGCTCCCCGTCTTTCCCGGGCCATGCCCGGCTGGGTCAGGGGGCTGTCGGAGGAGGGTTCGCGGTTGATGTGCTCGCCCTCTGCTCTGCAAGGTGGGTGAGGACCCGGAGAGCGCCCCGCTCACTCCCACCCCAGCCGCCCCCACAACACTGCTTGCTCGGGCTGGGCCATTGCCCACCACAAATAAATGCATTTTCACGATAACATCGTGTTCGGCACAGAAATTTGAGAAAAAGTAAAATCTGACTTGAATAATAGTCTCTCTTCTAAGCACAGAAAGCTCTGCAGTATGAAAGGGAGAGTTTTCCATTAGGAGGGCTCTAAAAATAGTCCTTGTGACTTGAACCTCCTTCTCCGCTTTCGGCCTGAATGTTAATTACACAGCAAATCACCCCGGCGGCAGGAACAGGTAGTCGGACGTACCGCCACCGCTGCCTCTTGTGAGCACTCCACGTTTGCGCGGGAGCCCACCTGGATTTAGGCGATTTAGGACGTACCGCCCCCCTGGCCAAGGGCTTCTCACAGGCGATTCTCAGCGTGAAGTTCATTGCCCCAAACTTGCAGGGGCAGAAACGCCTCAATTCCTGTAGGTGAACACCAGATGGGGAGCAGGCACCCGTCAGGCAGTTGGAAATTTTGCTGGGAGAAGGCCACAAGGGGCTGGCGCTTGCGAGGAGGCAGCCATCTGGAGAGCAGCAGGTCCACCCTCCCTAGGCACCCCCCTCCCCGGCATCATTTGGGTGCCTGGTGGTTTAGGACCCTCCTCTCTCTTAGAAAATGCTCGGGAAAGGCTTAGATTCAGAGGAAATGGAAACCAAAGGTTTCCCAAGTAGATTTCTTATCTCTGGAAGGTCTCCAGGTCCTGGGGGTCTGGGTTTGAGAGAGTTTGGGGCACAAGAGGGAAAGTGTAGCATTTATTCGTGTAGCTAGTTTGGTTTGGCCTTCCACTGCGGGGAATTTGCAGTTTGATTTTTATGAAGCGCTGTAGCTTCTGGATTTAATTTAAATTTGACATCGTTCCCATGTACCCAGCGGCTCCGGGCAGCTGAGGGAGGCCAGCGTGATTTATAGAGGGGATGTTTGGGGAGTGGCAATCTGGCAGACCTAGAGAGGTCCTGCCGCTGTGGGAAGGAAAAAGGCCGTTCCTCAGTCAGGGCGGGAGGCTGCTGCGGGCTGCTCCTCTCGCTCAGCCTCCACCTGGCCTTCGAGCCGCATCTGCAGTGGGCGGGGCATCTTTTTTTTTCCTTCAAGATTTATTTACTTCTTTCCCCTTCCCCTGACCCCGGTTGTCTGTTCTCTGTGTCTATTTGCTGTGTGTTCTTCTTTGTCCACTTCTGTTGTTGTCAGCGGCACGGGAATCTGTGTTTCTTTTTGTTGTGTCATCTAGTGTCAGCTCTCCGTGTGGGCGGCGCCATTCCTGGGCAGGCTGCACTTTCTTTCACGCTGGGCGGCTCTCCTTACGGGGTGCACTCCTTGTGCGTGGGGCTCCCCTACGCGGGGGACACCTCTGCGTGGCAGAGGCACTCCATGGCATCAGCACTGCGTGTGAGCCAACTCCACACGGGTCAAGGAGGCCCGGGGTTTGAACCGCGGACCTCCCATGTGGTAGACGGACGCCCTAACCACTGGGCCAAAGTCCACTTCCTTGGCAGAGCCTCTTTATTCCACCTCTCCTCTAAGCCAGGTGGGCATGAGTCTCCTCTGAGTCGCTAGGGCCACTGTACAAACTGGTGGTTTAAACAAAATTCATTGTCTCACAGTTCTGGAGGCTAGAGGTCCACAAGGAAGGTGTTGGCAAGCTCATGCTCCCCTGGAACCCAGGGGAAAATCCTTCCCTACCTTCTAGCTTCTGGAGTTTGCTGGCAACCCTTGGCTTTCCTTGCTTGTGGCATCATTCCTTCTCTACCTCCGCCTTCACCTTACCTTCTCCCCGTTTCTCTCCTCTGTGTCCCTCCCTCTTTCCTAGGAGGACACCAGCCACCTTGGCTTAGAGGTCCATGCTTCTCCAGCACGACCTTATTTTAACTTGCCTAATGGCCTATTTCCAAATAAACCCCACGCCGAGATCCTGGGGAGCAGGATGTCCACGTATTTCGGGGGGAGCAAAATTTAACCCACAACACGTCCCATTTTAGAATTGAGGAAACTGGGGCTTGGTAAGGCTAACTGGTATTGGCACAGGCCCCCTCTTTCCTGTTTCTAAGGAAGACTCCTGGATGGCAGAGCAGGGACTTGGGAATCGGAGGTAGAAGGCAAGTGAGGAGAGGGGAGGACCTCCCTGAGTTGGGGGGTCAGGGAGGCTGAGCACAGGACGAGGTCGTTCCTGGCAGCAGGGGAGTGAAGGTGTAGAGGGAGCTGTGGGGTGGTGTGGCCTCGTTTTCATGTCTGGATGCCCCTGTTGGAAGGAGGAGTAGGAGAGAGAGCCTGGAGGGGAGGCTTGGCTGGGCCGGAGAGGCTGGCCTTGGGTGTGGACGGCATCCTCCAGACAGCCTTTGAGCCTGTTCACTGAGGAGGGATAGAGAAGTCGACTGGAAGCACAGTGGAGGGTGGACTGGGTGAGGCTGGCATGGGGGCAGGCGAAGTGGGAGAAATCACAGAGGGCGAGGGTTGTGGTGTACTTGTTGGGTGATCCTGCTCTGGGGTCCAGAGAGACAGAGCTCTTGAGGGGGTGTGGTTGGGTGGGGAGAAGGGGGAGTCAGGAACATGGGCGTGGGGGTTGAGGCTTTTATGGACTCCAGAGCATCTCGTCTTTAGAGCTAGTCCATTCCTGTGGGTGGGAATCTAATGTAGCTGGGTCCATTTGAGGAGGTTACTTCAGTGGGGCATGGCCCAGCATGGGTCTTAATCCTCTTAGTAGAGTCCTTTATAAACGGCACAGTTGCACAGAGTCAGCCACAGGAGCTGGGAGAAGGCCAGAGGAAGCCAACAACTTTAGCAACAGAGGGCATGGAAAAGGCGAGGACAGCTGGAAGGAGGGGTGGGTGGGTGGCAGCAGAGGGGACGGCCCTGCTGGGAAGGTGAGGGAGCTGGATGAGAGAATGCAGAGGAAGGTGCTCAGTGTGCCGGAGAGGGGGTGCTTGAATGCAAGAAGTGGGGGTGAGTTTGGAAACCCAGGCTAAAGCCAGAACGTGGGCGAGCCCGATGCCAGCCTTGAACGAGCCCTGGGTCTGGGCCAGGCATTGGCAGTCATCCATCAGCGGGTAAAACGGGCGTGGCGCTTCAGGGGGTGGTCCTCGCGAGGACGGGGCCCTTCCAAGGCCGGCTGAAGCATGGCTAGGGCGCGAACTCATTTCCTCCCCATAACAAATCTGCGGGGTGGGGACCATTCTCATCCTGGTTTCCAGACGAGGAATCAGAGGCTCAGAGGGGTGAGGCTGCCTGCCCGAGGACACAGTTAGCAAGTGCTGGAGCCAGAATCCGAATCCGCCAGAATCTGAATCTGCCAGAATCCGAATCCAGGCTGACCTACTCCCAGCCTGGACCTTAGCTGCTATTCTAGCCTGTCTTGTACTCAAGCATCAGAACGAATGGAGATTTACCAAGTGGTAGGTGCTGTGAGGGGGGAAACCAGGAAGCAAAGCCAGGAAATGAGAGCCGAAGAGTAAATCCTACCTGAGACAGAATTTTCTGGAAAGGGCTTTCTGAGGAGGTGACATTTAAGCTGAGAAATGAAGGATGAGAGGAATTTTTATTTATGTCACTAATAGCAGGAAGGTTTCATTCGAAAAAGAAAATATTGCGTATTGATTTTATAATTGTCATATGGTGATTTTTACTTCACTTCCTGAGCCTCATTTTTCTTTTCCTAAAGATAGCTCAGAGCTGTATTCGCTGAGGTGGTAAATTCTCGCAGCTTGCAACATGCAGGACCGACGGGAGAGGCGCAGGGCTGGACCTGCTGAGCGCGCCAAAGACGGAGAGCTTCCCCCAGTGAATCTCCTATTTTTGTCAGGTTCTAGTTATGCCTGGCAATCTTTGCTTAATTTGGATCTCTTGAGTGTTTAAAAAATTAATTGGTTCAGCTCCAGCTTTTCCTCCTGAGACCTATTGTAAAATGTAACGCGACCACGCCAACCGGCAATTGCTCAGCTCGTGGTAAAGCTGTCCTGCCTTGGGGTTCGTACCTGGGAGATGGGGAGACCCACAGGCTGGTGCCCTGGAAATCATGGGGACCTCCTCCTCCATCAAAGCGGACCCATCCCTGAAAGGGCTTCGTGCAATGCCAGGGAGAGGCCTGGGGACCAGGAGCTGGACAGGTGGGTGCTCCAACCTCACCCTGAGATCTCAGGCCGCATTTGGGGGGAAATGTAGTCCTTGGAGGTAGATTGCTCTTTACGGAGCAACCACTGTGTGCCAGGCACCGGGGCAGCCCTGAGGGGATGTGCTTTTGTTCTCTTACAGGTGCAGTTTTCGAACACAAGCTCTTTCCATCCAGCCCACGTTCTGCATGCAGTTGCTTTCCCACATTCCCTCCTCAGGAGAAGCTCAGTGGGAAGTGGGGCATCACTCCGGGGACTTCCCATGACATCTGTGTGCCCAGTGAGCCCTGCACAGGCAGCCGAGGAAGCCCACGGTGAGAGGGACGGAGGACATCTGCCTGCTGCGAATAGGAGTCGGCCAGGAAGGGCCTCAAGTCCAGGAATTTTATCCAGGTTGTTACAGTGGTGGTCAGTTTTTGGTTTGATATCCAAAGCATCAGATTTTCAACCTTGAAAGTGAACCTTAGAAATCAAATGGATTTTTAGCTACAGACTTTATACCTTGGTATGACAACTCACACCAGGGTATGACACAGAGGGGGAAATGTGCTTGGTTGGAAGGGAAATCAAATGTTTGCTGCTCCTGCAAGTGCCTGGTCTTTTATGCTTAGCCCCTCTGCTTTGGTTTCCCAGCTGCTAAAACAAATCCAGTACAACGGGTTGGCTTAAAAACAGGAATTTATCAGCTCATGATTTCAGAAGCCAGCAGGCTTGCTTCCCCCCAGGTCAAAATCTGTTGGCTGGCCAGCAATCTTTGGGGTTCCTTGACTTTTCCCTCACATGGCAATGCACGCTGCAATGCCTTCTCCTTTCTCCTGTGGGTTCCGTTGCCTTCTGGCTGCTCCCGCGGGTTCTCCTCTGTCCAGCTTCTGAAGGACTCCAACGATCCAATAAAAGTCCAGCCTCATCAGCCGGGTTGTGCCTTAGCTGAAGCACCATCTTGAAGAGATCTTATTTATGATGGGCCCATACCCACCAGAAAGCAGACCAAGGCAAAGACCATATTCAGCGCTGGGCCCGTCATTCGACCCATGTCCCTCTCTGAGGCGTGTCCCTGGCAGCTGAAGTTTACAACTTGCAGGTAGTCTTCCTGACACTCGGGGGTCTTGGATAATGCCCAGGCGTGTGTTTCCTGACTGTGCCTGGCAGGATAGGTGTGATTAGATTGGATTTAATAAACTTCTGTGTGTCCACTTGTGATAAATGCTCAGTATAATGACTTTAATCAGGTAATCATAGCTTGTGAACTGGAGAGCTATTTTTCTTACTAGAGGTATTCATACATTGTAGTCCCTGGATGGCAAAAGGACATATTATATATGATTTTAATATACTGCTTCTGCTTTCTTTTTATGTCTGTCACTCCCTAAAAACAGTCATAAAGCTTTGGAAGAATAAAAGGTTAATCTGCTCTACCAAATGATTAGTTTGGGCTGAGTCTAGAAATTAGTGCCATAAAAACTGACTAGTTAATTCAGTTCAGGGGAAAAGCTAAAAATCAGTTAAGTTGATTGACCAAAGTCTTCGGTTTTTGGCAACATTATAGAGATGGCTTTAGTGGCTTTCATCCTGGGGGAAAAAGAAGTTGATGTAATATTCTCTATTGGTATAAGTAGGTTAATAGAAAAAAGTCTCAGCTAAATTTTTCTCTTTCGTTGGTTTCATAATGTTTTCTCATATACACATAATTGGCATTCAGGGATCACAGGCAGGTGCTTGTTTGGAATTCGTCAGGGTGCAGGAGTCGACTCTCCAGGCTGATGGCACCCAAATGCACTCCACCCCCGGCAGGCCTTGTGTGCCCCTTAACCCCACGTTGTCATTCACACTACCCAGCACTCTAACTTAGGCCAGGCAAGCCGTTGTCAGATGATACCTCATTTAAATGTGCATTTCCCTGACTATGAATGCTTTTTTCTTTTTTTTAATATATTTTTTTATTTTTTTAAAAAAAGATACTTAGGTTACATAAAATGTTACACACAAAAATATAAGGGATGCCCACATGCCCCACTCCCCACATCTCCCACCCTTCCCCACATTAATGACCTCATTCATTAGCATGGTTTATTCATTGCAGTTGATGAACACATTTGGAGCATTGCCACCAAGCAAGGATTATAGCTTACATTGTAGTTTACACTCTCTCCCACTCAATTCTCTAGGTTATGGCAGGATATATAATGACCTGTATATGTCGTTACAATGACATTCAGGACAATTTCAAGTCCCCAAAATGCCCCCATGTTACATCTCTTTTCCCCTTTCCCTGCCTTCAGCATCTCTAGTAGCCACTGTTCCCACATCAATGATATAATTTCTTCCATTGCTAGAATCACAATAAGTCTATAGTAGAATACCAGTAAGTCTATTCTAGTCCATATTTTATTCCCCAATCCTGAGGATTCTGGGATGGTGATGCCCACTCCACCTCTAATTGAGAGGGGCCCTTGATCCCATATGGCTGATGGATGGGACTCTCTGGCTTGCAGTTGTTGACTCTCTTGATTCCTTGGTATGGTGGTTGTCCATCTTCACCTCCTTGCTAATTGTCCTGGGTGAATCCAATGAACTGGAGAGTAGGTGTTACAACTCAGCTTAAGCTCAGGGCCCAGGTGGCATATGGACAGCCCAAAGATTCAAGTCTCTTAGACATGCACCTACCAACTCCAGCACCAACCATAGGTTCAAATAGAAGGGACAGAAGAGGCATGTGTAGAGAAGTCACAACTGAGTCTAACTCTCACACTGAGGAGCACAAACTCCAAGGTAAGACATCGGACTCCAGAACTATCTGCCATGACCATAGGACCTGGGTGTTTCCAGAGTCCTCAGGAGCCCCACTATTTGGGGTAGTATCTACTTTGGAAGTCTTTGAGATCCTGCTGAGATGTGCATAAACGTTATCTCTGGGATGACCTCCCAACTTGCTTTGAAGTCTCTTAGCCATATAAAGTCATTTTCTTTACCTTTCCCCCCTTTAATTCAAGGTATTTTTCCAGTTGCAGTGCTAGTTGGTGCTTGATAGTAATCCCTTGGTGTCAGGGAGGCTCATCCCTGGAGTCATGTCCCATGCTGGGGGGAAGATAATGCATTTATATGCTGAGTTTGGCTTAGAGAGAGGCCACATTTGAGCAATAAGAACTAAGCGCTAAGCTAAGTTGCAATTTCAAGATCAAAGGCTGATAAGCATAATCATCGATATCAAGGGCCTGTCAATGGACCATCCTTCTTCACTAGTCACTGCCTTGCACTTTGGGGATTGTTGCTATTCAGTCAGAACAGCAGAGCTCCCCAGGATGGGAATTCAATATTCTTTTGGTTATTGTGTGAATCTCCACCCACTGTGACAATACTGCATGAATATTTGAACACATTTAAATACCTTAATGAATGCTTTTGAGTCTTTCATGTTTTCTATTTGCTCATTTTTCTATGGGGGTATCTCATTTTCTTCCTCATACATTATAGACAATTTCTTTTTCAGTTTAGACTTTGCAGATGTCATTTCCCACTATTTTATGTGTATTCTATGGTAGCCTTTGTGGGACCTAAGTCCTTTATTTCAATGTAAACAGATTTATCAATAATGATAATTATTATTATTGCTTTTGCCTTATAGTTTGTGATTTTGAAATTTTGCTTAAGAAGTTTTTCTCCATCTCTGGGTCACAGTGGTATATTTTATTCTATTGCTTTATTGTTTTACTTCAGTTTAGTCCTTTAATCCATTTGGGGTCTATCTTTTGTGTGGGGTTAGATAGGAATCCAGACTGACTTTCCTTCATTTTCCCCAGGTGCTTTAGTAAAGACTCTACCTTGATTTGAGCTGTTCTTGTATTGTGTATTGTTCCCAATAAGCTACACATAAGTCCATTCCTAAGCTCTTGCTTTTGTTACATTGGTATGTAGAATGACTATTTTTGTGTTAATGCTAAGATCTTTTTAAAAACTATGGCTTTGTAATGTCTTAGCACCTTGTTAGGTAAATTAAGGCTATTTTGCGATGTGAGGAATTTTCCCGCCATATATTTTAGATCTAGATTCTTGAATTCCTCAAAAAATCCAACTGGAAATTTTAGTTTTGGATTTATAGGTTAAATTGTGGAGGAAGAATTGACATCCCATGATACTAAGTTGTCCCATCCAAGTTGTGGGATATCTTGCCATTTGTTCAGGATATCTTCTGTGTCGTCTGTTAAAGTTTTAAAATGGACTTCCTAAAGGTCTTCTGTATTCTTGGTGAGATTTATTCTAAAATAATTAATAGTTTAGCTGTTATTATAAAATGTATCTTATACTTTATTATATTTTCTTGCTTATTGTTATTGGTATAGAGGAATGTTACTGAATTTTTAAACTTTCATCAAGCAATCTTGCCAAATTGTTTTATCTAATGATTTTTGTTGGTCTTTTCTTGATGAATGATCTTATCATCTGTAATAATAAATTTATACCTCTTCTGCTATTTATTTTCCTACAGCATTGCTACAACTTCTAGGACCATGTTAAAGACTTACAGTGATGATGGAAATCCTGACCGTAAATCCAATATTGACGGGAAGGTATCTAAATTTACTCTGTTAATTATACTGTTTGCTATAGATTTTGGGTGCATAACTTTTACCAAGTTAAAAAAGTTCCCTTTTATTTCTAGTTCGCTAAGAGTTTCTCAAAGAGGTGTTAAAGTTTTTGAAATGCTTTTATGTATTGATTCAGATAATCATACAATTTGTCTTTTGATCTACTGATGGGATACATAGATTTTCTGTTGTTATATTCCTAGAATAAGGCTGACTTGATTATGCTGAATTCTAAAAACTAAGGAGTTGGATTCAGTTAGCTAATATTTGACTTAGGATTTTTTTTGCATCTATGTTCATAATGGATTGAGTCTATAATATGCTTTTTAAAATATTGCCATTACCTGGTTTTAGAATCAAGATTACATTAGTTTCATAAAATGATCTAAACAGTTTCATTATTTTTCTATTTCCTAGAAAAAAATGTAGAAGATGGGAATTATAGTTTTTTTTTTTAATTGGTAAATTCACCCACTAAACCATCCAGACGTTCTTTGTGTATGTGTGTGTATGTTTAAGAATGGTTGATTCCCATTTTAATTTCTTTAATATTATTTATTCTGGTGCTGAATTTGGCATTTTATATTTTTATAGGAATTTATTAGATTTTCAAATTTGTTTGATTTTTAATGCTTCCATGCTATAGTATCCCATCAAGTTCATTGTCTTTCATGATATGGGGAGAAGGCAGGGTAGTTATACTACAGAAACTACAGTGGGACCCCTGATTTTGGTCAAGTTGCCTGAGAATTGACTGTAGGTAATGGATGGGCCTTTCTAGCCCTGGCACCTCACCAAGTGTGTGAGCCAAGGGCATCTGACATTGTGCGAGCCCTGTGCTCTGGCAGAGGGCAGAGAAAGGGATGCACCTGGGCTCCAGGCCCAGGTCCTCCAAACCTTTCCTCATGATTCTCGACCCAAGCACGGCAACGGGATGCATGGGGTGGCAATGGCAGGCTAGGTGCCTGGTGCAGCATCTTCCTGGGATCTGCTTCTTTGTTCCTCACATTCTTTGTTATTCTTCATGCAAACAGTAGACTCCTTGAAGATTATCACTTTTTCTCCTTCGGCTTCACTCATTAGGTAACCACAGGAGCAGCTCCAGTATGTCTTTATTTGAGGGCCTTAGGGATAGCAATCTTGATGGAAGGAGGGGCTGGAGATTTGCTAAGTCCACCCCCACCACCCCTAGTGGCAGTCACCAGGTACCCAAGTTACACCCTTGCTCTGACCTTCTGCCCAAGCCCAGTAGTGGGCTAGTGTGATGGGTCACAACTCCCTCTGGCCAGAGTTGTAACATGCTGGATGGAGGCAGAAGTTTTGGAGTCAAAGAGTTGGAGCTTCAACTCCTGAGTCAATCACTTGGTATTGGATGACCATCAGCAAGTGGCTTACCAACATGCAGTTGTCTCACAAGGTGATATGAGGGTTCTATCAGTCAGATCCAGCAGGAAACTGAAGGCACACACAGATGAGCTGAAGAGGATTTAATGAAGGGTGGAAGTGTGGGCAGGGTGAAGGGTACTCACAGGAGATGCCAAGGCTCAGGCAGGAAGTCATTACCACAGGGTGCTCCATCTGCAGAGATCAGCATCCAGGATACAGAGCAGGGCAGGGGGAGGCAGATACCAGAGGGCATGCAAACAGACAAAGCATCGCAGAGATTAAATGCGATATCTGTACATTGTCCTGTGCAAAGAAGGTGACCAAGCAATGCTGGCTCTCCAAGGAATCTCAGCAGGCTGTGGCCCTTCTGAGTTTTCCCCCAAGCCTCCCCAAGTCTTTGTTGATTTGGTTTCTTAACAGTTTCCACAACAACATCTTACTATCTACAAATGGAATATCTCAAGCTAAAGCAAGTTTCCCCAAAGGTCAAATTGAAAATGAAATCACAGAGTCAAGGCAGTAGTGAGGAGAGGAACTGAGTTGCAAGCTGGACCCAAAAGCTAAGAATAAGGCGTGTCAAAAGACATCAAATCTACAGAGTACACAAGTAAGAACAAACATGTTGAAAATTAAATATGAAATGGGTAATTATGTAGTAATGAGACTGAGGACATTACAAAGGACATTGCCATTTAAACCACCGCATCTCAACATAGTAATGAACGGGGGAAAATCCTCTAGCTTCATAATTATAATCACAGTTGCCATAACAACTTAGTATCTCTCTCCCTGAGCATCCATCTCGAGACTGTATTTTTAGCAAAGGCTGTGCCTGAGCATGTGTTTTCTTTATATATAGAAGCTAATTTTTCAAATTACTGATCTTCCAAAAAATTCAATTTTAGTGTTCTCAGAAAGTGTAATAGATAATAAGGGAAATGAGCAGGTGTGAAAGTCCGCTATGAAAAATGCTACAAAAGTATTGATGTCTTGACAACATTTGTTCCAACAGAATGTTTTCTGGACATATATATGCTATTGTTCCTTGCCAAGCGGCTTAACATAAAACTCCTTGGTGAGGCTCATAAATATTTTAAAAATTATTAGTGGCGTAAGGCATTTGAGGATTATTTGACAAGTACAGATTTATGTTGTATAAAAGAAATTGGCTTTAACAGAATCCTGGGTCTAAGGAATGGTTTAAGGAGTGGTTTACCTCACTTAACAGAAATATAGTTAACAGATTCTCAACTGCAGCAAGCAATAGGTTGACTTGAAAGAACACCATTTGAAGAATTCATTAAGCAGGAGGGGTTCTGAGCTGCCATTTTGGTCTCCCAATTTGCCCCAGCTGCTCCCCTCTGCCCCTGCCCCTGTTGGAGGGTCTGCTTTCACAGCATGGCTCATGTCCCAGAAGACTTGTCTCTACAGACACTTTACTAACTCCACTTACACTGTTGGGAGGTGCTAACAGCCCTTCTTTAGGCTCCCCAGCTAAAGTTAAACGATGTATTACGTTGAGAACAGATCTCAGAAAGAAGTGCTCTGACTGACTTGTGAAAGATCCTTATCCAAGATGAGTCACCCAACCAGGACTTATTGAGAGTTTTCTGACTTTCTTGTACTCTGCTGGTTTCCTTGGAGGATTGTACAATCAGTAGATTACAAGAATGACTGGTGCATGAAGAGTTGTAAAGGCTGTGCATGAGGCAGGGAAGAGCGCGCCGAGCTGTCCCTCCCCCCTGATGACGAGGTGAGCCTTCACTTCCATGCACAGGGCCTGGACTTGGGGCAAGCACTTTGGATTCTTCAGGAGGAAGCCACACTGTAATCGGGGTCTCAGGGAGGACAGCTGGTACAGGGGGCACTGGGAGTCAGAGTGGCTGAAGTAGGGAGACCCGCTGAGTGCGCTAATCTGGCTTGGGGTGACAAAGGACAGACGAGTGGACTGGCAGTGGGAACAGGGGAAGAGGAAGTATGACCGAAGATGCAGGAGGCCTCGCTGTTACAGCAGATATCATAGAAGGTAAAGGGGAAGTGGGCAAAGGGGACTTGGGAATTCTTTCCCAGCAAACTGAAGAATGAGGGGACCATGCCTGGCAGATGGTCAGGAGCTGGGATGAGTCATGGAGAGCCAGGTCAGCTCTGCCACCCCATCTTCCTAACTTCATTCACTCTGCCTGCACCCCACGGATTTCCAGGCATGCAGCCCTGGAGCGTGGGAGTCAGACCCAGACAGAGGGAGCGCCAGGAATTGTCGGAGGGGCTGCTGCTTGTCGGGAGCGTTGGCACCGGTGCAGTCAATCCTTGTTCTATTTGTTCTGCTTGCTTGACTTATGTTTCTCTCCAGGGAAAACAAACGAGCAAGCAGGAATAGGGAGAACGGTGCTCAGTGAGCCTCACTTCCCGATTCCAGGGGTAAGCTGAGAAGCACTTGAGGCCGGGACAACCTCCTAGTACTTACCAAACACTGCGGAGAGGTGCCGGTAAAGAAGTTGTGGGTGCATGGCCTGGGGACTCAAGCTGTTGGCTTTCACTGCTGGGTAAAGACACAATGGTTTGGTCCTAATTGTCACTAGTTTTCTGTGTGTCCTTGGATGAGCCTGTGGCTTAGTCGCTTCCTTGGTCATGTGGGAGTCTCAGACTTTAACTGCATCAGAATTAATTGAGGAGCTTCTAAGGCAGGTGCTTGCTCCCAGCCCTTAGGTAGGGACCTGGGCATTTGCAGCCCGGGAGCCTCTGATGGACGCAGTGCAGGGCACCTCCCTGGCCTGGACAGTCACTGCGGAAAATACTGTCCACAATGCCGGGGGATTCTAGGAGGGTGCTTGGTTGTGCTTTGAACAGCTTTGCTGGAACCCCGGAGGAGGCTGTTTGCCGCCTGAGCCCTCTCTGCTTTCCCTGGGGCTCTGCCTTGACATGGTTTATTGCCTGGACAGCTAGTTCAGAAAAGGCAGCGCCAAGTAAGAGAGCTCTGGGGATTCTGGAGGAGGAGGGTGGACAGCACCCAGAGGCAGGGCTGTGCACCGTGGAGAGGGCTGGGACTGTGGTGGCTCTCCTCGCCTCTCCCTCTGGAGACCTCTGCTGGCCCTGGCTTCAGGACAGTTGGGGCTGGCCAGGCAAGGCCAGCACCTCTTGCTCCCGAGGGACGGGGTCCAGCCTTAACCTTGCAGATTTGCCCCGCCCTTGCCATTCTGCCCTAAAGGATGGCCTGGCTAGGTGGCTCGTGTGGGGACAGTGAGAGAAAATGGGGCGGCAAGTGGGGGAGGCTGGGCACGGGGAATCGCAGCTTCCCTGGCCTGAGCTCTGGCACCACGTGAGCTCAGAAGTGTGAGTCCTGCGATCCTGGGGAAATGAGGGGGTCCAGTGAGGAGGCTTTGCCTCGGTGCCCAGATTCAGCTCAGGGGCATCCTGGGATCCCAGGCCCACAGGGGCTGACTGGGAGGGTGGTACCTGCCTGGGTTGGAGGGCAAGTCTGTCCCCGTGGTAGGCAGAAAGGTTCCCAGGGGTGTCCATGCCCAAATCGCAGGGACCTGAGCAGAAGTTTGGTCACAGGGACCCAGGAGGGCGATTAGCCTGGATTTCCAGGGGGCCTAACCTAACCACATGAAGTCTTCAAAGCAGAGGACTTTCTGGGCTGGAAAGAGGGGAGATTGGGTAGAAGGAGAAGTCAGAGAGATGGTGAGAGGGAGTCAGCGTGCCTGCTGCTCTGAAATGGAGAGCCCACATGCAGGGCCTAGAAAGAGGCTTCTAGGAGCTCACGGAAAGCAAGAGAATGAGGCAGCCTCCAGGAAAGAAGTGGGACCTCAGTCCTACAGCCACAAGGAATGAATTCAGCCAACAACCTGAACAAGCTTGGAAGTGGACCCTGACCCGGCCTCTGGCAAGGAACGCTCCTTACCTCGTCACACTTGTCACTGCCCAGCTAAGCGGGTGCTGCTTTACACTGCTGAGTTTGTGGTGCTTTGTTACAGCAGCAACGGAAACCCACAACAGTCCCAGTCCTGGTTCTCCTCTCTGGAGAGCAGAAGCCACCGGGGTAAGGGCTTGGGCTGGTCAAGGATGGAAGGTAGCCGGCCCCTGGGTGAGTGGTCCCTGACCTCCTGGACGACAGCCCTAGGATGACAACACTTTCTCCTCTACTGTCCAAAAGCCAGGATCGCATTTCAGGTGGGAGCAGGGCTCCTCCAAGGTCACCAGGACCTGCCCCCTCAACCCTGGGGAACTGGGGGCTCAGGAGTGCCTCCCTCACGGGATTGTGGTGAAGCTGGGTGAAAGCACAGCTGGTGTGCGGCCAGGGCGCAGGGCAGGGGCCAGGGGCGCTGAAGCCCAGGCCTCCGCCTCAAATTTGCCTTAGGACCTTGGCCAAACATCTTCCCATCTCGGTTCCCATCCCTCTGTCAGTAAAACCAAGGGATGGGACCAACAGCCTGGACGTTTCTGGGCAAGCAGCAGAGTGCCGCAGGGCAGCGCATTGACCGGCGACAGAAAAGGGGGGACACAGTTGATGGGGCTCAGGGGCCTGGGACCCCCTGCCTGCAAGGGCCGGCCCCGGCGGGGTCTGCGAGGGGAAAGGGAGGGAGAAGGCAGGGCGGGGCGGCCCTCCCCGTGCCCGCCCAGCGCCTCGGCCCGCCCCTGCCCTGCCCAGCCCGGCCCAGCCCCGCGGGCCGGTCACACGCGCCGCCGGCCTCCCGCGCCCAGTGGTGCGCCGCGCCCCTGCCCTGCGCCCTCCTCCGAGCCCGCCGCCGCCGCCGGTGACCGTGACCCTGCCCGGGGTGCGGTGCGCAGAGGTCATGGCCCGCGGCGGCGCCGCCGGGCTGGGGCTGGCCTTCGCGCTCCTGGCGCTGGCCTTGGCTCAGGCCGGGGCCCAGGGCGCAGCCCTCGGGGACCCCGACTATTACGTGCAGGAGACCTGGAGCCGCGAGCCGTACGCCGAGAGCCCCGAGCCCCAGCCCTTCTCGCCGCCGCTGCCCGCGGGCGTCGGAGAGGAGGAGCGGGAGCCGCGCCCGCCGGGGCCCAGGCCGCCCAAGAAGGCCACCAAGCCCAAGAAGGCTCCCAAAAAGGAGAAGCTGGCTCCGGAGGCGCCGCCCGCAGGTAAGTAACTTTCTGCGCCGCTGCGTGCGGCGCTCCCGGGAACAGCTGGTTTCCCCGTCCCTGTGTCTGGGGCTGGCGGGGAGTGAGGGAACCGCCAGTCTCCTCCGCTGCACCCGCTCCCCACGCCGTCCCCAGAGCCTGCCTGTGCGCGCGCCCCCCCACCCCTCTCAGCTCCCCGAGACTTGAACTTCACCCTTCTTCCATTTCTCGCTCCTTGCTCCTGCTCAGAAAGAGCCGGAGCTGCGGAGTTGGGAAGCTGCCTGGAGATGGGGGCACTCCGGGGCCCAAGTTTCGAAATCCCCGGCCCCGGGATCCTCCTGCTGGCTGTTCCTTCTTCTCTGCCTGGTCTTCAGGCTTCACAGGGGGCGTTTCCTTTTCTTGAGAGTCAGTTTTCCCATTGGGCACGTGAATGGCCTTTCTGGGGAAAGCCCCTCTCAGCTCCCACCCTTGTGTCGTCTGGGGGTCCACGGCACCCTCTGCCTGCTTGGGGCCGACGGCACAGCCTTGGCTGGGGAGCTCTGCGCCCTGGCTGGGACTCGGGTGCGGGTGGAGAGGGGGAGCTGCAGAAAGCCTCGAAAGCCCAGGGCTCCTGGCAGCCCAGCCGGGGGCCCTGCCTTCCAACCATCTGTCCCTACACTTCTCAAACCCGTCGCCGGTTTCTGCCAATCCTGGGTCTTGTGGAAATGACTTCCATCCCGTTGATAACACACGTCGTGGGACTCCGATTCTTCTCTCAATTGCTCCGAAGTCCGTCTCAAGTTGCAGGGGGCTTCGATCCCAGCATTTTAGGATGGGGGAGCTGGCAGGACGGTGGCCCAAGTACCCGACCTCATAATGGGCTTCGTGAAAGGAGATCAGTGCCCACGGCACCCCCACGGGGCGCCTGGCAGGGAAGGAGTCGCCTTTGTTTGGTTAAACTGTTCTTGAAAGCCCCCAGCAAGTGCACAACTCCCCCCCAGTGTGACTCATCCCGGCAGCCCCCTTAGCACATGCCTGGGGGTCCTGTGGGCAACTCTTGGAATCGATAGGCACTTCTGTGAGTGGTGAAACCCAGGGCAGCACCATCCAGATTCTCCTAATGCAGTGTTTTGGGAGGAGTGAGTATGGGAATTAAGATTCACAGAAGCCTCACTGATTTCGTAGCAGCATAGGAGTGGAAGAGGCACCCACGCTGTAGAATGTCCACTGTGACTCTGTTAGGAGATACCAATCTCCACGACTTCTTACCCTTGGCCGTGAAAGGAAGGTGTTCTCATTATTTTACAGATGAGGAAACTGAGGCTTAGAGAGTTTAAGTAGCTTTCTCAGTGCCACACGCTGGCTTGGGAGATTTGAAAACCCTTCTCTTGTGTTTTTTAACTCAAGACCCTTTTTGTGTCGCTAGTTGGATTCGAATCCATGTGTGTTTTGTTTTTGTTTCTGCTCTGTGTTTGGCACAACTCTGGCACTGTGGGGCAGGGTGGAGACACCTAGATGAGGTGTGGCATTCCCAGGGGTTGATGGCAGGAGGGAGGGGAAGAAGCCCCAGACTGGGAGTCAGTAGACGTTAACACCCGGGTCCAGTGCTTGCTGACCCTTGGATCTGGGCTCGTCATGTCATTCGGCTTCCGAGGCCTCCGTGTCCTTGTCTGCAGGTAGGAAGACAGCACCTGCTGCCCCTTTTCCTTTGTCCGTTGCTATGAAAGCTTTCAGACAATGCTGCCATTGTGTTGACTTACATCTAGCTGTGCTGGGCCTCCTGTGAACTGCTCATTCATACTGCAGGTCGTTCCTGAGCACCTGCGAGGTACCTGGCACTGGGTGAGGTTCGGGGGACAACCCTGGCCCCACCCCGGCTCAGAAGTCGGGGACTGTGTGCAGAAATGTGGGGTGCTAAGGGAGTGAATAATGGGGACTGCCTTAATTTGGGGGTATGGGAAGTTCTTCCCAGAGGAAGTGCTAACTAAGACCTGATAAGGGAGTTGGCTGTATTGTCCTGGGGATTCTCACTAGGGACCTGCCATGCTCTTGTCACAGATCATTCCCAGGATAGCTTTCTTTTTTCCTACTGGAAAAGCTCAGAAAGTCACAGCCTGGCCTCTCTAGTGTCCACGGCCTCATGAGTCTGCAGATTCACAGCTGTCACTTGGGAGGTGACTGTCCTTGGTCACTGGAACATCAGCACTTGCCAGCCTTGGCTGGGGGTCTCTGAAGGAGAAGAAACTGGGGTGAAACCTGGCTGGAGTGAAGCAGAAAAAAGGGATCTGCTTTTGGGGGGCCTTCTTGTAGCTGGGAATGGGTTCCTTCCCCTGAACTAGCCTCTGCTACTGTAGGAAATCACCTGGCTCCCCCGAAGCCTCTCCATGCACCTGTTCCTGGTTCCCGAATCAAAACAGGTCCTTGGAAATTCCAGACACCCAGCTCTGAGACTCAGCTTGGAGGCCTCTCAGGGGAGCGAGGCCTGTGGCCACTTCAGTGTGTTTCTAGGGAACTGGGTTGGTTTTTCTAGAGCAGCCCGATGACAACAGGCAGAATGTCTCATCCTCTCAACTCCTGTCTGTTTATTTTTTGGGCTTTGGACCCCAAGAAGGAGAGACTGGTTTAAGAGTGACCTTGATTGGGGGGTTAGTGATGGTCTCTTGCAGCTCAGCTGCACCAAGAGAAAATGGCTTTTCCCAATTTAAGAGAGAGCTTGATGCCCGCTTGGTTCATGTTGCATAGAAGCCTTCATCTCTGCACGGGAATGTTTCATGAGCAGGTCATGGACATAGCATAGGAAGGAACATCGAGCCACACTCAGCCTGGTGCATGGCATGCAAACTTCTGGACTTTGCTTCACTGGTGCATGGGGCATGTGTGTACCAGACACCATTCTAGTTCCCAAGGTGAGAGTAGGGTTGGATTTAGAGATGAGTGAGGATGCTTTATCTTTGCAGATGACCAAATAGCCCTTGTCTTGCATAAAGTCTGGAAGAGGGAAGGCAGATGTTCTGCATGGCAGGCTCCAGGAGGGAGGCTTGTACTCACCCTGCAGGAGGGGTTACACAGGGAGCCAGGGGCCCTTGGGCTTGACCTTGGGGTGGGGTCTGTAGGGTTCATTCTTTCAGTGGTGCTTTGAGGTTCAGCTTGTCCACAGTGAAGAAGGCCTTGACCCCTGGTTGTTCATCTGTGTGGCCACAGAAATGCCCAGTGGGTGGCACGTGCTGACTTTCCCACGGAGCAATGGGGAGCGGACTGGATTGGAGAACTGTATGCTTTGGTTGATTGGGAACACTGCATGTTTCCAGAAGTGCCTGATGAATTTCCAGAGAAGGGGGATTCTGATACACTGAACAGAGTAGATCCTTACTTTTTTAAAACTAATAACTTTGAAATAATTATAGACTCACAGGGACTGCAAAGATAGCTTTCCCCCAACCTCCCCCAGTGATGCCATCTTATGTAACCATAGTACACTGTTCCTCCATCTTGGCGGAATTGAAACTTGGGGCCACTTGTAGGGGCTGTTGTGCACATTGTAGAATGTTTAGCAGCATCCCTTGCCTCCACCCACTGGATGCCAGTAACCCCCTCCAATTGTGAGAACTAAACATGCCTCCAGACATTGCCAGGTAGTTTTAGGGCACTGACAACTACTGCTCTATGCAGTATCAAAATAGAAAACAGACGCTGGTACAGTGCTCTTAACTAGGTTCCATATCTTGCTCAGATCTCACTAGTTTTTCCATGCACGTGTGTTTGTGAGGGTGTGTGTGTTAGGTTGATGCAATTTTATCACCCGTAGAGGTTCGTGCAACCACCCTCCCCCCAAGGTAAAGAACTGTTGGATCCTTTTTTTGAGGTGGCGGTGGGAGCTTGGAATCCTATAATATTTAAGGTCCTCATTATGAATGTTGATTATGAATCCTAGAATATGAGAAATTTAAGAAACCTAAGTGGTCATTGATTACAAGTTCTTGTTCACGGTGAGATTCCCACAAGTGGGCTCCATCCTCTGCTCCACACCTCCTTAGGTTGCCCATTCATGGGATGGAAAGTACCAATTGCTAGAATTTTCTTCCTCATATGGTCCTGACGAGCTGTAATTCCAAGTGGTAGCCCTGCCCTCAGGAGCCACACAGGTACATCAGCTTCAGATATTGGCAGACAGATCTCCTGTCTTCCGTGAACCTGTTCATCTCAGGTAAAAGGGCTGCCATGGATTCAGCTGTTGCTATTCAACTCAATAGTCTCTAGACCCCTGCAGCTGGCATGCTTTTGGGGGCCAGGGAGTGAGCCTCTGGTCCCCAGTTTTCATTATCCCTGGGTGAAAAAAATATAAGGGACTGCATTTTGGGCAGGTGAGTGGATTTGGGGTATGCTGACTTTGCATGTCCTTTCCAAACTGATGACCTTGGCTTGCGGCCATCACTCTTCACAGGGAATAAAACAGAACAGTGAAAAACACTGTAGTTATATAACTCACCTGCCTTTCCCTTCCCCTTGGCAGTAAGAAACAAACTAATAAACAAGACCCCTACTAGGCCATTGGAAGGACTTTTTCCTTCCTCCTCCTCTACGACCTGGGTTGGAAGTAGGGTGAACATGGAGTCTTTAAATGTGGGTGTCTGCTTGTTTGGTTGTTTGCTCTTTTCTTCGAGACCGGCGTGAATGTGCCCGTCTGACTAAGCGCGTGATGCATCGCGCCCAGCCTTGCCCGGAGCCCCGGGAATTTTCAGAATGGGCAGCGAGCCACACTTGTTGTGTGTCTGTGCCCAGAATTGTACAGCTACTTCACATTTTCTACTGTGTTGTGCCCCGGCCACGGGGGGAAATAACCAGAGCGTTGTTATCTGAGCACGTTTGATTGGAAACAGAGCCCTTTCTGTTCTGCTGTGGGCACGGCACGCACTGCGGCAGCCTCGCCTGCGGCAGAGTGTGTTTGTAAATAGTTCAATACATGTTTTAAAAAGTCTTAAAAAGTCAATCACAATACCATTAACACACCTAAGAAACGAACCAGAAACCCTTGTGTCCTCCTGTTATATGCTCACTTTAACAGTTAATTCCCAAGTGTTTGGTCCAAGTAAACTCCCTGTGAAATTCTGAGGGAATGGACGTTTTATATATATATAAAAAAAGGTCATTCTGTGTACATCAGCAAAGGGCTTTCTAAGCCACCACACCTCTTTCCAAAATGCTTTCCAGAGCTAACTCTTCACGCTGGCAAATCCCAGCCGACTTGTACCGAAGGTTCCACAAACCAGAGCTCAGGCAAGGGTGATAAAAGGGAGTGGGGAGCACTGCCGTGAAGGGGAAGGTGGGTTGGGGTGCTGTGGCTGATAAAACTAGCCGTGTGCTTTGGTGGGTCCCCAGTCCATGGCTGTCAGATCTCCTTGGAACCCAGGGGCCGATGGGAAATGCCTCCCGTGTGGGAGCCAGTGGCAGCCTGGCTCCCTGCAGTCTGGGGCTTGAGGGTGGGGCCTGCGGTGGGCACCCTGAATGCCCGGGAGCCTGACACTCAGGCATGGCAATTCCAGTACTGGCTCTGCCCTCTGTCGCTCTCTCAGGTCGCTGCCACCACAGCTGCCTCTTGGGGAACAAAGTCCAGGTAAGTAGGATGTCTTTGGATGGCCAGGATGGTTTCCATATCTGGCTACGGGCAGTTACCGCCCATCTGTGCGTCATAGGATCGTTGGCATAACACCAACCACCCTCAAAGATTCATTTCAGATTCTAATGCCACAGGTATTTTTTAATTTTTATTTTAAAACAATTTCAGCCTTACAGGAAGTTGCAAAAGTAATATAAAAAAAAAAAACCAAAGAACTTCAATATACCCTTCCACCCAGATTTACCAACTTCTAGCATTTTGCCATATTTGTTGTACTGATATTTCTTGCTAGATTGATCTATCAATCTATTTCTTAAACATTTGAGAGTAAGTTGTATACATAATGCTCCTTGAACACATAATACTTCCATGTAAATTTTCTAAGAACAAGAATATTTGCTTCAATGACCACTTTAAGTATAGCTATCAAGTTCACGTAATTTAGCATTGGTATAAAGCATGCAATCCATATTCCAATATTTTCATTTGTCCCAATAGTGTCCTTTTGGGTCATGCCACAGAGCTACATTGGACCCTGTCTTCCTGCAAGGCTTGTGTTTGGTGTTAAATTTGTTTAGGACTTAGAGGGAGCTGTGTTCAAGACCTGGTTTGGCCACTCATGGGCATGTGTGACTTCTCCAAGCTTGGATTCTTACTGTGATGGGGCTGATGATCAAACGTGCTTCCTGGGGTGGCATGAGGCCAGATGAGACCCACACCCAGCCTCCCAGCCTTTCCAGGGAAGGTCCAGAGGCACCTCCCCCTGACGAGGTAGTGTCCCCGTGGTCCTTCCTGGTCTGCTCGACAAGGCAGCTGGGCTGTGGCCTTCCCTTCTCCCCAGTCCCTGCCTTGGCTTATTCATGAGTGGTTCTCAGGTAAGACACTGCACCCATAACCTCTCGTTGCAGGTGGAGCCCAAACTAAGACACGCAGGTATCACCCTGCGTATGCCCAGCATAACCCTACCTGCCACCATTGCCTGCATCTCTTTAAAGGTCAAGGCTGTTACTTTGGTTGTAAGTCAGGAAGGCCAGCTGCTGGCTACACAGTGGCGAGTGGGGGCTGCCACAAAAGCTCGGGGCCTCAGGTGACTCCACTGACCCTCATGCCCTGGGGGACATCTGATGGAGACCAAGCCCTGTGCATGAATGGCTGGCCCAGAGGACAGGGGCTGCCCAAGCGACACCTGTGCTAAGCCTCTGAGAACCTTCCTCTCCAACCACCTGAGCTATTTATTCTCTGCTTACGCCCCCATCTCTTTCCTGCCAACCTCCTCTCGGCAGTACGTGCTCCCAGTGGCTCTGTCCTAGGCTTTCTGCATTTGCCCACCGGGTCCTCCTGGCGGATGGGCGTGCCGTAGCAGTTCTTGTCTGGCCTGGTGCCTTGAGACTGCATTTTGAGAACCCTCTTGTATTTTTAGGTGTGGCTTTCCTCCTGATTTGGGCTGCTTAACAAGAGGCAGGCGGGGAGCTTGGAGGCCAGGGTTGGGGCTGTTTCACCAGACGGAGTGCCGTCCTACAGGGCTGGAATTTCCTGGGAAAAATGCAAATATGCGTTAAAGCATTTTTTTTCGGGCTTCTGGGTATTGCTACTGTAAGCTCTTTGTATAAAGATGGAAAAATAGTTTTCTATTAACTAAGAATTATATTTTTCACCATAGACCAGAAAAGAACACATGGCGTGCATTGACAATTGAGTTTTGCTACTTTTAAGGAATTCAGTTTTGTCATGCAGCCCAGATGGCGATGTTGATTTGATTCTGAGGCTCCTCTTTTTATTGCTTGGTACACTATTTCCACTTTATTTTCTCCTTTCATCTGTACAGACCATATGTTGCCTTTCTTTTTATAAGAGAGGAAGGGGCGACGAGGGGAGGTGTGTGTGCTGGCTGGAGCGTCCCAGGTTTGGAGTCAGCTTCCAGCTCTGCTGCCTCCTAGCTCCGTTTGTGACCTTGGCCAGGTTTCTTCTCCCCTCTGAACCTCAGTTTCCCCATCTGTAAAGTGATGTTTTTAATAAACTTCCAACTCTTGAAGGCTGATTGCCAGGACCTCATGTTATAATCAGTGTGAAATGCCTTGCAAATTGCGAATCATGCGACAGCTTATCTTTCCAGCAACTGCAACAGTGTTTTGTGATGTGTGTGGGCTTAATAATGATGCTAACGATGAAATTATTCGGTGATTACTGCAGGCCAGGCCTCGTCCTAGATTTTACAGCAATCCTCTAGCTTCCTACTCACAATAACCGTTGAGGCTGGGGCTGCCGTCTCCTTGCTCTTCCGACGAGGGAGTGGAGGCGTGGAGGTGAAGTAGTTGGCTAAGCATGAACGGTCGGTCAGGGCAGTGGCAGAACCTGCCGGAAGTCAGGCAGGGCCCACGGGGGCTCCGCACCCTGCCTGCCTCCTCGCTGAGAAGGTGGCCGGATCCCCTTCCTGTCGTCTCTTGTCCTTCTGCCACCCCTCTCAGGACTTCTGTCCCTGCACGTTGACCCCTGGGGAATCCGACTCTCAGGGCTGGTAGGAAATATGCTGCCGTCTGGGTCCCTGGAGTCGCGGAGCTGGGCCGGCTTTCCCGCCAGCCCGGAAGTGGCACCCAGGTGTCCAGGTGGCGGCGCCCCACCTGGGCTGTGCCATCTCCACATTTGTGCCACAGATGCTGCAAAAGGGTTACCCTGGCGGAAAAGAGACTTTTAACCAACAGCCAGCTTCTAAGGAGGGTGGGGTGGAACATTCTTTCCCAGAACTTTGGCTTTTTCCACACGTAATTTTTACATTTTTTCTCTCTTTTAACATCCTGCCTGCCACATCGGACTCCGCGTCGTCCAGGGGTGCTCCTGGCCCTAGTGAGGCCGGGTGCTTCCAGGCCGTGGGCGAGGTGCTGGTGGAAGGGGCATCCTGCCGCTTGCCTGCCCCGACCGTGCCCACAGGAAGGGGCCGACGTCCAGCAGCCCCGCGGCCCGTGTGTCCACGACCTCCTCAGCCTTCCTCCAGCCTGGAGGACATTCCGCTTCCCAGCCCCTGTTGGGGACACTGACTTTTGTGTTTTTCCATTGATATGACAAATTAGACACTCCGAACAGGCATCGCCCGAGCGTGACTGGGAAGGGTTCCCCTTGGCTGGGCCATTAGTGCCCCCTGAATATTTTGAAGGTTTAGGGTTTTCTTGATAAGCCTCTCTATTTTTCGTGACTGTAGAACTATCCGAAAGACTTTCATTAATTGGCACCGTCATTAGATATTTTGGTGTTTTAACTTGATTTTCAAAGTTGGTACCATGTCTCTTCCTCCACCCGTCCAGATCCTCCTCGGGTTTTTTTGTCTGTTTTGTCATTCGTTGACTCCTTTGTCATTCATCCATTCATCACAGCCCAGGAGGTCCCAGACTCTGGAGACAGAGCCGCAAGGAGCCCCCGGCGCAGACCTGCCCTCCCGCAGCCCGCGGCCTGGTGGCTGCAGCGGGGCGAGGCTCGGGTTGTCTCGGTGTCACCACTTCAACCCAGGGCTGCCCCGCGGCCTCAGGGAGAGCCGAGTTTTGCGGTGCCTCGAGCTCAGCAGTTCGCCTGCCCGCGCACACCCTTGGTATCGTGCACGTAGATTGTCCTGGGGTCTCCGAATCGGGCTTCTTCTCCTCTGGCCTCCGCAGCCTAGAGCCCGAGGTCCGCCGTCCTCGGGGCGGCGAGGAAGGAGGCGGAGCAGCCCCCCTGCAGCGAGGAGGGGTTGGCCTCAGCCCCAGTGCACTTGGCCTGCACCCCAGTAAAGACATTTCTCTCTTGTAGGTAAAACCAGCAGAAAAGGCCTGAGGACCAAGAGCTCCGAGAAAGCCGCCGCCGGCGGTCACAGTACCCGGGCGGCCCCCGCAGGGGTCCGAGAGCGTAAGTGGGGCTGTCCCAGGGGCCTCGGTCCAGGGAACGGGGGGTGGTGCAGGCCCCTGGCGCGGCAGCCTGCTGGACCCCCCAGCGCAGGGCTGCCTGGGGCCTGCCCGGCGGTTCTAAGCCCCCGCACGGGGTGAAAGCGGCTCTGGCCTCCCCATTGCGTGGTCACGCTCGCTCAGGCTGAGGCCAGGTCTTCTCTGACATGACTGTGGTCCTTTCTGAAGGTTGGGAGCCCTGCGTTGCCTTCCCCGCCCTCTCCCATCCCCTCCCAGAGACGGCGTCGCCTCCGTTCTCAGGGGCCCCTTAGCTGCCCACAGCCCTGCGGGTGCAGTTCTTATCTCCCAGCCAGACTGGGGGCCTCCGGGCCCCAGGGTCGGGTTTTCTACTTTGGACTCGTGAGATGCATAACACCAGGCCTGGCATCTTCCCATTGCAATAAACATTGGCCTGTTACTTAGCTATCATGGGATGCTAGAAAGAGCGAGCTCTAGGCTCCTGGGCAACTCTGGTTCCCTAGCTATCACCGTGGCTGATCTTAACTAGTCCCAGTCCTCTTAGGCTGCTTCCAGTACTGTGGTGTGCAGGACCACGCTTCTGCTAGTCGCAGGATTAGCAATTGTCTATCAAACACTCAAGCACTCAGTAGTTGCCAGGCACTGGGCCCGATACCTGACATCTCCTGGTGCCCCCTGAGTTTTGTGGGTGTTATTATTATAAGTTATTATTATTGTCATCCTTATTTTACAGAGGAGGAAAATGAGACACAGTAATACGAGTAATTCGTTGAGGGTTGCACAGCTTATATGTGATAAAATAGGAGCTGAACGTGAGATTTTCTGATTCCAGACCATTCTGCTCAGAGATACAGTGGCTTAAAATAAACAGAGCATTTCACAGATTTGCACTCACAGGGGCAGGATGGTTTTTAGCCCCTTAGGAGGGTGTGCTGGGCGCTCAGTGCCGTGCACTTGCCTCAGGGTGGGGTCCTTTGGTCTAGCCAAATGGGGTGGGCCTTGGGCATTGACTTTTTATCCCCTTTCCCAGGAAGTGGATAAAACCCCAGCTGTTTCTGCAAACTCGAATGCCGCAGAGCTAAAGTGGCGCTGGGTACTGGCCTCCCCTCTCTGGGTTCTGGCTTCCTTCCAGGACTGGACCTGGTCGTTCCTCACTATCTTGTTAACTCCTCAGTGCTTTTGCAGGTATTAAATAAATGCTTTGTCCAGATTGTTTCAGGAGCTCCAGCAGAAGGGTTGGTCTCAATTACCTTAGCGCTTTGTTACCAGAATTGGAAGTTCTTAAAATTTCAGGAGGCATTTCCAGAAAGATGTTGAAGGCCATTTCTCTCCACACATTTGCTGAAGCCTGAACCTGCTCCTTCTCTGCCACGGGTCCCTCCCCAGCCCTAGCCCTTGCAGGATTGTTCCCTGACTTTGTCTCGTAGCTTTGCCTACACAGGTTGGGATTGCTGGTCTCAAGGGCAGCCAGGGTGGTACTGACTTATCAGATGTCTTAGAAATGATTTCGGCTTGTGGAATGTCTGTGCATTGCTCTTCTATACAAAATAAAAAGAGAGAGAGAGAGGGAGAGAGAGAGGAATCGAGGACTACCTGGGTGGGGCAAAGAAGTTGTGGAGGCCCCTGATAGGCAAACATGAGCAGGAGCGGGGTGATGGTTGCCTAGAGGCAGGGCGGGCTAGTGGTGGGTGCCAGGCTGTCTGGGATCAGGTGGGGGCACCTTGGGGTGCAGCTGGCAGGTTAGGGCCTCAGCTGTACAGCCGGGGGTCTCAGGACCCTCTGCCCCAGCCCGAGTCCATCCTTCTCTCAGCATCAACTTGGATTGCCCTACGGAGCCTTGCCAGAGAGGTGCAGAATGAGGGGGCTGGGATGGTGGGTGGTCCCGATGTTAAGAACATATGTTCAAGGTGATGGCCGGTGCAGATGGCAGCACCTTGTGTTCCAGGTGGTGGGCGTCACAGGCAAAGCTGCGTGAGTGCATGGCAGTACAGGGCTCGTCCCAGGTGTGGACTTCACCCTTAGGGACCTTTCACGAGGGAGAGAATGTGTGCATGGCTGACTCTGACGAGGGGGGCTGCTGGCTCTGGCAAGTACCCAAGGTACATTTTGGAATCACTCGATAATAGTGTATGTGGTTGATTGAATTATTGGTCTAATGCTTCACCCCTCCCTATGTGCGCACCCTCTACTGTGTTACTTTTTAGTGCCCTGCATAAAAGGCAAAAGTTCATAGAAGGACCCATCTGTATTTCTCACTCCTGTGGGATGAGGGGGAGGGCAGCAGTGGGATGGAGCGCCACCCCGTTTTGACAGTCCTTTTCTAGGAAGCCTGAGGGGTACCTCCTTTCTTTGATATTTTCTATACCTTTCAATTCCATCTCAAAAGTGCCTAAAAAGTGGCTCTTAACTGCCTTGGGTAAGTCCAACGAACCAGAGAATAGGAGTTGTGACTCTGCTGAGGTTCAGGGCCCAGGGGCACATGGACAGACCAGAGGTTCAAGTCTCCTGAGCAAGGTGAAGAAGGTCAACCACCACACCAGGGAGCCAAGAGTGCCTACAACTGCAAGCAGGAGAATTGCATCCAGCATCCATGTGGAATCTAAGCCCCCTCTTGATATAGATGTGGAGTGGGCACGGCCAGTCTAGAGTCCACAGGATGGAGGAACAGAGTATGGATTAGAGTGGACTTACTGATATTCTATTCTGATTAGTAATTGATTAGTAATTGAAGAAAATTTGGCATTGGTGTGGAGAAAGTGGCCATGGTGGCTGCTGGGGGTAGGGAGAGGGAGGAAGAGATGTGATGTGGGGGCATTTTCGGGACTTGGAGTTGTCCTGGGTGGTGCTGTGGGGACAGTTACTGGATATTGTACGTCCTCCCGTGGCCCACTGGGTGGACTGTGGGAGAGTGTGGGCTATGATGTGGACCACTGACCATGAGGTGCAGCAGTGCTCAGAGATGTGTTCACCAAGTGCAGTGAATGTCTCATGATGATGGAGGAGGTTGTTGTTATGGGGGGAGGAGTGGGGTGAGGGGGGTGGGGAGTATATGGGACCTCATATTTTTTGAATGTAACATTAATAAACAAAACAAAACAAAGTCTCCTGAGCATACACCAACCCCAGTGCCAACCACAGGTTCAGTAAAAGTGACAGAAGAAGCATGTGTAGAAAAGTCAGGTCCAGCTCCATCACACTCAGGAACACAAACTCCAAAGTAGGGCCCACTATGAAGTATAATCCATGTGGTGCAGCAGTGCTCCAAAATGTATTCACTAAATGCAATGAATGTGCCACAGTGATGAAAGAGGCTGTTGATGTGGGAGGAGTGGGGTGGGTTGGGGTGTGGGGTATCAGGGAGCCTCTTATATTTTTTAATGTAACATATTTTTGTGATCTATATATCTTTTTTAAAAAAGACAAATAAAAAAAAACTTTTTTTAAAAAAAGTGGTTCTTTAGTCTCTAAACAAAATATGTGCCTTGAAAAGCCTTTTTTAATATCCCTTGACAATTTTGGGGGGATTTATTTTATTCCAGTGCTCTAGCTCCTTTGACCCGGGCGACAGAGGCCAGCACATGTGCTTCGCCTTGCTTGTTCTTGTGACACTGACCAGTGTTTCCATCTTTTCAAAGTGTCTGTGTTGACACTGTCATTACTATACGTTGCTGGCCCTGGAATAGATTTGGTAGAAAACTGAATTTGAAGACATTATAATAAAATAGTAAAAGAAATAAAAAATAAAATCTGAATTTGCCATGTCATACCCTAAATCAAAAAAGTTCAAACTATGTGGTGTAGAGGTAGTTCTAAAGGATATTTCTTTCCTGGTTTGTTAAACATATGGGCCATGAAAATAGTATATGCACATCATAGGGAAGTTGGAAGATGTTAAAAAGCACAAAGAAAAAAGTAAAGGTAATTTACCATCTTGTCTTCCAGAGATAACCACAGCCAGCGGCTAGAATCTATCCCTCCAGTCTCTTCTCTCCATCTGTGTGTGTGTGTGTGTGTGCACTTACATGTGTGCATGTGTTCAACAGAACAAGGTTACAGGTGTGTGTATAGATTATGTGTATGCCTTTTCAAAATTGAACCAGTCTTGTTTCATAACCTTTTATTCTCACTTAATGTGCTACTGCTATTTTCTCATGTCATCATTTTTTATCACATTATTTGAAATTGTTTTTTTTTAAATTTTATGATGGAGTTGCAATAAACACTGCATTTGTTAATTTTCAGGTTTTCCCAGTCCTTCCCTTGTAAGCAGCTCTGCACTGCAAACTCTTATCTATCTTTGCTCACCTACTCCCTGAGCTCATGTTTCCTAGAGGAGGAGTTGGCAGTCAAAGGATGATCACTGCCCTCTGGAAAGGTTTATAACAACGGGCACCTTCGCCAGCTTTGATGGTTGTTTGCCGCTTTCCTATTAGAATGTTTTTGTGTGTTGATTTATTCAAGCTCTTTATATATGAAGGACAGGGACCCTCTGGTTTATGCATTGTGGCATAGCGTAGTTAAGAACTCTGGAGCCAAACTGAGTGGAGTTCAAAGTCCAGTTCTGCCGCTTACTAGGAATGCAAGCTTGGGTGTGTTACTTAAGGTCTATGTGCCTCAAATATAAAACAGGAATGACTGATTGTACATATCTCAGGATTGGGATGAGTATCTAATAAGATAATAAAGCACTTAGAACAGTGGCTGGCACAGGGTAAGTGTTCAAGAAGAATTGGCTATTATCACACTAGGTCATACTTATTGAGCTTCATAGCAGGGTGTTTTCCATCTATTTTTTTTTGGAGGTACTGAGGATTGAACCCAGGACCTCATACATGGGAAGCAGGCACTCAACCACTGAACTACATCCACTCCCCAATGAGAGTTGTTTTTTGTTTGTTTCCTTGTTTGTTTTTAGGGGATTGAATCTAGGACCTTGTACATGGGAAGGAGGAGCTCAACCACTGAGCTACATTCACTCCCTCCATCTGTTTTTTTTAAAGATTTATTTTATTTATTTTTCCTTCACCCCTCATTGTTTGTGCTAACTATCTGCTCTCTATGTCTATTCATTGTGTGCTCTCTTTGTCTGCTCATCTTCTTTTTAGGAGGTATTGGGAACCAAACCCAGACCATACCTTGTCGGAGAGGTGCTTAATCACTTGAGCCACATCCACTCCCTCCATCTATTTTTTTTTAAGATTTATTTATTTATTATTTATTTATTTCTCTCCCCTTCCCCCACCCCCACCCCCATTGTCTGCTTTCTGTGCTCATTCGCTGTGTGTTCTTCTGTGTCCACTTGCATTCTTGTCAGCGGCACCGGGAATCTGCGTCTTTTTGTTGTGTCATCTTGCTGCAGCAGCTCTCTGTGTGTGCGGTGCCACTCCTGGGTAGGCTGAGCTTTTTTTGCACAGAGAGGCTCTCCTTATGGGGTGTACTCCTTGTGCGTGGGGCTCCCCTACACAGGGGATACCCCTGTGTGGCACGGAACTCCTCGCGCGCATCAGCACTGCGTGTGAGCCAGCTCAGCACATGGGTCAGGAGGCCCTGGGTTTGAACCCTGGACCTCCCATGTGGTAGGCAGATGCTCTATCAGTTGAGCCAAATCTGCTTCCCTCCATCTATTTTTAAGTTCTGGAAAAAGGTAGAGATGTAAGCATTAAAACATTATAATGTTTTTTTAACACATGAGTAAGCATAATTTTAGACTACTTTCTTATCATTTACAGTGACCTCCATATATTCATTCAAGTGTTTAAGTACTTAATTTAACTGTGTGGTGCCTCTTTTTGTCCTCCTGTTGTATTTTGGTTTTCCCACATTTTCCCAGATTGGACTTTCAGGAATTTTGTCTCTTTTATAGTACCATCCCTCCCTCCTCTCCATAAATGGGTTTTTTAATTTATTTATAAATTTCACAATTTATTTTTCTTTATTCATTACTTTATACTTTGGCTCTTTATTCTTTTCTTTATTCTTCCTTAATTTAACTTTGTAGTACTATTTCAGACATCTTGACTGGAATGTTATTTTATTCATTTTCAGTCTTTCTTGTTTCATATTTAAGGCAGCATTATTTATAAAGTCTCTTAGCTGAACTTTTAATCTGTTTGCTGAATTGACCATTGGTGGCAATTTGATATTATTTTGTGTGTCACCAAAAGGAAAGTTTATACTTGTAAACTCCTCTGTTCCTCTGGGTGTGATAGCCTTTGATTGCATTAAATTCAGCTAGGATGTCTTTGATTGGATTACCTGTTAAGATGAGGACTTTTGATTTGACTTTATCAGTGGGTGTGACTCAGATCGAGTCCCCCCACCTTGATGTGTCTGATATAAATGGATGCTCACTCAGATGCACAGGAAGAGAGAGCACTGTCATTTTTGATCCAGCTATATGACAAAAAGAAGCCTGGAGCAGCTGAGGTCCTGGGATGAGCCGTTTTGCCTGATTCCTTATAGCTGACCTTGTGAAGAGAGCTGAGCAGCCAAGACTGATATAGGAAGTGCAAAAAGACAAGCCCAATGCCAGCCTGCAGTGAAATCAGGACGAAGCAGAGCAGCCGAGCCTGAGAGAGGAAGACCAGAACCTGAAACCTGGCAGAGATCACTTGCCATCTTGCTTCAACACGTGGCAGTTGAGTTTGGTGAGAAAGGACCTCTTATGGTGCCTTGAGTTGGACTTTCCATGGCCTTAGGACTAAGCTTTTACCCTAAATAAATACCCTTTATAAAAGCCAACAGATTTCTGGTACTTTGCATTGGTACCCCTTTCACAAACTAAAACACCACTGTTCTCCATTTCCTCTGTAAAATGTAGTGATCCACAATGAGCATAGGCTGATTGAGCTTGGGTCATATGGTACTTTCTGGATTGCCCTTTTTTTTTTAATCTTGTGAATTGCATTTTATGCTTATGAAAAATCACAAGTGTTTGTTTTCAACTGGACTTTGTTTCCAGCTGAGCTTGTCATTTTAATTACATATATTAATGTAACATAAAGCAATAAAAATGAGAATAAAATTAATGGTTTCTATGAAAATGAATGTTGGGGAAAAACAGCGCTCACTGGGACACAGAGACTGGTATGACCACAGGCAGAGGAAGAATTTATTGAGAAGCTCTCCAAATGGAGGGGGTCTGAAGAACAGACTTCAGCCCCTGCACCAGCATGGTAGGGGTCTGAAGAGAGACTTCAGCCCACTCCTGGAAGGGGGGAATTTGTATTTATACAGGACATTCTGAGGCGGGGAAATGATAGTTGGTGGGAGGGGTTTGAGGGTCTGAGTGAGATACAGGGACCAATAGGAAGCCCTAGAGGTGAAAATTTTCCCTGATAGTGCCTAGAAGATAGTGGGCTAGGGAGTTCTGGTTCCTTGGCATGCTGTAGGAGCAGAGGTTTCTTTGATCTGTAGGGATTAAAGGGCTTCTTTATCTCCCTCTGATATGCAGGTAGGGAAGGTCTCCATTTCCCTTTGCTCCCGTGTCTACGTGGTGTCTTTGTTTAACCTGTGGAAGGGCTGTGCCCTTAGACAAGTAGGCTTATGGGGGATGGAGTTAGCCTCTCCCCAGTGTGTATTGGGAAACTGAGCTACAGCTTGTTAATTATTGCAAGCCTCTAATAATGAAATAGAATAATTTGGAAAACTGCAATTCTTTTTTCTTCTTTTTCTTTTCCTTAAAAGTTTTTTATTGAAGTATGAGCAATACAATTATAAAAACCTACAAACAAACCTAAAAGTATTCAACATTTGAATCTTTGAATAAATTGAATTTCTCCCTTCACTTTAAAGAAGCCATAACTAAGCATCATAGACTGATGCATTCTGGGTGTTGTTATGCAAGGAAGATAACGAAGAATTCCAATCAGAAGACCCAGAGTCAAACCTCACTGCCCCTGCTGCCATCTTGGTCTTATATCAAAATATTGATGAGTGCATGTGTACTGATGTGTTTTAAGCTAAAATAACACATTAAGACATATATGTATAGTTGTTTTGCTTTGATTGTGTCACTGCCTTAATTGTGGTGGGTCAGAGAGATGTACTTGATTGATTTTGCCTCTGATGCAGCTTCGGCTACATACCAGTCATGCTGTTTCATGCTCATTCTTGTGCAGACTCGTGTCTAGAGCAGGGGTTCCTAACCCAGGGTTAAGATTTCAGTGGGTCTGTGAGCTTGAATTGAAAAATTCAACTTATATTTATTTTCTCTGACCTCTAACTGAAATCTAACATTTCCATCACTTATGAGTGTATGCGATAAATTACAGTAGTATTTATTTCATATCACATTACAGTTATGAAGAGCTTGAAAAATTGCTTACACTCATCCATACTTTGAAATTACGGTAATTGTTAGACCCAATGTTATTTGAGTGTCATAAAACTACCTCCTGCTACATTTGAGAAGGAGTCCGTGATTTTCATCTAACTGGCAGAGGGGTCCACGAAACAAAAAAAAGGTTAAGAACCCCTGGTCTAGAGGTCTTATATACCATTTCTGTCCCCATTGTTGGAGGTAAATAAGAAAGATCGGACCCTTTCAATTCAGTTCTGAAAATAGTAACTGCTTGTTTAGGTATGAATTTCTTGATCACAGCTTGCTTTCAAGCTGCGATGTGGCACTATTACATCCAGAGATGTGGCACTACTGTCTTTGGATTGGAGTTTAGGCTCTTTTTTTTTGATAAAGCTTTTGCTCAAACTTACTTTCTCTCTTTTATTTTTGGGAGTGGGGTGGGATGGGATGGCAACCAATTTTTTTCCCCTTCTTAGATCCTAGCAGATTTTTTCTTATAATTAACAAAATTGTCAGTTTTGAAGATAGGAAATGATCTTCAAATTCACTTAAAATAATAAAAACAGTGAAATGAAAACTATGTTTTTTTACCAGATTGGTGAGGATCATAACTTTGATACACTGTTGGTAAAGATGTAGGTAAGCAGATATTCCTTTGAAGGCAGGTGGGAAATTTATAGCAAATGTAAAATGTACATTTCTCTTTGGTCCAGCAATTCCATATCTAGGAATGAATCCCTGATGATACTCATATCTGAGGACTCTGATTTCAGGATAGATAGTAATAGCAAAGGATTATCCTGAATGTCCATTAATAATAGGTTATTGATCAAATACATTAATATCTGTACAATGGAGGACTATGCAGCCATTACAAAGGATAAGATACCTCTATATGGGTTGATAAAGACTGAACTTTATATTTCCTAAGTGAAAAAAAAGTGTGTTCAGAACATGTTTGTTTAAATTAAATCTCTCTCTCTGTGTTTTACCATGTATATGTATTTCCTGTTTTTGAAAAAAACATTAAAAATTGCCGGAATATGCTCGATGAGGGCCTCTCTGCAATGATTTTTGCCTGGCATAATGAGCCCTTTATTTGCAAACATAGGTTTATCTTCAGTTCAGATAACGTCTCTACTTCTATCTTTAATGTTTACTTTTATTTTCATTTAGGCTGGGCTATTCTTCATGTATACAATGATTGGTAGGTTGGATCCTTGAACTCTGTGTCTTCTCTCTCTCCTCTCTGTTTTTACTCATTCAGTTCTTCGTCCTTTTTTTTTTTAAGATTTATTTTATTTATTTCTCTCTACCCCCTCATTGTTTACACTCACTGTGTCTATTCATCTTCCTTTGTTTCTTTAGGAGGCACTGGGGACTGAATCCAGGACCTCCAACATGGGAGGGAGGCACCTAATCATTTAAGCCACCTCTTCCTTGCTTTGTGGTGCCTCTCATTATGTTTTTCCTTCTTGTGTCTTTTGTTGTATTAGCCTGCTGTGCCTGTCTGTCTTGCCAGCTCACTGTCTTCTTTGGGAGGTATTGGGAACCAAACCATGGATCTCCTATGTGGTAGGCAGGAGTTCAATCACCAGAGCCTCATCTGCCTCCTCCTTGTCCTTTTGATATGCATTCTGAGAGCATTTCCAATTTGCCAAAACATCACTGATTTGATCTTTCGCAATAATGTTTCTGCCCATATTGTGTCCCATTGTATATTTCCTTCTTTTATTGTAAAATGAAACATACCCATAGAAAAATTAAGCATATAATTTCAGCTAAGAAATATTTATAAAGCCAGCCCTTAGGTAAGCACCACCTACAGCAAGAAGTAGAACATTATCAATCCTTCTACATGTTCTCCCGTCACATCTTCATCCCTTCACCTCTACAGGTCACCTCTACCCAACTTTAACATTTCCTTACTTTTCTTTAAAGCTTTATTAGCTAAGTTATAGCCGTCATTAGTAGCTAGTTTTGCCTGTTTTTGAAATTTATGTGGGTGGAATTATATTGCGTGTATTCGTTTGTGTCTTGCTGTCAATATTGGACTTCTTTAGTTCATGCATATTTATTACTGTATGGTATTCCATCATTGCAATATACAATTTCTTTATCCATTTTACTGTTGAGTACCTTTGAGCTTTTTCCAGTTTCTGTCTTTTGTGAAAAGTGGTATGTATGGTTAGTCTTATGTGGCATCTTGGCCAGTTATTTAATCAAACACAGGCCTGGATGTTGCTCTAAATGTGTTTTGTAGATGTTACTAACATCTATAATCAGTAGACTTTTGGTAAAGGAGATTTCCCTTGAAAATGGGGGCAGGCCTCAACCATCAGTGAAGGCCTTAAGAGTAAAAATTGAGATTTTCTGGAGAAGAAGAAATTCTGCTTAAAAACTACAGTATAAAATTCTTGCTTGAGTTTCCACCCTGTTGGTCTGCCCTATGGATTTCGAACTTGCCAGCCCCCCCAATCTTGTGAGCCAATTCCTTAAATAAATCTCTGCATGTGTCTGTGTGTGAATGCATGTACACACAGTTATGTGCACATATACTCACATCTATAGTTGCTTGGTTCTATCTCTCTTGATAACTCCAACTGATACTTGCTGCTAAAAAAATTCTTGTGTATACATCCTGGTGTGAGTCTCTCCCGGTATAAGTTTAGGCATAGAATGGCTGGGCTCAACTTTACTGTTGAACATGTGCTCAGTTGTTTCCTCAAATGGCTGTGCCATTCTCCTTTCCCATTTCCCATGGCTGCACAACTCTTACATGGTCAGACTTCACTATTTTGTCAATTTGGTGGGTGTATAATGGTAACTCAGTGTGGTTTAATTTGCATTTACTAATTATTAATGAGTTGAGCACCTTTTCATATATTTGTCATTTGATTATCTTATGTTTATGGTGGAATTCCTCTTCAATTTCTACCCCTTCCATAGATGTATTTATTCTGGGTATGAGTTTTGACTTTATAGTTTTTGCAGCAAATATCTTCTCTGCTTCTGTGGGTTATCTTTTCATTCTTTTGCAACTTCTAATAAACGGAAATTCCTCTTTATAATGTAAAAATGTCAATCATTTTCTTATGGTTGTTGCTATTTGTGGCTTAAGAAACCCCTTTCTATCCCAAAGTCATAAAGATATTATCTAATATTGTATTCTAAAGCTTTCTTTTTTCTTTTTCACATTTAAACCTTTAAATACCTCAAATGGATTTTGTTTACTTATGATGTGAGATTGAGGATCTACTTAATTTTTTTCTTATAGGTACCCAATGGGAAAGATGATTGTTTCCCTTGTAATCCGAAGCTCTACTTCTCTGTTGGATATCAAGTATCTATATATGCATGGCTTTGTTTCCAGATTTGCTGTTCTGTGTCATTAATTCATTTTTCTACCCACACACTAAATATCTTACTCTATATTAATATAGCTTCAGAACAAATCTTATTATCTGCTAGAGCAAGACCTTGTTTTTCAAAAGTTTTTGGCTATACTTGACTCATTGCATATTCATACAACGACTATATTATACCATCTTATCAAGTCTCCAAAAACTCTCTTGGAATTTTTTTCATAGTTGCACTGATTCTAGAAATCAGTTTGGGGACAGTTGAGATTTTTACAACATTGAGTGTTCTAATCCATGCACATTGTACAGCACTCTATTTATTAGGTCTTCTCTAATATCGTCCATTAAATTTTTCTTTGTAGAGGTCTTGCACAACTGTTAATGGATTTATTCATAGTCTATGATGCTTTTAATTTCAATTTCTAACTCTTCATTGCTGGTATACAGGAATACAGTTGATTTTTGTATGTTGATTTTGTATCCAGCAACTTTGCTAAACTTTATATACATAATCATACGTAATTATAATTATATATATTATCTATTCATTATCATATGAAAAAATTACAATTTTGTTTTTCTCTTTCCTTTTCTTATGCAATTAACTAATTCATTTGCTGTATTGGCAAAGACCTTCTACTTGAAATTAATAGACATTACCTTGTGGGTTTTAATTCTGCCTTTGCATTTCTAGTTTTTTTGATATTTGGTCTTATTTTAAATGTTTTTCCATCTCTCTTATTTGCTTTCTCTTTACCTCAGCATAGCCATTTAATGATAAGTAGAGGCCACATTTTGTGCACTATATTTAGAATAAATAATTTCTGGAGAATTATTTTCCTGGCTATTACATAAAATTACCTTCAAAGGTACATTATTTCTCTGAGCCTCTCATATGGCTGCTTTTCCTATCCCTTCTCTGGCGATCTCCATTTAATTAGTTTATTTCTCACGTTCTCCATCTGGTTCACACACAGTGACTGTTCTTCCACATTGACATTAGGTTGAAGAATTATCAAGAGTCTCTCCTTTTTAACATCTTCATAGATTTTTAGGGTGAGTTTGCGAGAGGCTGAAATTTTTTAAACTGGAATCCCCCTAAGTCTGTGACCTATACAACTGGTTGTTTTAGGAGATATATTAAATAACCCTGGACACACTGTGAGGAAGTTATTTCCTTTTAAATTCCCTCTTTTAAGGAAACCTTTTAATTTTAAAATGATTATAGACCAGGGGGCCCTGTGCACTCTTTGCCCCCCTCCCTCCAGTGCTGACATTTTGCATAACTATCATGCAGAAACAAAACCAGGAAAGTGACATCGGTACCGTCCACAGAGCTTATTCAGATTTTACCAGTTATACTTGCACACGTGTATAGTGGTCCTATACATGACTTCATCACGTGTAGCTTCGTGTAATGACCGCCACAGTCAAGCTACAGAACTGCTGTCCATCACCACAAAGCTCCCTTGTGCTGCGCCTTTAGAGCCACCTCGGCCTGGCCCCTAATTCCTGGAAATCACTAATCTGTTCCCATCTCTACCACTTTGTTACTTCAGGAATGTTATATAAATGAATCATAAAATATATATCCTTTAAGATTGGCTTTTTTCACTCAGCATAATTCCCTTTTACTTTTTCTGAATCAGATGAATGAAAAAGCTTAGTTTGGTATTTGTATGATGTAGTAGTTAGGAAAAGGTAAGCCACTTTAAAATATTACTGAAGTCTAACGTGTTCAGGAAAGTGCAGAAATTATGAAGGTATAACTCATTGGATTGTCACAAAGTGAAAACACTTGTGTCTGACTTCTTTCACTTAATATGTTTATCACATTCATATTGTGTGTAGCTATGGTTCATTTATTTACATTGGTATATAGTGCACCAGATATGACTATGCTATAGTTGATTTCATCATTCTAATATTGAAGGGCATTTGGATTATTTCCCATTTTTTGATATTGCAAACATTGCTGCTAGGAACATTCTTGTACAAGTCTTTTGAAGAATGTACAAGTGCATTTCTGTTGAGCATATGTCTAGAAGTCAAACTGCTGGATCATTGGGTATGCATTCATTAACTTTAGTAAATACTGCTAAAGAGTTTTCCAAACTGTATCAATTTACACTTCTACTAGCAGTGTATGAGAGCTCTAGTTGCTTTACTTCCTCACCAGATTTGACATCATCAGTCTTTTAAATTTTACTCATATATTGTATATGTAGTGGTAATTTCACTGAGGTCTTAACTTGCTTTTCCGTGATATGTATATAAGCCATTTGGATATCTTCTTTTGTGAATGCCGGTATAGTTTCTCTTACTGATTTGTAAGGGTTTTTTTGTGTTGTTATTTGTTTGTTTTAGTATTATAGATATGAATCCATTGTTAGATATATATGCATAGCAAATGTCTTCCCCCATGCCTTGGCTTAACTTTTCACTCTATTAATATATAATAGATGTTCTTAATTTTAATATTAGCCAGATGTAAAACCTTACTCATGGTTATTTATGATTAGGGCTAGAGTTTTTTACTTCATGTTTAATTTTTTTTGCCTACCCCAAGGTGATGAAGATATTTTTCTCTGTGGTATTATAGTTTGTTTTATTGTTTATGTTTAGATTTACAATCCACCTGAATTTGATTTTCCTGTATGGCATGAGGTAAAGGTCAAGGTCTCCCCTTATGGATAATCAATTGGCCCAGGCTAGATGGTTCTTTCACACAATTTAATCCTGAAATTTCAGCACTTTAATACAATGAACTGTATTTCTCACTCACACCATCTGTCCATTGCAGCTCAGCCAAGGGGCTTTGCTCTATAACATCTCTCTCTCTCTTTTGAGCAATTTTACTGAGATATGTTCATATACCATACAATCTATCCAAAGTGTACCTTCAGTGGGTTTTCGTGTAATCACAGAGTTGTGCGTTCTTGACCACAATAAAGATTTTCATTATCTCAGTCTGGAAGTGACATATGTCACTTTTGTCCATAGCTGTTTGTTTAGAGCCAGGCATGTGGTCCCCAACTGCAGGAGGCTGGAGTGTGGGTGACCACATGGGTATTTGGTGAATGCTGAATATATCTGCCACATAGCTCTTTGACACCTCTCTATTATGTGCTAATCATTTTATTATTTATGGATATTACCTTGTTTGGTCGTGTTTATTTTTATAGTTTCAACTTATGGTAAGTGATACATTTCCCTTTAAAATTAATGTATTTCTATTAGAATCATGAGTTAAATAAAAATATGAAGTGAATAATAGTGGGGGTGGTACACGGATGTGGATGAAGGTGCTAAGCAAATGATTAAGGTTGGAGAAATGCTATTTTGAACCGACACTTCCTCTCTCGGCTTTATAAGGCAATGCACAAAGAACAAAATATTAATTTTCCACGTTGATGTAGATATTGCAATTATCAGTTACGTTGGGTCATAATACAATTTAATTTGTGTGTTCAGGAAACAGCCATTGGTCATTGGGAGTTTGATGATGTACACTCACAGTAGCTGGCTTTGAGACGTTCACAGCCTCAGCAGGCAAATAGATGCAGAAGCTGTGAACTTGAGCAGTGGTTTGTACTTTCTAAGGAGGAGCGACTCAAGGCAGGATGGGTTGCGACAGATGGGGGTGTGTGCTAGAGGAGTGGGGGTACAGGAAGTCTTCTACGTCTTCCCAGATGAGGCTGAGTCGAGCATTCAGGAAGGACGTAAGCAGTGGAAGTATCCCTCTGTCTGATCTGCTGGGTCTTGGGATTGAACATCTCTAAGCTTGTGTAGACGTACAAGCAAGAGTCACCAGCCAGGTTCTGAGGGACCCCCCGAGGCAGTGGATGTCAACCTGAGCAGCTCAGAGGACTCACCTGGGATCCCTGGGGCCTCCTGGTGAAAATGAAGAAGAGAAAATGTACCTGCGTGGTGAGCCAGTACCCACGCAATGAGCCGAGTGCCCGTGTGGTAAGCCAAGTGCCCACGAGTGCCCGCATGGTGAGCCAGTGCCCACGCAAGTGAGTCATGCAGCAAGATGATGAAGCAACCAAAGAGAGACGAAGGGGAGAGTCGAGGTGAAGCACGGCAGAAACCAGGAACTGAGGTGGCGCAGCTGACAGGGAACCTCTCTCCACATCAGAGATCAAATCCTGGTGAATCCTAGAGGAGAAAGATGAGAAGAGAAGACAGAAAGAGAAATAGACACAGAAGATCACACAGCGAATGGACACAGACGGCAAAAGAAAAGCAGTAGGGTGGGGATGGGGAAAAAAATAAATAAATCTTTAAAGAAAAAAAACACAACAGTGCCTGGCTCTGCGGCCATCCGATTGAGTTGGAGTCTCTGGGGAGGAGCCTGGGCTTTTTATGTTGCTGTTGTTTGACTGCCCTGAGGTTCTGAGGCTCATTTAGGGTAAGAACAGCTGAGGTGATAAGTTCAGTGTTTCCTCTAAAGGCTGGGGGTCCTGGAAGTGTCTTCTCCGATGCTGGGGTGTTGAAGAGCTTCCTGAGAGCGATTAGGTGAGCCTGAGCTTAGCTCCTGATCCCCGGCAGATTCTGAGAGAGGCCAGCGATGCCAGAGACAGGCAAAGAGCCACGCAAACACCATCTCCAGTGCACCAGACGCTGCCGCCACCTTCCCCTTGACCAAGGGAGCGTCGTGCTCAGGAGGGCAAAGGGAAGAATTCCCTACGTCAGAGCTCCTCAAGTTACAGCGCCAAGGAAAGCAAAAATCCAGGAAGGCTGGGAACTCGTCCTTGGCAGTGCACTTGATGTCTTGAGGAACTCTTTGCTCATTTCCCAGCAGACATTCACAGCAGGCCAGAGGGCTGCAGACTCCAAGCTGCTCAGGGCCGCTCCCTGTCCTGACTCCTACTCCCCCTTCTGGTGTCTACACAAAGACCACCAGGCCTAAGACGAAACCCACTGGCCTTCCCAGGATGCACAGTTGGCAGCTGAAGTTTAGTTGGCATGCTCGAGTTTTCAAGTCATGTCTGGGATTTTAGGACACACCTGCTTTTCAAATCCAATGTGGACACTTAGAAGCTATTTAACTGCTAGTGTCCGTGAATCTCAGTGTGTTTGGGTGTAAAATGGGGTGATGATGCGTCTCTCAGGACCATTATGAAGATCAAGGGACAAGATGTCTTCAGAGGATCTGGCTCGTGACACTTGCTGAGGCATTAACCTCATCATTCCCCCCATCACTACCCTTTAACAATAATTTTCAGGACTTAACTCTCTTAACAGCCCCGACCCCCTGCTGATCTGGGATATTGGGGGAGGGGAGCTGTTGGGGTTAATGCCTCAGATTCAGAAGTCTAACTCATTGCTGTATCCTGACTGTGGGTCACAGAGACTGCCTTGATATTAAATCTAATAGACACTTTGATTTATTAAAGGGCTGATGTGCATATGGGGCATTTATGGTAATGATGGAGACAAATAAAGAAATGCCACAGAGCTCACATGTGCTCTGTAAAGTGGCGGCAATGCAGAGAATTTTAGCAACGGCCTGATTTAATTAGGTGGGGCTAAGCAGGGGGTCCCATCGCCCCCCCCCCCCCTTAGGATAGAGCGCAGGTCTGGGAAATGGAGCCCTGGTCTGCCTGGGGCGCTGCTGGGGCGTAATTAGAGAGCCACACTGTCTTTAAGAGAAAAGCGGAGTGTCATCGTGGGCAGCTGACAGGCACACTCGTTCTTCCAGGTTATGACACGTTGTAAATCTCTAATTAATATTTTCTTGAAGTGTTCTTTTCACACTTTTCCCCCTGTTCTCCTCAGCCACATGCTTCTCAGGATTAGAGTGTTTTCTTTCTTCAAAGCAACAAAAACCTGACTTGATGAAAGAAGATTTTTTTTTAAATGGTGAGAGCAGGAAGCTCTGTCTTGAGGAGAGAGCTGTGGCTCAAGAGCCAAGCCCTTCCAGAGCTATTGCAGAACTTGCCTTGCCAGGGGCTTAGCAGAAAAGAAACTAGAGATAAAGACTTGTGAATGCATTTCCTACTTATTTCAAGTATTCATTAAACCTCTAATTATCTCATCAATTGACATGATAATCTTGATTGTAATACAGATATATTGCAGTTCCAGCAAAGAGGCCATCACTTTGGGATTCTGGCCTTTTTTTTCCTTTCCCACTACAGATATTTAAATTAAACCTTGCAACACTTTTTCTCCTCTATTTTACTTTATCATCAATGAAGCCCTCCTGTCTTCCTCAGCAATGTTTTCTGCAGGATGGTGAAAAGTCATCATTGTAAGAGGTGTTTCCATGATTGACAGCACCTTGGGCAGGGACTGAGTGTTTCTTTGGGAATTTCAAACAAAAGGAATATTAACTTCTTGTTTTAACTTTGCATGACCTTTATTTTGCCTTGACTGTTGACCAGTAGTTCAGCCAATGGTGGATTCCAGATTCTACTTTGGTTTCCCTCAGGCCTTTGGATGCACATCTTCCTGATGACAAGTCTCGGGTTGATCTGATTCTCCCCTATTCTGTGCTCCTGGAAGTCATAGACGAGGCAGGGCCTGGGGTAGTGTCCCGTGTCTCCTTTCCTCTCTGCCATTCTAGATTTCTGTTTTTGAGATGTGGAGGTTTCTTTGAATACTGTGATTTTGTTCTGCTGCTTTTGTTTAGGTTGCTTATTGCAACTAGGAGAGAAACTGCCTTTGGGTTCTAATGTTAGCACCAGTTTCTGCTTCTGGCATGAGTTTACCATCCCCAGTCCAGTTGAGTGAGTGGAACTCTGAAGATGTCACGTCAAGAACCAGGAGGCAAACTTGAGAGTCCCCACTTGAAGGAGCCATGGCCAAATATGGCTCAGCTGCCCTTTCCTGCTGCTCCTTTTCTTTGTACTGCTCTAGCAGGTGAGGAAGTAGTTGCAGCTTTGAAGCACTTCTTCAGCAGCAGACTATGGAAGAAGATGGCTGGGGATGATTCCTTCAGCTGCAGTGTTCATGTCTGTAGCTGATACAAACCAGCTTCTGCTGCCCAGGGAAAGGCACCCCAGGTAGGGGTGGCAGAGAGAAAAGTGTAGACAAGGAGAGGACAGCACTGGTCTGGGAAGGAGGGGGAGAAACAGGAAAACGTAGTGTTATGAAAATGATAGACAAGAGTAACCATGAGGGAGAAAACTCATGGAAGAGTCCAAGAAGAGATGATGGCATCAAAAAGGTCCACCGAGGGAGGAAGGCCACTGTTACGGAGACAGAAGACACAGTGGAGAATGCAAGGTCATGGTGAGGACATGGAGATCAAGCCAAAGACCCTGCCTGGGGTTGGGCAGTGAAAGTAACTGGAAGAACTAAGTAGACTCAGTGGGAATTTATCTTCAGCACTGGACAGCACCTCCAGCCGCAGTCCCAGGCGCCATGTTGATTTCTTGTTTGGTGTCCAGCATCCACACCCCATGTTAAGTGCACCCCAGTTCCCTTTTGGGGAGTTGTCTGTCTCCTACTCTGTGCAGCCAATGGGACAGATACATTACTTAGCAAGGCGGGTTGGGCTTTCACCGGGCAGAGCAGTATGAGGTGAGTGGAGCATCTCAGTGGTGTGAAGCCAGGCTGTAGGTGCTGTTGACATCAGTCCATCCTTGGGTGCACAATTTGGTGGTTCCGGCTACTTGGGTGGCAAGCACTGCCATAATTCCAGTCTGGTACCTGTCCTCCTTCCCAGCCTTTTGTTCTTTCTGTGAGCATCCTGCTCTTCCTTCGGTAGCCCCCTCTTCTTGCTTAAATTAATTCTTGTTGGTTTCTTACTACCAAAGAACCCTCACTAACCCTCATGAGTCAGTTCCTTTGCCTCTGCCTTTCAAGGACGTTGCATTTTCTCAGCATGGACCCATCTCTTGCTGCTTTATTGATGGCATGGTTGCAGAAGGCTTCCAAAGGAAACTAAATTCTTTAAAGATAGCGTCTTCTAATGAGAAAAAAATCCCCAGGGTGTCAGGGTGTTGGATTGGAAGGAGGCTGAGTGAATCATGTGCTTATCTGGGCTCCCCACCAAAAGCATCATAGGTTCTTCTTTGGATGGGGAAAATGGCTTTTATAGCTTATGCTGTGACACCATTGCAGTCGTAAGAGTAGATTTTTGTCTCACGTAGCAGCAGACAGTGCCACCAGTCACTTAAAACTCCAATTTTCCACATGTATGTGACGGTCCAGCCTCTTGAGAGATGTGTGCCCAAGAAATTGCCCACCTATGGGTACTTTCTGTTTGCCCCTTGTCTATCTTGGCTAAAGGATGTGATGGAGTTCCATTTATCAACAAGAGCAATTTTTGTCAAATATGTACAATTTTTATTCAGGTAGTTTCTTTTTAATTTAAAATATTCATATATATATGTCCTGATTTATTTTTTTTTCTGGAAGAATTGCTTTGGATAGCAGTTATTGCTGCTTTATTTTGTTTATATGTCAGGTGTCTATCTAGCCTCCCTGCCTTGCCTTCCTCCCATCCTTCCTTCCTCTCTTTGGTCTACCCATCCTCTTTCTATCCCACCCATCCATCTCACATGCCACTTATCCCATGTGCCAGTAGAAATAGATTTCATTCACGGCAATTTTTGTTTTCTTTTTTCAAAGTCAGATGTTCAGGAGGTAGCATCACTGTGATGGTTAATATCATGTGTCACCTTGGCTAGGTTACAGCATCTAGTTATTTGGTCAGACAAGCTCTGGCCTGATTATTACTGTGAAAGTGTTTCATGGATTTAAATAATCACTTAGTTCACTGCATCTATGGCTGATGACATCTACAATCTAAAGGAGAGTGCCTTCAGCAATGAGAGAAGACTCATCTAATCAACTGAAGGCCTTAAAGGAAGAACTGATGATTTCAGCAGTCAGAAAGAAAAACTTCTGCCACTACTTCAGCCAGCCAGCTTCTCCTGGGGAATACATTGACACCTTCATTTTAGTTTTCAGTGTATGGCCTCCTCTATGGAATTTGAATTTGCCAACCCCCAAGTCTTGTGAGCCAATTCCTAGAATAAGTCTCATAATATTTACATATCTAGATCTCCCGTTGGTTCTGTTTCTATGGCAAACACTGACTCATACAGATTTTGGTCCCGAGAGTGGGGTCTTGAGAAACAGAATCTTAAGGATGAGATTTCTGAGTTGGTTCCGGAGTTTGAGGAGTTGGTTCTCTATTCTGATTAGATTAAAAGCCACTAATGGCTATATCCACTGATAGTCTAGGGCATGAAGCAGTAATACAGATGAATAAAATAATGCTATTGGATACTGCTTCTCAAATGCTTATAAGAAGCAAGAGTCTGGGTGATAGTATACTATACTTGAAACCTTCTTAGAGTTTTGTGGAGTTAAAGTGTAATGATGTTGGCTAAAGCATGGACAAGAAGGTGACTTACATAAACCTGAAGCTGAAATGCCAGAACGGTGTGGAATAATATCCATAAGGGGATCCAAAGGCTTAGGGAGATTGGAATGTGTCCAAAGGACACACCTTTCACCGGGACTCTGAGGAATGAATTCATGAGAGCAGATCCATCATCCCTGAAGAATTTTGGGTAACTCTTTTCTGTAGGTCAGATATTACTGTGGGAACTGCTGTCCTTGAACTTAGGTCTTTAAACACCATGGAGATATTGGATCCTTGATTAGCTGGAGCCTTAATTGCCAAAGACAAGTTGGGTGTGGCTACCCTAATGGATAGCAGAGTCAAAGCAGTAATCATAGCATTCCATGTGCCAGCTAGTTGATCACAGGGTAAATAGAAATGAAATTGATGGGCAGTCTACCAAATTCTTACTTGATTTGTATAAACAGAAGAGTTCTGGGTCAAGTGAATAAAAGTCTAACTTGAATCACAAAAGCAGAGAGTCACAGCCTCTCAGTTAATTCTCAGACTTGAGATAGTTTACAGACCCAGAGCCCTTTTAAATGAAGGGAAGGCCAGGACCCTTGGGGAAGGACCCTGCTACACTGCCAAGAACTTATACTGTTCATCTTTCTCCCACCCTTCACCAAAGGGTCCTATGGCCTTTTACCAGGGTGACTGTGCATTTGAGAAAAGGCAATGACTAGAAATTTCAGGCATTATTAGACACTGGTTCTGAACTGACATTAATTTTAGGAGACTCAAAACATCACTGTGGTCTACCAGCTAGAGTAGAGGCTTATGGAGGTTAGGTGACTGATGGAGTTTTAGCTCAGGTGTGTCTCATGCTGGATCCAGTGTGCCTGAACCCATTCTGTGTTTATTCCCCCAGTTCCAAAGGCATAATTGGAATAGACATACTCAGCAACTGTCTGAATCCCCCCACTGGTTCTCTGACTTGTAGAGTGTGGACTATTATGGTGGGAAAGGCCAAGTGGAAACCACTAGAGCTGCTTCTGCCTATCAAAACAGTAAATCAAAGGCAATACTCTGTTTCTAGAGGGACTGCAGAGATCAGTGCTACCATCAAGGACTTGAAGGATTCAGGAGTGGTGATTCCCACCACATCCCCATCCAACTCTCCTAGTTGGCCTATGCAGAAAACAGATGGATCTTGGAGGATGACAATGGATTGTCATAAACTAACCACGTGATGACTCTAATTGCAGCTGCTATTCCAGGTGTGCTATTACTGCTTGAGCAAATCAATACACTCCCTGGTACCTGGTATGCAGCTATTGATCTGGTGAAATAATATTTTTCTCAATACCTGTTAATAAAGACAACCAGGAACAGTTTTTTTTCAGTCAGTAAGGACAGTATTATACCTTTAATGTCCTACCGCAGGACAGCCTTATGTCTTACAGGGAACTTGATCACCTTTCCCTCCCACAAGATATCACACTGACCTGTTAAACTGATGACCTTTTGCTGACTGAACTTAGTGAGCAAGAAGTAACAACCACTCTAGACTTATTGGTAAGGCATTTGTGTGTCAGAGGGTGGGAGAGAAGTCCAAAAAATTCAGGGCCTTCCACCTTAGTGAAATTTCTAGGCATCCAGTGGTGTGGGGCATGTTGAGATATCCCTTCTAAGGTCAAGGATAAGCTGTTGCATCTGACCCCTCCTACAACCAAAAAAGAGGTACAATGCCTCGTTGGCCTCTTTGGATTTTAGTGGCAGCATATTCTTCATTTGGTTTGCTATGTCAGCCCATTTACCAAGTGATCTGAAAAGCTGTAAGGTTTAAGTGGGAACTGAAACAAGAGGAGGCTCTGTGACAGGTCCAGGCTGCTGTGCAAGCTGCTCTGCCACTTGGCCATAGGATCCAGAAGATCTGGGGATCTGGAAGTTTCAGTGTCAAATAGAGGCACTATTTGGAGTCTTTAGCAGACCCCTGTAGGAAAATCGCAACGCAGACCCTTAGAATTTTGGAGCAAAGCCCTACCATTCTCAGATAACCACTCTTCTTTTGGAAAACAGCTTTTGGCTTGCTACTGGGCAGGCATTTGGTGGAGACCAAATGCTGAACTATGGGCCTCCGTTACCATGAGACCCATTGTCCTTCATGAATTGTTTGTTGTCTGGCCCACTAAGCCATAACGTTGGGCATGCACATCATCACTCTATCATCAAATGTCTGTGATAGATATAAGATAAACCTTGAGCAAGCCCTAAAGACACAGGTAAGTTACACAAGGAAGTGGTTTCGATGCCCATGGCCCACACTCCTGCTATATCACCTTCTCTTTCCCAGCCCACAGCTGTGGCCTCTTGGGGAGTTCCCTACATGAATTGACTGAAGAAAACTTAGGCCTGGAATACAGATGGTTCTGCACAATATACAGGTATCACCTGAAGGTGGACAGCTGTAGCACTATAGGCCTTTTCTGTGACATCTCTTAAGAACAGTGGAGAAGGGAAATCCTCCCAGTGGGCAGAACTTTGAGCAATGCACGTGGTTTTTCATTTTGTTTGGAAGGAGAGATGGCCTGAGGTATGTTTCTATACTGATGCATGGGCTGTGGCCACTTGTTTGGCTCTATGATCAGGGACTTGGAAGGAACATGATTGGAAAATTGGAGACAAAGAGATCTGGAGGAGAGTTATGTGGATAGACCTTTCAGAATGGGCAAAAATTATGAAGATATTTGTGTCCCATGTGAATGCTCACCAGAGGGTGACTACAACAGAGGAGAATTTTAATAATCAAGTGGATAGGGTGACCCATTTTGGGGATATCAGTTGGCCTCTTTCCCTAATTACTCTTGTCATTGCCAAATGGGCTTATGAACGAATTGGCCATGGTAGTAGAGATGGAGGTGGTGTATGGCTCAGCAACATGGACTTACAATCACAAGGCCATCCTGGCTCCTGCCACCAGCAGATACCGACACTCAGTCCCCAATATGGCACCATTCCCTGAGATGATCAGCCTGCTACCTGGGGGCACGTAGACTACATTGGACAACTGACCTAATGGAAGGGGCAGTATTTTGTTCTTAATGGAATAGATATATAGTTTATATATGGATTTGCCTTCCCTACATGTAATGCTTCTGCCAAAACTACTAACAGTGGACTTTAAAGAATACTTTATCTACCATCTTGGTATTTTACACAGTGTTGCTTCTGATCAAGGAACCCACTGCACAGCAAATGAAGCTCAGGAATTGACATTTACTCTTGGAATTCACTGGTCTTACATGTTCCCCATCATCCTAAAGCAGCTGGATTAATAAAACAAGTGGAATGGCATCAATCATGTCACCAAGTGGGTAGCATATCTTGCAGGGCTGGAGCAATGTTCTCCATGAAGGGTGCGTATGCTCTAAATCAGTGTCCACTCTATATTGTTGTTTCTCCCATAACCAGGATTCACAGGTCCAAGAATCAAAGGGTAGGAATGGGAGTGGCACCACTCACTATTACTTTTAGTGATCCAGTAGAAAATTTTCTGCTTCCTGTATATGCAGCCTTAAGCTCTGCTGATACACAGGTCCTAGGTTCAAAAGGAAGAATGCTTCCACCAGGAGGCAGAATAATGATTCCATTGAACTGGAGGTTAAGACAGTCACCTGGCCACTTTCAGCTCCTCATGCCTCTGAATCAACAAGCAAGGAAGGGAATTACTGTACTGGCTGGGGTGATGGATCCTGATTACCAAGGGGACAGAGGACTGCAACTATATAATGGAGGTGAAAAAGAGTTCGCCTGGGATACAGGAGATCCCCCAGGGCATCTCTTAGCACTACTGTGCCCTGTGGTTAACGTCAATGGAAAACTGCAACAACCCAATCCAGGCAGAACTGCTAATGGTCCAGACCCTTCAGGAATGAAGGTCTGGGTCACCCCCCCCACCCCAGCAAAGAACCAAGACCAACTGAGGTGCTTGCTGAGGGTCAAGGGAATATGGAATGGATAGTGGAAAGAAGTCTTATAAATACCAGCTACATCCATGTGACCATTTGCAGAAACAAGGACTGAAATAGTTATGAGTATTTCTTCCTTGCTTTGTTGTAAATATATTTGTATATATACATAAAACAAATATTTTTAAAATTACAAATATCATTTATTTATGGTATAAATCAGAATAGGTAAGCTATTTTTGTAGCATGATTAAATATAGTTCATTATTTTAAAAAACTCAACATTTTAAAAATATAGTGGCTCAAGTTTCAGTTTATTTTGATATTTGCTTTTTTTAAAAGATTTATTTACTTTATTTTTATTTATTTATCCTCCCTCCTTCCCCCAGATGTTTCGCTTAAAACAAATATTTTTGTTTTCATTCCTATCTTACCCCTTATCATATAACATATGTTGTCTTTTTAACTTTATGTCATAGTATTAAGTTGCAGGATATCAAGTTTAAGGGTGACTATTACCCAAGGACTTGCATCCTCTTCTGGGGAAAGAGTTAGTGCATTTTGGTTGTATGTAGAACAGTTGAATTGCATTAGGCTATGTTGAATTGTATAGGTATGACTCTTCTCATGTTTTATTCAGAGATTAAGTATGGTTTTAGCAGATGCATATAGGTCCCAGGTGACAAGGGGAGGACTGTAATGGTTAGTTTCATGTGTCAACTTGGCTAAGTTATGGTGCCCAATTGTTTGGTCTAGGAAGCACTGATCTGATTGTTACTGTGAGGGCATTTCCTGGGTTTAAATCATTAGTCAGTTGATTGCCTCTATGGCTGATTACATCTACAGTCAACAAAGGAGATTTCCCACAGCCATGAGAGGCATCTCATCCAATCAGTTGGAGTCCTTAAAGGAACTGGATTTCCGCAGTCAGAAAGAAAAACATATGTCTTTACTTCAGCTAGTCATCTTCTGGGGAATTCACTGAAACTGTCAATGAAATTCCCAACTTGACACCTGCCCTGTGGAATTCAGACTTGCCAATCCCCATGCTTGTATGATAATATGACCATAATAATTTTTACATAAATATGTCTCTTGTTGGTTCTCTTCCTCTGGAGAGCCCAGACTAAGATAGTCCCTTTGAGCCTTTGCAGGCCAGTGGCAGGGTCGGGGTGGGAACAGCAGACCAGGAGACTGGAGGCCTGGCTTCTCACCTGGGGGATTGCCTTTAACAGACACCCGCAGGCGGGGATGGTTTCCAAGGGCCTGCCCAAGCTCCAGCCTTTTATTCCAAGGGCAACTTGGAGCAAACTGTGTTCAGTAGCTGTTCTCAAAGTTACTAGTTTTGCCAAGAATAGAAGACAACAGATTTTTTTCTATTTATGTTGTTCTGCTCGTTAGGATGCACAATACAAAGGTTAGAGTTGCTGAAGCAAAATCAGCATGTTCTGATCCATTTGCAAAGTTCAGCCTTGAGTTTATCCTGAAATTTCTAACTAAGAATGCTCCCTGACTCAGTCATGTTCTAGAAGGATCCTTAATTGGAAACAGACTCAGACAGTAGCATGGACAGCAAGGAATATGAGAAAGGGAAAAAAGCACTCAGAAAGCAAAGGTCGTCAAGAAAGAAGATGTACAGTTTGTATTTGAAACTATGGAAAAGTTTTGATAATGGATGGTGGCACAGCATTGTGAACACAACAGCACTGAACTGTATACTTGAATGTGGCTAAAAGATTATATATGTGATACTAGAATAATTTTTTTAAAAGTCCACAGAACTGTACAACACAGTGAACCCAAAGTTAAAACATAGACTATAGTTGATAGTACAATTATAAAAATTGACTTTCATCATTTATATCAAATGTACTGCACCATTGCAAGGTGTTAATAATAGGGTGGTCTATGGGACCTATGGGAATCCTGTATTTTATGCATGACTTTTCTGAAGTGCACAATTTCTCTAATTTAAAGAGAGAAAAAGAGAGAATTGACATAATGTTGACAATTGAATCTGCAATGTTTCTACAGAAATATTAGGCATACCAGCAGGCGGGGGCTGCTCTGGTGAGTGGGAGTTCAGGAGAAAAAGGAGCGCTCATGTGGCAGGTTTAGAATATCAGAAGCACATTTCTTTCAACATCTGCCCTTGTTTCTAACAAGTTTTGTACTTTCCAGGTTGCCCTCCTCTTGGTCTGGAAACCTTAAAAATCACAGACTTCCAGCTCCATGCATCGACAACGAAGCGCTACGGCCTGGGAGCTCATCGAGGGAGACTCAACATCCAGGTAGCAGCCCCCTTTGAAGGGTTTGATGGCACTGTGAGTTGTTATGGTAATAGAGATGGTTATGGTTAGGCACCATGCACGGCATTTAAAAAGCATTAGCCATAGATCTCGAAAGAAGGAAGAACATTGTTCCATAATCCTCATTTTACAGAGAGAGCCCTGAGACTCCAGGGCTTGTCTTGTCCAAAGACTAGTTAATAAGTGGTGACGCCAGTACCTGGACCCAGGTGTGTCTGCCTCACCTCTTGATCTCTTTTTCTCGCATTCTCTCTGTCTGGAGAGGGAAGAAGGAGAACTCTGAACATCTGTGAGCACAGGGATGTCAGCAACGTGGTATGTGGAGGCAGTGGTATTTGCCTTCCCTGCCGGTCCTTCTCATCTCTGTCACATACACTCCTTCTGGTCTGTTCTGTGGCTCCATCTGTCATGTTCCTTCAAGTCAAACCCACAGTGGCTCCCCTGGGCATGATACATCATGTCTGATTCTCAGCTAAGAGGAGCCCTTGCTATCGGCAGGTCTCCCTTTCCACCAGTCCCAAACCCAAGGTTTTGCTCCAGGAAGGACCTCAAGGCACACCCTACATGCCAAGCAGATTCTTGACTCTAGGCCTTTTCCCAGGCAGGTCCTCCTGTGAAACATCCTTTTCCTGTACCACACCAAGCAATATAAATCCTGTCTTACCCATTGTGCTAGTTTCCTATTGCTGCTGTAACGAATCACCACAGACTTAGCCACTTAAACAGCACATTTGTCATCTCGCAGTTCTGCAGGACAGAAGTTTCACTGGCTTAAAATCAAAGATTTGGCAGGACTGAGTTCCTTCATGGGGCTCTAGTGGAGAATGCATATCCTTGTCTTTTCCAGCCTCTCAAGGCCTCCCACATTCCTTGGCTTGTGGCCTCTTCCTAAACCTTTAAAGCTAGCAATAGCAGGTTGAGTCCTTCTCAGGCTGCCATCTTCTAGTTCTCTCTTTTGAACCTGTCTCCCACTTTTAAAGACCACTGTGATTATATTGGGCCCTCCTGGATAATCCAGACTAATTTCCCTCTTTTAAGGCCAGTTTATTAGCAACACTAATTCCATATGCAACCTCTGTTGCCCTTTGCCAGGTAACTTAGCATGTTCACAGGTTCTGGGGACTGGCATGTGGACATCTCTGGGGGCCGTTATCCTGCCTTCCATATCCATGAAGCCCTTCCCCACCTGCTCCTGCTGATCCACCCCTTCTCATTTTAGTGTGCGCTCACGTACTGTCCCATACGTGTCTCCTGTATTGCCATAGTTTAGTTTTCTTTTTCTAGTGCTCTGTTCTCTTGTGTGGTTTCCAAACCCTTTGCCTGCATGCACCGTGCGATGTGCTGAGGACTCCCCCAGCCTTCACTCGGGGGGCCTGTCTTCTGAGTGGCGGGGGGCCCTTCACTCACCCAGTGGCATCCACATGCCACCGGCCAGCACCATGCCTGGAGCTGGACGAGGGCCGACGCGCTGTGCTGACTCCCAGCTCTGCTGTTGTCAGCACCCTCCACCACTCAACCTTTACCACTCTTTAGTTCGGGTGGAACATTTCCAAAGCCAACTTTGATGAGAGCCAAAGGTTGAGTTTTGCATAGTCTTTCCTTTTTTCACTTAATCAGAGTGGATAAGAAACATTTGGAAGTGTAACATTGGAAACTGTTTTATGAGACAGTAAACACGTGTGCTCTCCAATTCTGAACAGGAGTAGCTATTGGTAATCCCAGAGTGCCGCTAGCACCGCATGGTCCTGTCCTCCCAGGAAAGAACAAAGTCAGGCCACTGCAAGGTGCGGGTCCAGATGGTGTGTCAAGACTGTTTCGTGCATCCTTTACGGGGCTGTCATCTGATGCCTTTAGTGATTTCCCTGGAAATGATGCTATTCCTTAAAAAAGAGGAAGTGTTCACGTTTTTCCAGGTTTTCAGTCCAAAGTTGAAAGGCTCTACCAGTCCTAAATTTGTGGGGATGCTCGCTGTTCCCTCCAGTTTGGAATCAGCTGGCAAAGGAGCAGGCAGAGCGAGGAGTGAGGGTGTCAAAGGCTTCAGTCACATGTGCTGAGTTCAAATTTTGCCCCTGACATTTCTGAATTTTGTGCCCGTTAGAATAATCATTGCATGTCTCTTAGCCTTGATTGCCTCCTCAGAAGATGGGAGTCCTGTGGACACCTCTCAGGGTAGTCCGGGGCATGGAATTAGGTGATGTAATTTTTTTTCTTTTTTGATAGTTGTGTTTTTTTAATTAGTGAAGTTGTAAGTTTATAGAAAAATCATGCAGAAAATATAGAGTTCCCACACACCCTTTCCTCAACAGTTTTCCCATTTATTAACACATTGCATTAGTGGGTACCTTTGTTATAATTGATAAAACAATATCACTATAATTATACTGTTACCTAGTCCATAATTTACATTAGAGTTTGCTGTGCTGTACAGTTCTATGGCTTTTTAAAAAAATATGTTCTGGTAACATACATAAAATAACGTTCAAATATGTAACTCATTGGTGTTAATTACACTCATTATGTTGTGCTACCATCTCCACCACCCATCACCCCTAACAGAAACCCCATACCAGTTCAGCAGTAACTCCCCATTCCCTCACCTACCCTGGTTCCTGGTAACCTGTATTCTACCTTCTGACTCTATGAATTACCCTTTTCTAATTATTTCATATCAGTGAGATTGTACAATATTTGTCCTTTTGTGTCTGGCTTATTTCACTCAACGTTATGTCTTCAAGGTTCATCCATGTTGTTGCATGTATCAGAACTTCATTCCTCTTTGTAGCAGAATGATGTTCCTCTGCATGTATATACCACATTTTGTTGTCCTTTCGTCTGTCGATCAACATTTGGGCTGCTTCCACCTCTTGGCAATTGTGGGTAGTGCTGCTATAAACTTCAGTGTGCAAATATCTGTTCGAGTCTTTGCTTTGAGCTCTTTGGGGTATATAGTGGAATGGCCAGGCCATATGGTAATTCTATACTTAAAGTTTCCAAGAAACCACCCAACTGTTTCCAACAACTGTATCATTTTACCTTCCCACCGACAATGAACGAGTGTTCCTATTTCTCTATATCCTTTCCACACTTGTTATTTTCTGTTTTTTCCCCCCCTAAATAGTAGCCATTCTAGTGGTATGAAATTGTATGTCATTATGGTTCTGGTTTGTATTTTCTATAATGACCAGTGATGTCAAACACCTTTCATATGCTTTTTAGCTATTTGTATATCTTGTTTGGAGAAATGTCCATTCAGGTCTTTTGCTCATTTTTAAATTGGGTTATTTGTCTTTTTTATTGTTGTAACTTCTATTTTTAAAACATTTAGTCCTGAGAAAGTTAAACATAAGTTACTGTATGACCCAACAATTCCACCTTAGGTATATACCCCAAAGAATTGATAACAGGGACTCAAATGCACACACCTGCATGTTCACTACAGCGTTATTCACAATGGCTAGAAGGTGAAACAAACCAAGTGTCCCTCGACCAATGGCTACATAAACAAAACATGGTATGTCCATATAATGGACCATCGTTCAGCCCTAACAGGAATGTCATTCTGATGCACGCTACAGCATGGATGAACCTTGAAGACCTCACGTTGAGTGAAATAAACCGGACACAAAAGGACAAATGCTATATAATTTTGCTTAGGTGAAAGAGCCAGAATAGCTAAATGCATAGAGACAGAAATTAGATTGGTGATTGCCAGGGCTGGGAGAGAGGGGAATGGGGAGCAACTGCTGAATGAGGATGACTTTTCTTTGGGGATAATGTAAAGGTTTTAGAACTAGATAGAGGTGCTGGTGACACAACAGAGTGAACACACTAATTACCATTGAGCTGTTCACTTTAACACGGTTAATTTTATTTTATGTGAATTCACCTCAACTGAAAATCATCTTACTTCTCTGCTTATAAAACATCCAGCAGCTTCCAGTTGCTCTTTGAACCAATTCCCCACTCAACTCAGTGTGACCAGACTCTCTTCGTCCTGGCAGGATGCTGGTCTCTCTCGAAAGCTCATGCACGTGTCCCTTGGTGGTGTATCACCTGCCCCCTCCTTGGAAGTGAGCCCCCTTAGTACTCTTTGCTGCTTTCCCCTCTCCTGGGCCCCAGAATGGCACCAGTGCACAGGAGCTGTGCGAAGGATGTCGGGTGAAGACCTGGCTGAAGAGCAAGTGTCACTCGCTCACTGACCCGCCTTCGCTGCACCACAGGGGACCCTGAGCTGGACAGCTCTTCCAGCAGGTGCAGCCAGCGTCTGCTTGCATCCTGGTCCTCTCTCCAGCCTCCAGGCCCTCGCCCCTGGGAGAGGGGCTCCATGGGTGGAACCCAAGCTCACCAAAGCACCGGCATAACACCCTCTCCTGACTTCAGTCAGGACGAACGTAAGAGGGTGGTTGAAGATGGCATCGGTGCCGTTTGACGCGATGGGTGTGTTATCTTCCATGGTGTGTTACTCACCCCGTGCCCTCTGACCAGCACATCTCCAGACCTGTTCTTATCCCGGGAAGTCCTCCAGCCTCTGCTGTGCCCTGCCAACTCCCCCCGGGTACCTGGCGTGAGCCCCCGAGGGGGCAGCATATGCTGTACCTGGCATGAGTGGGCTCTGGCCCATGACCTCCACAGGGAAGGAGCCGCTAAGTCAGGCCCCCTTTTAGGGCACCTTCCTGAGTCAGCGCCCCACAAAGCCTGATGGCAGCACCACAGGTGCACAATTCAAGTCAGCTCTCCAAAAATACACCTCCCCACACAAAGCGGTCTGAAATGCCATTTAAAAATAACCACAGCTTGTCTCACAGAAGAATATTTTGTAGGCGTGTCAAGCTAATGGGATTATATGTGAGAGAAACATGGAGGTATCAGAATGAGGAGAATTAGAATTTGAATACAAGCATGCAGGTGGCAAGCAGTTTGGCCCATCCCTCTCCTGCGGGCATGTGCCCAGCGGAGGGCCAGCCTGGGTGACGTGGGTCTGCAGGCTGGGACGTTCGTCTCGGGTCTAACCAGCTGGATGACTTTTGGGCCTTCCGCCAAGACCCCTGCCTTCTCTAAGGCTTGGAATCACCATCGTCAAGTGGAAGGAGATCCATCAAGGATCAGGGTTTACTGCTACCAAGGTTTTGTGAGGACTAGAAGAAAGAGGAAAGTGAATTATCCTGGGAAATTCTCAAATGCCTGTTCAGGCCTGTTAGAATTCCTTCATACGCAGACTGTGTGATGGGCTTGTGGTGCGCCAGGTCCTGAGAAAGCAGAGAGGAAAAGCTCCTGGCTTATTCCCTGCCCTCAAGATGCTTCCTGTCTCTACAGAACGGAGAGCAGGAATCGGCTCCCGTGGTTGTGACATGTGCTGTGCCAAGCATTTTGCGTGCATTATTTCATTTATTCCTTGTTGCTGAGCTTCATTTTGGGCCCCACATTGGGTGCCAGTCGCTGCGATCAGCTCAGTGATAGGTTGGCTCAAAGGGAAGGCAACACAGAACTTAAAGAAATGAAAGGATAGAGAGAGACACACAAGAAAGGAGATAAAGATGGGACCAAGAACTGAGAGCCTCGACCCTAGTTTCCACCTCTTATTTATTAGAAACTACCAAACAGCTGTTTGCTATTAGAACTGCAACATCATCTACAATAATAGGGAACAACTGCAACATCTACAATAGAACAGGTGTAACATTTACAATAAGGAACAGGTAAGCCAGTTTCCCACAATACCTCTACACAAGACAAGTGCTGTTATTATTCTGCTCTAATAGAAAGCAGCCACGTAGAGACGTGCTCGAGTTCCCAGGACGTCAGGTTATGAATCCAAGCAGCTTTCAGCCTCACCTGGCTGCTCCTAATGCCCCCATAAACCTGCCTCCCAAGCCAAAGATTGATGCAGCATCTGAAATTTTCGTTCAATCATGCACCTCTCTCTGTCATCCTCGCCAAATGATGAGCTCGCAGATGGTGGATCCTTGCTCTTCGGTGTCTTCTCCACACTGTTTGAGCACAGCACCCAGCCCTGCTATGCTTAATAGATGTGAATGGGTAGTTGCTGCAATCCACCTGTGAAGAAGTCCAGGAAGGCTTCCTGAAGGAGGCAGGACAGGCTGGTGTACTATCACACGTGTTTTGGTATTGCAGGTTTGCTCGTGTGATTGGTAAATGGGGAATGAGGCCATTCAGACACAAAAGTAGCCTTGGTCCATGTATGATTTTTCCCTGGATGCTAGACTTCTGGGGGACCAAGTACCAGCCCTGAACACAGCACACTGACACGGGCCAGTATGCAATGCTGGTTGCACCATGCTCTTCGAGGCTCGCCATGGCCATGTGCTCTGTTTAGAAGAGTCAGCAGCAGCTTCCTCTCCCCCTCACACCCCTTACCCTCAACATACCTCCACTGTTCTTAAAGATCAAATCCTACAATTGCAGCTGAGTGTGTGTGTGTGCACATAAGCAATTTATGTATTTTAAACTCTGCTAGCATTTTTTAGCGCTGATTTGTTTATAAATTTCTTATTACAAACCTATATACATTTTGAACAGTCTGCCTGGAACCCTGTTTTTCCCATGAATTTGGTTTTTGTAGTTAACGATTTTGCAAACTATAAACCTTTTCAGGACCGCATTTGTCATATTATAGCAGAATCTCCTTTCTCTTTTTAACTCACGTTAAGCAGAGGACTTTGCAAGACTAGAAGCACCTTATAGCTCAACTTATAACTATTTTTGCAAGTTGCATTTTGCTTATGAAAATTTAATACCATTAGCTCTGAGAAGAAACAAAAGTTTATGTTTCCTAAGTACATCAGGACCAGCTAGATTTTCCAAGGATTAAAAGAAGAGATCAAGTTCAACAGAAGAGCAAACGTTTCGCTTCTCATCTGTGGTTATTCCTCCAGTGTGCCCAGGATCCTTTTACCCTAACTCACCTACAAAGCTGTGATCTCACCGAGGGACACCAATTGGTTTCTTCATTAATAGGGGTAGCAATAGACAGATTGGAAATTAACATCCTGGGTCTTAAGAGCACATTTTGGCAATCATACTTGGATCATTTGCCTGTACCTGGTCTTAGCAGGTAAACCTGTGTTCAGGTGGGTCACCTGAGGCCACCTCATCTTCTGTCCTGTCTGTGCCTGGACCTCTGAGGACCCCGAGGGAGTTTTACGTGGCTCATAAACAGAAGCACTGCCAAAGTGATTTAACCCACCGTCATTATTATGTTGGCTGCTTCTTTAGCGTGTTGAGACTTGATCAAATTGTAGCAGCACTGACCAGCTCAAATGGCTGAGGTTCAATCTCATCTTGTGGCTTTAAAGTGATGGTAAGTATGTCCCTGTCGTGTGATCAGGAGAAATGAACTATTGAGGGAGTGTGCCTGGAACTCGGGCCATCACCACAATTCCTGCCTGTTCGAGAGAAGGTAATAAAGTTGATGCTCAGATCAGAGTTTGGGAAAGAGTTGACATTTTGAGGTCAGAGGAAAAAAATGTGGACACTGCATTAAAACCTCCAGGTGCCTTTGTGATGACCTGGTCACAATGTTTGACACTCTTGTGACCTACGTTTTGTCTCATGTGTGTTAGAAAGGACTCAAAGCTTGGCCTCTTAGAGACGTTCATTTCTTGCTCCGAGTAAATGGCTGCTTAGAATAACAGCAGCTGTCAGATTGTCTCCCACAGTACTGGAATGAACCAAGACTCCTCTCTTTAGCCAGGCTGTGAAAAGACTTCTGCAGAGCACCTGGATGCTGATTAAAGGATCTGGTTCCAAAGTGCCAATCATTTCTAAAAAATGAGGTGTGGGCTTTGAAGTTGACCCCTGCCCGTGGCTTGATACATATCTTGGTGGAGGACACAAATTTGGCTACAGATTCTATCTGGTGGCCAGGGCACCTCCTCAAGATGCGTGTCAAAGTTCGCATGTGTGGGAACCTCCCACCACCCACCTGCCTGTAGCCTTTTCCACCCAAGTACCTGCTGCCCAGCTGGCCCAAATGTGGGGACCTTGACCCTGGCGGGAAGGATGTGGGCGAGGCCCCATGTGTGCCCACCCCTGCCTTTTTCTGGACCCCACGACCCTAATGCCTGTCGGCTCCTTTAGATTTTCCCTGATTCTCTCGGTGCTCTGCTTCCCGCTTTTTCTACTGTACAAAACCTTGCTGCAACTCAGCAAGCCCTAATTGGGTGCTCCATGTGTGCTAGGTGCTGCAGAAGCAAAAGTCATCGCAGTGAGTGTGGGCTCCAAACCGGAGAATGCTGTGCTCATTCTGATAAAGGAATTTTGTTCTACATCTGGCCTCAAGAAAGTTTGGGGAGAGTGTTCAGATGCCAAAATGCTGGAATTTGGACTATTTAGATTTTTATGGGAATAGCAGAATCGACTATTTTAAATTATGGCTCTTGGAAAGTTCAAAATGAATATTTACCATCATGATTATAATGCACTGTTCTTGTTCTCAAGAAGCTCATGTCATAAATCCATGGGAAATCAGAAGAGTTGAGAGTAGAGGAAAATGCATCAAGAGTCAAAGAGAAGCCTCTAGTAACAAGAGACTCCCTGCTCTGTGAATAACAGGTTTTTAAGGAACCACAGGATGATTCGGTTCAGATGTAGATTCTCTTCCACTTGCTCCTTGCCAGTGGCTGCTACGTGCATTTTCCTCTAATATTTCATTTAATGTATTTGGAGAAATATCTCTGTTTTAGACCTAAGGAGACTGGCAAAGTGACCTGCCCTAACCCACAGTTCGTCAGTGCAGAGCTGAGATGGAAAGGCAGCTCTTCTGGCCGCCGGCAAGCCCCACTGCCTCCCCTGGCATCTCCTCCACTCTGGGATGGGCCCTCTTGTTCACAGGCTGGTGGCCTCTGCCCGCATCCCATCTCAAGACTCATCTTCCTGATCTCTGGCTTGAGCTGTCCCTAGAACTTTCTGGACTCACATCCTGGCAAGGCCTAGGGAAGTCTTGACAGGTGTGAGTCACAATCACTTAATTCTGTTTCTATCAGAATAACCCAGGTCTTCAGAGAGGCAGCTGTAAGTCATTTATCCAGGAAGCAATAAACAGTTATCTCCACTTGGATGTAACTGTTAATTTGCTTCCAGATGTTTCTGGGATAGGCAGCCCATGATCGTGAAATATGTACCACGCAGATCAGGGACTGCACTGCAGCAGAACGATTTTGAGATTCGTGGTTTTCTATGTACAGTTATCCCTTCCACTTCGCGAGGTTGGGGTGTAGTGCCCCGTGCTCTGGAAAATCCGTGTAAAATTTTTTGGCCCTCACTTCCTACTAGAGAAGTCTGAATTTTCTCTTTTTCTTTTTAGGATTTGTATCTCTCTCAATGACATTATTGTATATTTTATGCATTTCTGAGTTTCTAAACTTTTTTTGGTGTCATCTGCTGGCCTTTGCATGTTGTCTGCGGCTTCTGCAAAACTCCACAAAAATTACCATTAAATTTATTATGCAGACTTGAGACATATTGAAGCCACAGTGGGGAAAGTTCTGAAGTGGAAAGAATAACTATTTATCGTAAAGAAAAGCACTTTGCATAATGCCTGGCCCACTGTAGATTTTCTATAGAGGTCTGGAAAATAGGAAATAAAGTTCATCATTCACTCTTTATACCCATGCATCCCCATTCCCTTTGCTTTTTAGAATTAAATTTTTTTTTAAATAAAAGTTTTATAAGTAAGAAGTTAAAGAACAAAGTATGTGTAACAGAAGACAGTGGTCCTAGCTGATGCATTCCAATTCCACCCCAATACCATCAAGCTCTGTGGATGGGATGACTACTTTTATCTCCTTAAAAATTTAAATCTGTATTTCTAAATAATATGCATATATTGAGAGCATTTTTCTTTTAGAGTCTTACAGAACATGAGCATTTCATTTTTATCCCCTTCTCCTTCTCTTTAATCCTTCCAATAAAATATTATCTAAATTTTTGGTTAAATCTTTATTCAAGGCTTTTGTAATTATGATCATCTAAATATTTCTTATTACTGAGCCAAGAAATATTATTTTATTTCCTTTCTTGGACAACTTTTTTGTTTTCCCATAACTGCTTGCATTTTTTTCTGGACATCTACTTCCCATACCCTATGACACAGGATTCTTAACAAGGGGTCAGTGAGCTTGAACTAAAATTCAAAAAAAATTCTTGTGGAGACATGTTGGTGCAGGTGTGATATATTTATTAAATAATACACAGTATAGTATGGACTTCGTAAGAGGTCTGTGGTTTTCATCTGACTGGCAAAGGGGTCTGTGGAATAAAAAAGGTTAAGAACCCTTGTACAGATCTGGATGTATAAAATACTCTTCAATATGATTTTCTGCAAAGTCAGTGATTTTTAGTGCCTCTTTTGGATTTTCTCTAGATGTTCCTTCAAGAGTCCTTTGAGCTTCTGCATTCTGAATGGGGAGCTCTCTGGGGCTTCTACATAACTACTTTGCTAGGACTTCCTATACCATAATTCTGAGAATGTTCATCATTTCTCTATGTTGGAACTGTTGATTTCTGGAAACTGCATCTTCCTCTTTATTGGTGTTCTGTCTTATTTTTGTGGTGCACGCCCTCAAGTAGCTTCATGGAAATGGTGCATGAGAAGTACATTTTTTGAAAATCTGAAAATGATTTTATTTTACCATCACTCTTGATTGATAGTTTGGCTGGCTGTGAAATCTATAATAAAAATCTTCTCCTTCAGAATTTTGAAAGCATTATCTGTCCATTGCCTTCTAGTTTCAGATATTGCTGGAGAATTCAACACTTCTTTAACTGCATCCCATTTTGTATGTTGTGCATTCATTTTCACTGATCTCACCATATTTTCTAATTTCCTTTTGATTTCTCCTTTGACCCATTTTTTATTTAGGAGTGTATTATTTAATTTTCACGTATTTGTGAGCTTACCAAATTTTTTCCTGTTGTTGGCTTCTAATTTTATTCCATTGTGGTTGGAGAACATGCTTTGTATTATTTCATTCCTTTTAAATGTATTGAGGTTTATTTTATGGCTAGCATATGGTCTCTCTTGGAGAATGTTCCATGTGCACTTGAGAAAAGTACATATTCTGCTGTTGATGCTGGGATACCTGTTAGATCTAGCTGATTTATAATATTGTTCAAATCTTGTTTTCTTGTTGATCTTCTGCCTAGTTTTTCCATCCATTATTGAAAGTGAGATATTGCAGTCTCCAATTATTATGTTGACTTGTCTACTTTTCCTTTCATTTCTGTTGGTTTTTGCTTCATGTATTTTGGTACTCTGTTATTAGGTGCATTATGTTTATCATTGTCATCTTCCTGATGGATTGACTCTTTTATCATCGTAAAATATCCCTTTTTCTCTACTACCCTTTTTGGTCTTAAAGTCTATTTTGTCTGAGATTAGTATAGACATTCCACCTTCCTGAAGCTGCTTTTTGCATTACGTATCTTTTCCCACCCTTTTACCTTCCATGCATTCCCAGTGTTGTGCAATCACCCCTGCTGTGTATTCCCTAAACCTTTCCATCACTCCAAAGTAAAGCCTTTACCCATTAAGCAGTTTCAAAAGTCACAAAAGACTGCATATTTTATGATTCCATTTATGGAATGGAAATTTCTTACTAAATGTCCAGAATAGGCAAATCTATAGAGACAGAAAGTAGATTCATGGTTGCCTGGGGCTGAAGGAGGGTGGGTGGGGAATGGAGAGTGATATCTAAAGAGTCTCTTTTAGAGATGATGGAAATGTTCCATAATTGACTATGGTGATGGTTGCACGTATCTGTGAATGTGCTAAAAATTATTGAATTGTACACTTTAAATAGGCGAATTGTATCACCTCTTTTATTGATTTATAAATCTTTTGTGTATGTGTCCACAAGCCAAGACACAGAACTATGGGTAGATCTCAGCTCATCACTGATTCTGAGGCCCAAGAGGGCAGAGCTGTACATGTTTCCCACCTTTACTTTCCTGTGGCCTAGCTTGGTAGTTGACATGTTGTAGAACATTCATTTTACTAAATAAATGCAACTCTTCTAAACACCAGAGCCTCATGGAGAAGAAGGACTGCATCAAAATAGAGATGTCTTATGTGTCTTGCGGCTTCTTCAAAGGCAAAGCATGATAATGCAGGTCTTCAGTGTGGTGCCGTTCTCTGTCATTAGGAGGATAACTGTCTTCAAATCAAGAAAGGGAGTGATTGTGTAATTATAGCCTTCAAACTGTTACAAGCATTTCCCTATTGTCTGACAGAGTAGGAAAATGAGATGTTATGCTTCATAGAGATTTACCATCACTTTTTAAGAATTAGACTATAACAGAACACATTGAAGAACAGTTAATGACTGGTAAAATTTACTCACAAAATTTTATCTTTCTTTTATGATTCTAGAAGGCAGAACCTCGCAGCATTTCCAGGTCCTTATTTTCTTTTCACTGGGTCACTGCAGTGCTGGTTTATCAAGAACTCGGGTTCCTGGAGAGTCTTGATTAGAAGCTTTATTACGTGCCTTTGTCTGAGGGGTAGTGTTTTTAGAAGACCATTGTATATAACTATTCTGACATTCACCCTAAAAGTTCCTTCAAGTTTGTGTCAGTGGTGGATTGGGAGTGCACTGCGGTTTGGTGAGGATACAAAGCCTGTGTTAGCTGGTGTAGTGATGGATAGCATTCCACTAACGGAACTCTTGGCCAAGTTGTCCATCTACTAGAGCTGGACTCTGAATTTCACATCACCTCTACCATTAAAAGGAAGGCTACCACCAGAATTTGAGCTAAAAAGTACTCATAGGTAGGGAAGTTAGACTGTCCTATCATTTTTCTCTTTAGCATATTCACCTTTTTTTCTTATCTGATTTTGGCCTTGTGAAATAGGCATGGAAAAATATGATTAATGCAGAAAGGATCTCAGTGAACCAGGAATCTTTGCCTAGTTCAAATGCCCTCACATTTTTTTCTGAGATCAGGCAATTCTCTCTTCAAATGGTGATAATATAGAGAAAATTCCAGAGAAAAAACTTCATGTAAGTTCAGATTTAAAAATTAAGATCAAAAGGACCTTTAGGTAGTAATTGTAGCTGATCCTTTACACATCGAATGACTTCAAAGCTATTCTATAAGTAGCCACTAGACACACTTACCCTTCAAGCCCCAGCCCTAATATCACCTCTGCCTCGGGGCTTTCTGCTCGTGGTCTTCCCTAGACCAAGTTCACTGTGCTATCCTTAAACGCCCCCGTTGCACTTGCTCATTTCCCTAAAATAGCTCCTGCTCCTTTGTGTTCTAATTCACTTGTTTTCATGTCTATCTTCTTGCCTGGATGGTAAGGGTCTGGGAAAACAATTCACCTTCACATCCCCAGCACCTGGCATGTGTGGGCTGGTACGTAGGAGATGCTTAATATGTGTCTGTTGGATGAATGAGTAATAGGAGAGCTCATTAAATTTCATCTTTCACACTGGGAAAGAAAGAGGACAAATCATATTGAAATATTTCCAAATTAATCCTAAGCAGCTCCCTTTTATGATTTAGAATAAGGAGGTCAGAGTTCTTCTTTACCAGCTCCCTCGTTCTCTTCACGGATCCCTCTCCCTTCCTCTTTGTCATGAAAAGATTTTTCGTAATTTTTTTCACTGCAAAGTCTTTCTGAAGAACACCCTTCTCTTCTTTCCAGGCAGGTATTAATGAAAATGATTTCTATGATGGGGCCTGGTGTGCGGGAAGGAACGACCTCCACCAGTGGATAGAAGTGGATGCCAAGCGGCTGACCAGATTCACTGGTGTCATCACCCAAGGACGCAGCTCACTCTGGTTGTAAGTGTGCTTGGAGCTGAGCTTTTTGAGACCTTGTCTTGGGTCAAGAGTTCAGAGGATTTGGACAGAAACAGGAACGTTGCAGAGAGGCGTCTGGTAATAGGCAATGGGCGGTGCTGGAATGTGGGCACAAGGTGCACATTCTGGAACGACACCCTCCCCCTCTATAGGACCAGACAGAAGGAGCCACTTGGCAGGTTAAGTGAAGATAATGCACTGTAGGTCGGTGCCTACCATCTTGGATCCAAGGTGAGATAGTTGGTGTCCCGACTGGTGGGCTGAACGCACCTGAGGGGATGAACTCTGAACACGTGGTGGGACACAGGTGAGGATTTTGGCAAGTAACGGTCCCAACCACAGTCTTAGGGTATTGTGTATGAATCTACCAGGCTCTGGGAAGAAGGACTGGGCTTCTTGGCAGGTTTTCAAATAAAGGACTACTAGAGAATGGGAGCCAACAAGAAGAATGATCCAGACCCAGACACCCAGAAGTCTATAGAAACCCATTTCTCAGAATTGAATTGGGGTCCAGCCTGGGTAAGCAGCAATTGTGACCTGATGGCAATCCCAAGGGAGGTGGGCTACAGCACTTAAAACTCTCCATCCAGCCCAGAGTGGTTTGGAGATGGAGCTGGGCTACATCTATTGGGGGGTGGGAGGACAGCAGGTATGCAGAGATCGGGGCTAGGCAGGGCCTCGGGAGGGTCAGCAGGCCCTTGGGTGCTTTCCAAATATAAACTAGAAATTGGCAAATTCCCCTAACATCTGTTTTCACTGAGAAGCCAAGAATACAGATGCCTCATCAGCAAAGACCCCTCCTCTCCTGAGACCCCTGCAGCCCACCCCCCACATCTATACTGCACATTTAAATCCCATTGCTTGGTATCTTTCAATAGTTACTAATTGCCTATTGACAGTCATATAAAAATCTGACTATAATTTGCTGATTAGAATAATTTTAATTTCTGGAAAGGTCAACATTAATAAATAACCTGGAATAAGAGAATTGAACCTGGCATTTAACTTCCTGTCATGGTCACTGTGAAGGGGACTTTCTTACATGGTGACAATTGCTGGTAATGACTCATCTGTTTTCCTTGGAATTTCATTTATTGTAAAGACATTATTATAACATCTAACAACATTTGAAAATATCACCCATAATTCCACTGTCCTTATGCAAAGAGATTTTTTTTTTTACAGATTGTGATCATATCACATCTGCAGTTGTGTTGTTTTTAACTTAAAATATATCGAACATTTTTCATGCTGTTACACAGACTTTATAAGGATCATTTTTCATGGGACTATATATGTTCAGCCGTGCCTCTGTCACCAACCCAATTTCGTGCTATCACATATATTACCAAAAAGCATTTTTATACGTTTTCTTCATTTGCATTATTTCCTTCAAATAAGTTTCCAGAGCTGGGATAATTCATGCATCTTGACAACGTATTGTTTTATATTTGTGCTACTTTGTATATCTTATTTTCTCCCTTTGCTTTTCAGTAGCATTTATATATGTGTTCATATATGCTGAGTTTCACTGCAATGTGCATTTTGCTCTAATCAGAAGCTTATTACCATGGTGATTATTTTCACTTTTTGTTGAGATTCTGAAAAGCAAGAATTTTGGGGGGAAAAGTTGGATTGCACAAGGAAAATGGAAAGGAAGACTGGTTTGAGATGATCTGTAAGGATAAGCACAGAGATTTTTATCTTAGTGCTTGGATATTAACCTGTTGCCTGGTCACTGTCATTGGAGAGCAGGAATCAGTGGTTATTGTTGGACTAGCAAGAAAAGAGTGGCTATTTCATTCCATCTAGAAACATAAGAGGGTTAGGGGTGAGCAAGAAATTGCAGTGGAATGGGATCTTTCCTTGGCTTAGCCTAGGATACCAAGGCAAAGGATAGAATTACTTTCAAGAGCCCGTTTCTTTTTTAAGGTCTAAATGTATCTCAAGTCAAAATGTTCTTCAGGGACAATGAAAAGAAATCTGATGAGTGATGGTTTGTCTTACCTAGTGAAGGAATACTGATTCCACTCGGCCTGAGAAGGACAAGGATACATGTTGGCATCTGGGCTCTTTTTCCCTGGGCAAATGCCCTGGGAGGCATTGCAATTTATTCTAGGATGACTAGGAAACATGTCAGCAATGGACTTATATCATTTACTACTAATAGTAATGAAAAAAATTGATCCCTCACCTTTTCTCCTTGACCTCTGTCCCCATGCCGTTCCCAGTACAGACACCTGTATTGCATTTTTAGTATCTCCATTTTCTGTGTATTTCTGTCCACTAGTCCGTGAGCCTCTTGGTGCTAAGGACAATGCCTCATTATTCTGTATCCCTGGGACATTGCCCAGTACGAGGCAATTAGATGCGCCACAATAATTCTTTAAGGAAGGAATATCGTTATGAAGTAACAGATGGACAAAGGTTCACTCACAGCAAATGGTAATGAGTCAGTTAATCTGTGGGTGCAAATGACTGAGATCAGGTTGAAAATGTAAGGGGGGGGAAGTTAGTTGAGAGGGGAGGAGACTCGAAGGAGGACGTTGAGAAGTGCCCCTGGGCTCCAGAGCTGGGGGCACAGAGAACAGCTACGGCTTAGGAGTCACATCTTGGCTCTCGGCTCTTGTCTGGGTATGAGATCCCCCTTCTTGGAACCTGTTTTCTCTTCTCTCTAAAGTGGGGATAACAACTCTGTCTCACAACGATGTGATGAGAGAGAAGTGAAATAAGATTTAAAAACTGCCCAGCACATAATAAGGGTTTTGAGCAAATGGTGTTTCCTTCCCCCAGCACCTCTCTGCATTTATCTGGAACAGTGGGTTTCAAGCTTTATTTTAGCCACAGATCCTTCCAGTGGAATCTCTCTTGGGAAAGGTGGAGCTGGTCTTTGTGAATCTGCCTTCTCCTTCCCTCCCCCCACTGCTCCTGCTCCCTCCCAAGACTGACGCTAAGGGACGGGATCCTCGCAAAAGGCGTGGGAAGCAGCTGGAGGGTCCCACTGCAGGTCACCGGCCTTCAGCCCCTCCGCTTGCTGACGGAGCACTTGCCCAGGCCCACGGGGTCATAGTGCAGCGCAAACCGAGGCTCAGGATGGCCGAGTTGGAATTAGAGATTTGTCTTTCTTGATTCCAGGTTCGTGGTTTTTCTAGGGAAGTGCACAGAACATACTTCACCTGCAAAAACTGCTGCATTTTGGTTGGTAAGAAAAATGTTTTTAAAAACACCTCAGCACTGACTGTGCCCCTTCCTGTTATCTGCAGGGACCAGGAGACTCCCCTCCTTTCCCAGGTAGCCCCTCCACCTGGTTGACCCCACACCCAAAGGCCCCCTGGGGTTTGCCAAATGGATTTGCTGTTTATAGACTGTTGGACTATAGAAGCACTTCACTAGTAATTGGGGTTACAATATATGTTTAAGGACACTATAAGCACATTCATTTTTATGACTTTTATTGTTGGTAGTTTAAAGTGAACATCCTTAATCTTATTTGTTCCTGCCATACTCTTTACATGTGTATCAATTCATTCATCTCCACATTTACTGAGTACTCTAGACTGAGCACTAGGGATGCAAAGGAAAGCAAGAGGTGGCCCTGCCTTCAGGGAACTCTCAGTCAGTGGAAGAATCCAGTATGTTCACAGGTCCGTTAGAATTCCACAAGATACGTGCTGACCTAGGATATGGGAACAGAGGAGCAGATGTCAGACCTGTGATGCAAATGGCAATGATGGTGCGGAGAGGTCACGAGGCTTAGCCAGGGTCCCGCGACTCGTTTGTATGAAGTTAAAGATAAAATCCAAGATTCTGATCTTAATTTTTCACGTAATTCATGCTATTTGAAAGTAGTAAAACTTCATTGTTTTTAATGATCTTGCATAGTTTATCTTTCCACTAATATAAATTATCCTTCCTGTCTACATTGCAATTTGGTTAAATGTCGGTATGCTAATGGAAGCCAACCTTTTACTTCCTAAGTGTCAGAAAGTATATTAGATATATGAGTGTTAAAATGATCACCAATGTGATGATGGATTGAAACATTAATTATTCCACTCGAGGTGAAGAGATGCTTCTAAAGACTTGAAAGGAGTACAGCAATTTAATCAAATTTTTAGATTTTAACTCTTTAGTAAACAGCACGATTCCCTCCGTCTCTCGAGGGTCTGCACCTCTCTCTTTCCCATAAGGCAGCTGTTTGGCTGGCGGGTTGTAAGGGGAGGCTGAGGAGCCTGGTCTCCTCGCTGAGTTTTGGAGAGCAGTTGGGCTCCTTAGCGGAAGAGGGATGGAGCCGGGTGTGAGGCGGGCTTTGGGCCCGAGGAGCCCAAGCTGAAGAGGCTCCAGCCCAAGAAGGTCGCGCTTGATTTGGCAGTGGAAAGTCTCCACCGTGTTCCGCGTGTGGGTTTCTCTTTGACGATTCTGATGGTGAAGGTGGGGGTTGATGTGGAAGACAAGGCCAGGGAAAGGTGTACTTCCTTCCTCCCCTTCTAACCTGAGAAGACAGGCAGGTCATAGCCTGGGGAAGGGCGGGGATCCAGGCGAGAGGAGAATGGACAAGATGAAGATGGGCAGGTCTGCGAGGAGCGCTGTTGTCGGGGGCTCAGCAGAGGGGCTCCCCTTGAAGAGTCTCCTGGTTCCTAGGTCATAGGCAGGGGGAGTGGCACAGAGGTGGAGTCAGAGCCTTCACACCAGAGGGTCTTCTATTTGTAAGGAAGTGGGAGAGGGGGTCTTGGGCAGAGAGCAAAAGTGGAGCTTGGGGGCTGGAGCCTTGTGGGGTCGGCAGAAGCTGCCCTGAGGCACAGGTCCAGAGGCAGGTCCCTCTCAGTGGGGGTCCAGAGCTCCTGGAAGAATCCTGGGGGCGCCCTGTGTGGCTTTTTCCACCAGGAGGCGGTAGAGTTGACCGGAAGTGGGCGATGGGAAGGTAGCTGCAGCAGGAGGGGGTGAGGGGCAAGGGCCCTAGGGGTGCCCGTGTGCGGCTGAGGCCCAGGATGGCAGGGAAGGTGTGCAAGCCAGAGGGCTGGCCCCCTGAAAACACAGGGCAGGTTCCAGGACCCCGCCAGGGAGATGGGGCTTGGCAGGGAGGACCTGAGCCATTCGGGGTTCCGTGGAGCCGTGGAGGTGACGACTGGGCTCAGGGCCAAGTGGCTGAAGTGGAGTGAGCTGAAGGTCAGAGAGGGCGGAGGCCGGGGTTTGGCAGGCTGCGGGGTGGGCTGCTCAGCACTGTCTTCCCGGGAGAGTCTCCCAGGCAAGCGGGACCCAGGGCGGGGAGGCGAGGAGGGGGCGGCGGAAGAGGCAGCAGGTCTGGACGAGAAGATGGGGCAAAAAAAGAGGCGAGACCCGTTCACCTGCCCCTTCCTGGGCACAGGGTCCGTGGAGCCCCTGGACCTTGGACTTCCCAGGTGCCTCCTTTTGTATTTGACCTTGGCGTCTGCTCCTCTCAGGACTGGTCGTGGCCACTACAGTTCTCTCCTTCCTCCCAGGCGGGTCTGCACTGAAAGGCAGCAGCAGGGAAGGGGCCCTCCCCGCCCCTGCAGGCGGATACCAAAGGCAGGCAGGCCCACGCTTCCTAAGTCATCCCCCGTCGCCTTGGGACGTGCTTGCGGAGTATGTCAGGCGCCTCACTTACTGGTGGAATGAAATGCTTGGCACCTGTGGGGGCAGGCGGGGGGGGGGGCAGCCACCACCAGCACAGAGCAGGGGGTGCACGGGGCAACCCCCGTCCTCCCTGGTCTGTGGGGAGAGGAGGTGACGCGCTGGTGCCGGCTTGTGCGCATCCAGTCGGGTTCCGATGGCAAGCGCCGAGTGTGCTCCAGGCGCTGCGCCCTCAGCCGCGCTCTTTCCAAGCGGCCTCATCGCCCCCGCTTTGCCCCCGCAGCTCCCCAGCCCCTCGCAGCAAAGCCAAGCCCTGGCCCTACCTGCAGCTCTTCCAGGAGGTGCCCGGGAAGTCTTCGGGTGAAGCCTGCAGCCTCCAGCAGCACAGTCTGACCTTTTGCGCAGACCCTCCTGTGGCACAGCTGTGTCTCGCCCGCTTAAACCTGGCTAGCAGGGGGTCTCTTTAAGTACAAACCTCCCGGGTGCATGCCGCAGGCCCGCCCAGCCCTGGGTCTCCATGACCTGGTATGGGCCTTGCCAGGACCCTGCCCCGGGGGTCACCTTTCTTGTGCCCATTGTGCAGATGAGGCAGCTGAGGCTGAGAGCGACTCAGCAGCTCTTTGCTTCAGAGTGAAAATTCTTGTCCCACCTTCTCTCCCCTGACCCGGCCCTCCCACAAGGCTTGAGGTTTCCTCCTGCGTCTTCAGGAGCTGAGGCTGGGGTCCAGGTGGGTGTGGCCCGGGCTCCCTGTGCCTGGGCCCTTGAGACATTTAGGGGCCGCAAAGGGGTTTAATTTATTTTAAAATTAGAAGAAGAAAAAAAAACCTCTTAGATTGAAGAACTTTTAAATCGAAGAAAAAAAGAACTTTTAGATTGAAGATCCATAATGTATTTGTCTTTATATCAATATAGCCATAAAATAGACCTTTTTACTATTAAGTTTATAGAGGAAGGGGCCTGTTCTAGGGAGAATAACCCCCCCACCTCCCCCCAAAGATGCCCACATTCTGCTCCCCAGAACCTGCAGCTCTGTAGGGCACCTGGCAGAGGGGAGTGGGAGCAGAGAGGGAACGGAGGCTGTGAATCGGCCGACCTGGAGATGGGGAGCCGGGCTGGGCTGGCCTGTGGCCCATCAGTCACAAGGATCCTAATCCAGGGGACAGGGGGCAGGCGAGGGAACGGGGGGGGGGGGGAGGGGGCGCTGGCAATGGGAGGGGGCTCGCCACACTGTGGCTGGCTTTGGAGGTGAGGAAGGGGCCATGAGCAAGGGAGGTGGGCGGCCTCTGGAGGCCGGGCCAAGCAGGGAGGCGGACTCGCCCTTGCAGCTTCCGGGGGCCCTGCTGAGCCTGGGTGTTAGCCCTGGAACCCCTGGGCTGCCTTCTGACCCTCAGATCTGTAAGGCGAGACACTGGTATTACCTCGACCACTACGTTGGCAGGAATCTAACCGCAGAAATGGGACACTAGAGCAGGACCTGCCAGAGCCCCCTGGTGGGCCTCCCTGGGCCCCTCTGCCCTCGGCCAGAGCCGCCTGGGGTGGGCACAGGCTGCCGGCTGCTGCAGCTCCATCAGTGTTACAGCTGAATGCAAGCTGGCCAGCCCTCTCCCGCTCTTCTTTAGAATTCATGTGGGTCATTTCTTTGGTTGCTCTTTTCCGGTCTTTCCAGCAACAATCTCACATTTGGGGGACTTTCAATACTTCTGTTTTACTTAACGTTCTCTGCAGTGGGGCTTGTGAACTAGGAGCTGCCTCATCCTTTACTCAGATTGATTGCGACTTGGCTCCAAATGTGGCATTTTTTTCTTCTTTCCCTGGGAGGATTTTTGTTTTGTTTTGTTTTTAGGGCAGGTAATGGAAAATAGATACTATTTCTAAGTTTATAACTTACCCTCCTCGGGTCTGCTTTCTCTAAAAGCCATGGTAACCAGTCCAAAGGGAAAACCCCATAAATCAGGGGGTTGGTTTTTCACAGTATCTGACCTTTGGCTGTAACAAGAAAGTGTCAGGACCATTCAACTCTGTGATTATAGTTCCAGGAAAGAGAGCGCCCACGCTTATTATGGACAAAAGAGAACACTTTAGTTTTTTCCTATTATTTCCAAAAGGTGCTGAGGGCAAATTTAGACCCCTTGGGAATAGCTGCCCAGGGTTGTACCTCGGCCACAGCCAGAATTTGAGCCTGCTAAGCTGCTGGAATGCTGCACTGTCGAGGTGAGGGACAGGGAGGGAAGCTGCCAGCTTTCTTCCTGTCCCAACAGAGTGGACCTAAAAGCCAGGACACCTTTTTGGGTGTGGGAAGATGGGCAGCACCTCGGGCTGTCCACAGCGAGGCTGTGGGCGCTGGCTCTCCTCTGAGCTGCCCACCTGCTGTACCTACTGATAGTTGCTGAGGCCGATGCTGGCTGCTTGTGAGACTTGGGGGAGCTTCGCTCATGGGGTGCGGGGAGAAGGGCCTAAGGAGGGAGACCCCCTGATTTGAAACTCCAACGGGAGCCTCCACTCTCACCCTATGTTGCCCCAGATTACTTAGACTGTGATTTAAGTTATGCACATTTTCCCCTTTGTAATCTCTTTCTTGTCACTTGTTTTGGAGCATAACACTTTTGATCTTCATGTCATCCTTAGAAAGGCCTTGCCTCTTCTAAAGATGTAGGTTGGTCTCCCCCATTTTTCTTCCACTATTTTTATGATTTTATTTTACCAAATCTTTGAACCATCTAGAATTTATACTGGTATAAGGTGTATGCAATGGATAAAACTCTGTTTCCCCGTCACTGGCCACTAGGATGATCCAACATTATTATATGGCCCATATTTGCTCCAGTTGATGTGCCACCACATCAAATTCCCGATTCCTGTGTACGTTGGGTTTATTTCTGCGTCTTGTATTCTGCCTCACTGACCTGTCTTTATGTGTCAGCATTACACTGCTAGTTCTTGTAGCACGTACTGTGTTTAAATGTGGTAGGGAACTTTTTCTCATAAGAACTTTTCAATCAGGTGCTAATTTTCTCCTAAAAAAGAATTTCTGTTGATATGGTAAGTGGGCAGGGAGGGAGGGGGTGCCTTAACTTGATCGATTAAGTTAGGGAGGTTGTGGTGGAGAATTTTCCTATACAGACACTTGGAGCTTTCTTTTCCATTTGTTCAGATATTCTGTTATAACACTTGATATTGTTTTATCATTTTTAAAAGCGGTTTTTCTCCAGATAGATCTTATATATTTCCTAAATCTCCTGAAATAGATTTTAATCTATTTTAATATTTTTTGTTCCATTTTTTTTTACATATGGCATCCATTATGCATATGAATTTTGTACTCAGCCAAATTACATGACTTTTTTGTTTATAATAGTTTTCAGTAGATTCTCTTAATCTTTTAAATATGAAAACTTAATCTATAAATAATGATAATTTTACCTCCTTCTCTGTAGTTTTTTTCTATTTTTTTTCTGCTATGTAATTATGCTATTACCACCCAAACAAAGTGAAATGAAGGTAGTGATACTGAGCATTGTGTCTTGTTACTGATTATAAAAGAAATAATTCTGTTTTCCCTTTAAATGATGCTGACCTGAGGTTGAACGATATATTTTATTATGCTAAAGAAGTATTCATCAATTCTGATGTTATTAATTTTTAATTGAGAATGAGCATTGATGTTTATCAAATATCTTGGAATTTGATACGTCTGGAATTTTTCTTCTGAGAGCTGTTAATTCTATTGATTTCTTTTTAGTAAGCCATCCTTGCATAACCTTTATTTGGTGGGTATATTGTCCTTTTAATTTGCTTCTGGATTCTGTTTGCTAGTATTTCCCAACTGTTTATCTCGAAATAATTATAGATTCACAGGAAGTTGCAAAGATAATTTAGAGACATCCGTGTACCCTTCATCTGGTTTTCCCCAATGATTACACTTTATATAATTATAGTACAATATCAATACCAGGGTTTGACAGAGATAGAAATTATACGTATAAATCTGTCATTTAGTCATGTGTTGATTTGCGTCACCACTGCTGCAATCAAGATACAGAACTGTGTCGTCACCACAAAGACCCTCACCTGATTTCCATCTATATAATTTTGTCATTTTGAGAATATTACATAAATGGAATCATCTAATACATGGCCTTTTGAATTGGCTTTTTTCTACTCAACATCATGCCCTTGCCATTAGAATCCATCCAAATTGTTGAGTCTAGCAGTATTTCCTTCCTTTTTTATCGCTGAGCAGTATTCCATAGTATACGTCTCAGTTTTTTTAACCACTCACCTATTGAGAAAGCATTTAGTTGTTTCCAGTTTTGGGCTATTACAAATAAAGCTGCTATCTGCAGTCATGTACTTAAGATTTCATTTCTCTGGTTTAAATGCCAAAGTGTGTAACTGCTGGGTCATTTTGTGTTTAGATTATAGGAAACTCCAAACTATTTTTCCAGAGTGGCTGTACCATTTTGCATTCCCACTAGCATTATACGAGTGATCCAGTTTCTCTGCATCCTTGGCAGCATTTGATCTTGTCATTATTCTTCATTTTAGCTGTTCTGAAAACTGTATAGTGTTATCTCATGGTGGTCATGATTTCTCTCGTGGCAAGTGATGATGAACATCTTTTCATGTGCTTGTCATGTGTATATCCTCTTTGGTGAAATATCTCATGTCTTTTGTTAGTGTTCAAATTGGAATGTTTGCTTTCTTACTGTTGAGTTTTGAGAGTTCTTTATATACTAGTTATCTTTTTTCAGGTATGTGATTTGCAAAGACTTTCTCCCAATCCACAGCTTGTCTTTTCATCCTCTTCATATGGATTTCACTTTGGAGTCACAGAGCAGAAGTTTTAAATCTTGATGAAGTCTACTTGATTGACTTTTTATGGATTAAGGTCATGCCTAAGAACTCTTGACCAAGCCCTAGATTCTGAAGATTTTCTCCAGTCTTATCTTCTAAAAGTTTTATAGGTTTACATTTTACATTTAAATCTGTGATTCAGATGTTGAGCCTTTCAATCCACGAATACTTATTTAGATCTTTTAAAAATTTCTTTTATCTTTGTTTTGTAGTTTGTAGAATACAAATCCTGTACATATTTTCTGAAATTTACACCTGAGGATTCTTTTTTAGCAATTGTAAATGGTATTGGTTGGTTTTTGGTATAGGATCTTCCAAATGAGGGAGGTTTTTTTTCATTGTCTGTGCTCTGAAACACCCACACATGAAATTTCAGGGTAGCAAGTGAAGTGCACTCTGATAGCTCCCTCTCTTTCAGTTTGGGTAATCAAATCTGCTCAGATTTTCTGTTCCTTCTGGAGTTAGTTTTGATAAATTCTATTACCATAGAAAATTTGCATTTTCAAATAATTTGTATTAGATACAGCAAAATGGTCTTTAATTTCTCTGATCAGTGATTATTACCTCCTTACTGGTTTTGTTTTATGTATTTGGGCTCTTCCCCCTTTTACTTCATTAGGTTACCTAATGGTTTGCCTATTTTTCTCTTTTAGGAGCAAGCAACCCTTGAAATTATTTGTTAGTTGTACTGCTTTTTTGCTTTTGAATTAATTTATATTTTAAATCAATTATTTTGCTTTCTTTATGTTTATTTGGTTCTATTAACTTCTTGATTTGAGTGCCACATTAATTTCTTTTTCTTTCTCTTGTTTTAATAATATAAATATGTAGGGTTATGATCTTACCTTTGAATACTACTTTGGCTGTATCCCATCAGTTCTGATATTTAACAGTTTAATGATCATCTGTTTCTTGACCTTTTGTAATTTTATTTTGATTTCCTTTTCGATTAAAGATTGTTTGAGAGACTGATTTAAATTTCCTAAGGCAGGGAATTTCTGTATTTTTAATTTTATGTATTTCTCAGTGTATCCAAGAATGTTTTGTTTAGTTTCTAATTTCTTGATGTTTAGGAAGTTTCCTTTGAGGCCTAAAATAGTGAATGCTACTTAAGTGCTTGAAAGGAAAGATACTTTTGTTTTCAGAGTACAGAACTTGATGTATATTAATACCTTCACTACTTCATTTATTAGTTTTAATATCTTTTAATCACCCTTCTCCTTCCTTGGCTATTAAGAGCATACTTGTAAAATCAGGATACTTGGGTTTGGGGCCCCATCCCACTCCTGAGTGAATCTGGGCAAGTCTCTTAAACTTCCCATGCTTAGTAGAATCCTCCTGCGGAGAGGTGGGCGGTCGTGCCAGGCATTAGATTCTGTGCCCTGGGGAGGCAAGAGAGGACAGCAGTCACGAACATTGCCACTTAGGAAGTGAAGTATGTGACTGTTTCAGTTTCCTTAGCTGTAAAATGGGAGCAATAGTAGTACTTAGAGCAATGAAATAAATAAGGAGGGTGGTTAGAACTGGGTCTGGCTCGTTATAGGCACCCTGGGGGTGTTTGCGATACATTTGGATGGTCCTGGTTGCAAGCACTGGGACGACACCAGGTGGTGGGAAGTGTCAGCAGAGAAGATGCCCACTGGAGGTGTCGTTGGACACAAGAGCGCCTCCTGATGGTAGCCGAGGGAAAACCACGGCGCCCATCTCACCCAGTAGAGCCATTTCTGCAGTAACACACCTGTCTTTAAAACCTCACATTCTGCAAAACTGTACACTAACACTAGAGCTTATTTGTGCACACCTCACAAAACCCACACAACTTTGGAGCTAGAACATGATAAAACATGAAAACAATTCTAAGAAAAACACTAGCACAGTATCTTAGTTTCCTAGGGCTGCAAGGACCAAGTGCCCCAACCTGGGTGACTTAAAACTGCAGAAATGGATCGTCTCACCGTTCTGCAGGCTGGAAATCTGAAAGCCAGGTCTCAGGGCTGTGCTCCCTCTGCATTTCTAGGGGAGACTCCTTCCTTGCTTCTTCCTAGTTTCTGGCAGTTTACCAGCAGTCGTGGGCATTCCTTCACTGATAGCTGCTTATCAATCTCTCTCTCCACTGTCACATGGCCTTCTCCCCTGTGTGTCTTCCCCCTGCCTCATAAGGACAACAGTCATATTGTATTAAGGGCCCACCCTACTCTGCATGACTTCACTTTAACTTTACCAATGCCATCTGCAGCAACCTTACTTCCAAATAAGGTCAAAAATCAGCTACCGGGATTGGGACTTCAACGTATCTTTTTTGGGGGACACAATTCAATTCATTACATACAATAAAAGATTAGGATGTTGAATGCTAATAAATATAAAACATTCAAGCACATACAGTTCTTTCCTTTTAATAAAAAGGTGAAGTATCTTGGAAGTGTTGAGGCTGCTGCCTTATGTTGATGGCCTCAAGGACAGAGCGACATCCTCATCAGAGGGCCAGGGGGCAAGTTCGTAGAAGGAGACTTTGAACAGAGTGTTGTGATGGGGAGATGAAGGCTTGCCTCTTTGCATGTGTTTGTTTCTCTTGCACAAAGATGTAAATAACCATGCCACAAACACTTCCAAGGCACATCCCGCAGCCCAACTGAGCCTAGATGAAGAAAGTGGGGGAGAATGAGGCTGTGTCTGTGCCATCTTCCTCCGGGGCTTGCTGCATTCACCTGAGTTTGTGTGTCTTCCACTGGGCTGCAGTTGGCATTAACATGCTGAGAATCCGTCGTGTATGAGCCAACGTGACTTTGGCTTCTACTGGCATTATTTGCCCTCCCTTTCTTTAATGGGCAAATAGATGTGGAGTCCGCACACCCTGGCACATGGTGTGAGAGGCGTACGTGAAGTCTAGCCAGTGCATTCTCCAGATTGTGAAGTCCCTTCTGGGCTCTGGTCAAGGGGGCAGTTTAGTTCTGTAAGATGAAAAGTGTCCCTTCATCACCCTCTGCCAGAAGCTTTTGTTCTTTTGGAATTTCTAGTAAGTGTCCAGCCATTTCAGTACAACTTTCCAAAAGCTACCATGACCAATAATTTTGTTTTGAGAGAAAAAGAGACTTGAAAAAGGGAAAGAAACGATTCCTCCAGGTGCATGCTCTTGGGGGACTGGCCTGGCCCCCCACAGGTAATGGCAGTCAGTGGAGGGCCTGAGCCCCTGCCCAGGGTTGTTCAGGGCCATAGATGCCACGTTTCACCATGAGAACAGTCGTGATGGAAACAACGACCACACGGTGAGCTACTCGAAGAGCAAGCGCTTTGTAAGTGGTAACTGGCTCCTACACCCGTGGGAGTTGGCTGCTTGTTACACACGAGAAAACTGCAGCTCGAGCTAAGTAAGCTGCCAGAAGTGATGCGGTTTGTGCGTGGCAGAGTGGGTTTGGGGCCCAGTTTGGCGACCCTGAAGTCCCTGCTGTTTGCAGGATCCACCGGGCATCACGAATTGCCTACGGCAGAGCTGGGCAACGTGCAGCTGTCGCCATGTGCCTCTTGCTCAACGGTGGCATCCCTCATGCCTGGTCGGAAATGTGCTGTTTTCTGTCAAGGCCTCTCTCTTTGGAGGAGGCTTTTCTTACTGTGCTACTTCAATCCAGATGGAGGGAGAAGTTGAACCCAAGCACTTCTAAGCACTTTAATCAAAATGTGCTTTGTTTCATAGCACATAGTTTCATAGAATTCATTCTTTTTCTCCTTTAAAGTAGCCTTCAGAACCCCAGTTTTTGTTTAAAGTCCATCTGAAAAATAACATTAGCTTGGCCAACAGAGTAGTCAGCTGGCAGTACATTCAGAGCACAAGGCCAGCGATGGGGAGTTAAAAGCAAAAACGCTTTCCAATTCTCATTAAATTCCACTAACGTTCTCTCTAGAGTAACATAGTAAAATGTGAACTCTTAAAAGAAAAAGCAAAAAGAAATTCTTCTTCTTAGTCCTACTTTAAGTTGATAACTAAGATATAAATTGGCCTCAATTTTTGTGTACATTGGAAGAAAATGACTGGAATGGGTGGAAAATGGAAGGTCAGAGGAGCAAAGCAAGAAAGGAAGGGAGGTAAGTTTTATATCCATATTAAATTTCTTGACATTAATAACCACACTTAAGGTGATTACGTAAGTAAATATCCTTGTTCCTAGGAAATGTACATGGAGGTATTAGTGTTTAAGGAGTATCATGTGTGCAACCTGCTCTTAAATGTTCAGAAAATAGATGACAGACTGATGATAGATAGACAGACAGATAGATAGATAGATAGATAGATAGATAGATAGATAGATAGATAGATAGGAAGGTAAATATATTTTTAAATTAACAATTGCATATGTAGTTTTAAAAGTCAAATGAGCTTGTAACTAAAAAGCTTATAATTAAAAATAGTAGCCCCTGCCCTCTACCCTCCAGTGCTAATTCCTGATCTCTCAAGGCAGCCACTTGCAAACTCTTGTAGTGGTTTCTTCTGTTTTATTTTTCTTAATATTTCTGAACAACGTGTTTTTGGTTCTCTTTCTTGATTCTTATAAATGAGTTATTATCTGTTGATGTTCTACTGTGTAAAGTGAGAATTGAAGTCTCTTACTAACCTGTTTCTAGTATGCATACATACAATTCATGTTCTCACTCTCCTGTTCTCTGTTGGTCTCTCTCCTCTCTTTCCTCCCATCCTCCCAAAGGATTTATGTTACCATTTTTGATTAAATCTGTATTTACTTTTTGCATCATAGTCATTGTTAACTATTATGTGTACCTGACACACGTAATGTACTATAATTACATTCTCATTAATGTAAAATATTTGCTTTCCCCAGAGTTAATAATTGTTGTTTTTTTGGTTTTTGTTTCTGACATGTTTGCTTGGTTTAGCAATTATCTAGAGCAGGATCACATGGTGCACTACAATTTTATTTCCTTTTCTGTGCAACCTTTACCTTTTTTTTTTTTTTTTTTTTGAGGTAATAGTCACTACTTCTTTTTTATGGGCTGCTTGTTTTTTTAGGTAACTCAATTCATTCCAAAGACTTATTTTTTTTTTTTTAGGATGATCTGGGGATTGAATCTGGAACCTTATACATGGGAAGCAGGCACTCAACCACTGAGCCACACCTGCTCCCCCAAAGGCTTTTGATAGATCTGAAAGCTCCCCTCTGAGTATATCCAGATATGTCAGAAATTATCTATTTCATTTTCTTCCTGGAGACATAGCCCTCCTGGAGCCATCCTGCTTTTGCAGTAATCTGATTTTTTGTTGTTCTGTAGGTCTGCAGCACAACTCTTGTCCCTTCACCACTACCCTTGAATTCTCTTTTCCTCTTTCCTGAGTTATATTCTGTTTCTTAGATCCCACATCTTTCCATTTTTTTGTATGTTTGTTTTTTAATTTAGTTTGGTGGTGCTTATCTTCTAGAAAATGGATTTGGGAGATAACATTTTGATTCCTTTACTATATTAAAATGCATTTTTTTTCCCTCACCTTTGATTGGTAGTTTGATAACAACTTTCAAAAAGTTTTAATAGCTTTATCAAGATTTAATTCATATACCCTACCCTCACCCATTTAAAGTTTATGATTGGATGGTTATTAGTTTATTCACAAAGTTGTGAGATACTCAGCATAATTTTAGGACATTTTCATCACCCTAAAAGGCAACTCTGTATCCATTCTCTAAGCAATTTGAAGACTTTTTCCGTTGCTGCTTTACCTTAGTGTTACGCTGTAGAGCAGGACTTCTTAAGCTTTTCTGTTCCACGGATCCCTTTGCCAATCAGGTGAAAACCATGGACCCCTTACTCAGTCCACACTACACTGTGGATTGTTTAATAAATATATCACACTTGCACCAACATGTCCCCACAAGAATAATGTGGTTTTTTTTTCATTTCAATTCAGGTTCACAGACCCCTTGTTAAGAACCCTGCTCTAGAGGTTTGAGGATATTCATACTTCCAAACTTTTGAAAAACTTTTCCTCAACAGTTTTTAGGATTATTTATATATTATGACTCTTGTGCTAAAAATTGCACAACACTGCCTTGTCATACCTGGCACTTGGGACCTTGGGATGTGAAGACACCTATTTCTCAGTTCTGGGAAATTCTGCCATTATTCTTATTACTATTATTATTACTATTCTACCATCATCAATCTACCTCCATTTCCTCCTGCCTCCTTTTTTGAATTCTCACTATTTGCATACTGACTCTCTTGTTTTGATGTTTTCTTTCAAGCTTCAGGTGAAATGCTCACCCAGTCCCCACCTAATCCCCACCCTAGAGCTCAAACTCCACCTCTCCCAGAACCTCCCAAGCAGCTCTGGAGGCCCCCTGCACAAGCATGCTGCCTTCTCCTTTGAACACTCATGGCAATTGTGACTTAAAACTGATCGTATCATTAATTATGACATTCCGACTTCTCTGAGGTCAGGCACCAGGTTTGCTTTGCAATTCGCTGTGTCCCCAGGGCCTGGCACACTCCATCTTACCTGGTATTGACAGGGATTTGGTGAGTGAGTGAACAAATGCGGCTTTGCTCTGAGAACAAGGTTTGAGCTGAGCTCTGACTTGGCTATAAGAAAAATCGTGGTAGGCAGAAGACCGTGTTGACCTTGTGTGGGAGCTGTCTACAACATTTCAGAACAAATTGTCTTCAGATATTTTGGCAAAAAGCAACTGTATTAATTGAACAGTTATTTGCTGCATGTGTCAGACACTGGGCTACATTCTGTGCACATAAAGCTCTTTAGCCACCACCTTTTTTTATGGGTCAGGCATCTGTTTCTGAACTTTGTTCTATTTATTGTTCTTTAAGCTTAGGCAAATAAATGGGAGGATGTTGAAGAAGCTTGTATTATCTAATACCCATCTGGTGTTTGAAATGTCAGAAGCTCCTGAAAACTTGGTGTGGTGGCTTCATTGCCAATGACATTTAACCTTCCTCAAAATCGTTTTGCGCAAATCAAATGGAGAATTGCCCTCTTGTTCTTTGACTTGGTTAGATCGAGATTTCTCAACCTCAGCACTCTTGACATTTTGGGCTAGAAAATGTCTTGCTGTGGGAGCCCGTCCTGTGCATTTTAGGATGTTTTTCACCATTCCTGGCCTCTACCCACTAGATGCACCCCACCCCCACCACTTGGGCACCTCACTCCCCTGTAATAACTATCAAAAGTATTTCCAGACATTACCCAATGTCCTCTGGGGTGCAAAAACACCCTTTTGAGAGCTCTGTCATTGTTGATCCTTCCATGTGACAGAAAGAAGAAGACTCAAAAAGCTGAGGCTCTGGGGAGACATGAGCCATTTTTGCTTGATAGCTTTCAGCTGAAATTGGGAAGAGAGCAGAACAGCTGAGACTGATATGCAAGGCCCAGAAAGAAACAACAAGCCTATGCCAGGAGAGAGAGGACAACAGGATCACTTGAGCATGGAGCCTCAAGAGGCTGGACCACGGAGCTCAAGAGGAAGAGGAAGCCCTGATGGGAAGGGGAGAGCAGGCAGAGATCGCCCACCATCTTGCTTCAACACATAGCAGCTGACTTTAGTGAGAAAGCACCTCTTATGGTGCCTTGTTTTGGACTTTCCATGGCCTTGAGACTGTAAGCTTTTACCCCAAATAAATATCCTTTATAAAAGTCAACAGATTTCTGGTACTTTGCATCAACACCCCTTTGGCAGTGCAATACACTGCGCGAGGCCTTGTTGGCGTGTGAGGGACATTGACATTCCATAGTGCAATGGGAATACACATAGATGGTTGGTGGAGACCTTGGAAGAGCATATCAAGCCTTGAGCTGGAATGGGAAGAGAGCTTTCAGAAGTTACTGGTGGCCAATACCATGACCTGTCAATGCTCTGAGAGGAAATATTGGGTTTGCAATGGGTGAGAAGCAAAATGCACCTATTCCTAGAACTCAGCTTTGAACGCTATGCAGGATCACCAGCTTCCCAGCCTGGGCTCATGCTCTCTGCCTCACTTGGACTTAGCAGGGTCCACTGCTGAGGGTCTCTGAACTCTTTGCTACAGTTTTTGGATAGGACTTTTTGACTGAAAATTACAAAAGCCCACCTTGTGGGACACTGAGTATGACCAGGAACCACAGGACAGGAACAGAGGTGGGGCTCAAGCACCTCTTCTGGAACCTGGGATCTGAGCACAGCTGGGACCGTTTCTGAAGGTCTCTTCTCTGGGCTTCTCTGGTGTTCTCCTCCTCTCTCTCCGCAGACTGGCCTCTGCTTCTCCAGCCATGTGATGGGAAGGCGGACTGCCATCGGCACCCAAGGTTACCACCTGATCTCAAATTCAGAATCCCAGGGAACAGTGTTTTGTCCTAGCTGGGTCAGGTGTCTAGCGTAGGCCAATCAGCTGGGGCTGCAGGACTGAGGTTCTGTGATTGGCCTATGTTCTGTCAGGTGATGACCAATAGGCCAATCAGCTGTGCAGGGTCAGGCTACAGAGAACATCTGCTCCATGGGTAATCATGTGGGAGTGTCCATGTGGAAAGGTAACTTCTGGAAAATAAAAGGGTGAACACACAAAATAGACTGTCCACACAGATATAATAGGGGAATATTGTACCTGCTGGAGCACTGCCATTTTGGCAGATCTTCAAACATTTGAGATTCTCATTTTTATTTATTGAAGTCAACCACTATTACATAATTAACAGTCATTAGTCAAGTTCATTAAAATCTAGATTTCATATTAAGTTTATCCTTTAATGTCCCATTTTTTAAGGTCTGAAAATTGTTTTGCTGACCATAAATCGGACCCCAATTTTATTTGTAGAAAGGGAGATTACGTGCAAGTGGTTAAGAAGTACCAATTATAGATTAAGATTGCAGCATTTTCGACTGAGAACAACTACTACACATCATGCAAAACTCTAGTTGATTTGCTTAAATATACTAAAAGGTTGGAGATTGGTCCAGGGAGAATACCAGAGCATGGGCACCTGGAGCATCTAGATACAGAGCTGTAGGAATCACAGTGTGCTGACACTCTCCTCCCACCACCCTGTTGGCAACCATATTCTTAAGGATAAACTCGGCTTGTTCTTCTTAAAGTAACTCCATGTATATGGAAAACTAAAGGGACATATGACTTACTAATAGAAAATGTTGTCATAGTCACTCTTTCGAAGAAGGGAAAATTTATGGATTTGTAAGAAATTACAAGGGCAAAAATTAAAACAAGATTTAAGAGATGAACATGGCATTTTACACATATCCCTTTCACAAGGGATGATTGTGCATTTTCCCGTGTGTAAGCATCTCGTACACATTCAAATAACATTTATCTTTCTCATTATGCAGTATTTGATAGGTGTATTACAATTGTAAGGTACTTGACCTTACAATAAAACCAGCATTCCTAAATCCACTATCCACTGAAGAGCTAGAACACCCCAAAACCTTGAAACAGCCTGTGCACTCTTTCCTGATCCCTGCCTCCTGCTTTCTCCAAGAAGTGCAGCCATTCTCCCTAATGGGAGATTGTTACTCATTTTGTAAATACTGTCTTAACACGTAAGACACGTTATGCTTCAAATGTTCATTTGTCTTTTTGCCTGTAGGTGTAGTTCATTCATTTTTACAACTATTTAACTTTGTGAACATGCCATAATTTTTCAGTTCACTCTTCCTTGATGAAGATTGGGTTGGTTCCTTTAAATTAAAAAAAAATTATTTAGTTTAATTTAATTTAATTTTTGCTCTATAGTATAATACTGCTATTAGCATTCTTGTACATATCTCTTGTAGCACAGGTAAAAGCTATATAGATGGGAATTGAATGGCTGAATTGGAAGGTGTTATACATTTCGAGTATAATGTCAAACTGTTTTCTAGAGTCATTTCCCAGTAGGCTCTCCCCCAGTAGTGTTGTGGAGTGATTGTTGCTCCATGTCTTCCCCAACAGTTGGCACGGACATTTATCTTAATTTTCAAGGTAAAGAATGTAAGATGGAATCTTCCACTGTAGTCCTGACTTGCATTTCTTAATCACTCATAAGGTTGAACTTTTCCCATATACTTGCCACTCATGTCACCTTTGCTTTGAAATACTCAATGTATGTTTCCCATTTTTATATTGTGTCAGTTTTTTCTCATTTTATAGAATTTCTTTATATGTTTTTAAATGGTAATCTATTGTTAGCTATATGGACTCAAAATACCTTATCCCAGTTTAGGGTTTCTCTTACTGCTGTCCTTATGACATCTTTTAAAAGCAAAGCATTGATTTTAACATAGTTCACTTTGGTCTTTTATGATTAGACTCGTTGGATCTTATATACAAAATGCTTCCCTATCCTATGGTTATTAAATTATTTTCCTATATGTTCTTTTATTTTTTCCTAAGTTTTCTAAACTTTAAGTTTTAGTTCTTACATTTAAGTCATGAATCCATTCAGAAATTATTTTATTGAAAGATGAGTTATGGGGTTCACTTTCAGTTTTTTTCCTATGTCAATATCCAGTTGTCTTGACACCATCTATTTAATAGTTTATTTCCCATTGATAAGCAAGACGTCTCTTTCATATCAAGTTTCTATGTATGCATGGGTCTCTTTCTGGGTTCTCCATTCTTTTACATTTGCAAATTTGTCAAGTAACAGTGTCTTGATTACTGAAGCCTTGTAATAAATCCTAAGATCTTGATAAGGCAATTCCCCCTCTGTTTCTTCTAATAAAGTGTTTTGGTTATTTTGAGCTTTATTTTTCCTTTTAAAATTTAGAATCATTTTGTCAGGTTTCTTCAGAATGATATAGGGATTTTGATTGGAATTGTATCGAATCTTTACACCAAATATGTGAGAATTGACATGTTTAAAATATTTTCTTATCCATGAACATGGTATATATCTCCATTTATTTATGTCTTTCTAAATGTTTTTTTTTTTCAATAGAGTTTTAAGGTTTCCTCCATAAACATCTTGTACATAATTTGTTCTTTTTATTTTGAGGTACTTTATTTTTCTCTGCTCGTGTATACAACTGTAATTAATTTTTGTGTATTAATCATACATCAAGTCAGCTTGTTGAACTCTCTTATTCTAGTAATTTTTCTAGGCTTCTTTATGGACAATGAAACTTTCTGAAAGTAATAACAGGATTCCTTTTCAATACTTAAACTTCCTATTTCTTTTTCTTTATTTGTTGTGTTGATCAATAGTAGAGTGTTAAATAGAAGCATTAACAGTGAGATTCCTTGTTTCATTCCTAATTTATTAATCTATTCCACAAAACTTAATTAAGCACTTTCTATGTGTTAGGCACTGTGTTATATGCTGGTTATACTCCAGTGAATAGAACATACAAAAATTAATTCCTTTCCTGGTGGAACTTATATTTATTTAAAGTGGAGAGAACACCCAATAAAATAAATGAGATAGAATGTTAGAAGGTGAAATTTACTATGAAGGAAAATAAAGAGGGAAGGAGGATGGGGAGCTGAACGTGTGTAATTTTGTGCATGAATTTTGAGTAGTATAGAATGAGAAGAGATCAATGAGAAAATGAGAAAGTAATTTTTAAAGAGAATGTTTCTAATTTATCACTATTAAAATGGACTGTTGTGGGGTTTGGATAGATACCCTTTATTAGGTTTAGTAAGTTCTTTCTATTCCTATTTGCTTTGCTGACTTTTCTTTTTTTTTATTATATGTGGTTGTTGAATTTTTTCAAGTACCTTTTTAAATCTATTGGGATGATCATAGGATTTTTCATCTTTAACGCGTTAATATTATGAATTACATTTACAGATTTTCTTATGTTTAAAAAGCCTTGGCATTCCTATGAAAAACAATTTGGTTAAAATGTTTCACCATTTATATGTTGCTGGATTTGATTTGTAAATATTTTGTTGAGAACTTGGTATCTGTGATTATGAGTGATATTTGTTCTTAAATTGTACTTCATTGTTTAGTCCTTACCTGGTTCTGTTGTTAAAAGGTTACACTAACTCTATGGAATGAGTTTAAGGTAATTCCCTCTATTTCTACTTCTTGAAGAGTTTGTAAATATTGGGCATAATCCAATCCATGAAAGTTTGGTTTAACAAACTGGTAAAAACACCTGGACCTGAGGTTTAATTGATGGGATGGTTTTAAATCACTAATTCTATTTTTAAATGGTTATAGGACTACTCATTCTATTTCTTCTTGAGTTGGTTTTGACAAGTTTTTTTCCATAGGATTTTAAATTTATAAAGTTTTATGAAATTTTTCATGATGTTCACTATTATTTTAACTCAGGATATTAAGTAATGTTTTCCAATTCTTACATCAAAAATGTTTTTCTGTTTTATTAGTCTTTCTATAAAACCAACTTCAGATTTTTTGATCTTCTCTGTACTGTGTTTTCTATTTCATTAAGTCTTGTCTTTATTATTAGCATTGCTTTTCTTCCAGTTTATTGATCATTTTTGTGTTCATTTCTTAATTTTTAAAATTATGCAAACATAAAAGGCTATACATTTTCTTGCTTTCACTATATCCCACATGTTTGGATGTAAGCATTTTCATTGTCATTCAGGTTTAAATATTTTAATATTTCACCATGCTTTTTCTCTCACTCACTCAAGAGTTATTTAGAAGCACTTCATTTTTAGTTCCCAAGCATAGTTTTTAAATCTATCTTTTTGTCATACTGATTTCTAACTTAATTTTGCTATTTTCAGAGAATGTGACCTGTATGATATCTGATTGTTTGAAGTGTTTTATTAATAGATTTATGGGTAGTTACAAGGTCAGTTTTACAAACGTAACATGTACACTTGAGAAGAATGAATATTCTCCAATTTTTGTATCTCAGTTCTCTGTGTGTTTATTACATTAAGCTTGTTGTTAAAATCCTCTATATATTTTTTGTTTTATTTGTCTTGATTTTTCAATAGTTGAGAGGGATATGTGTTAACGCTCCCCTATGTTGATGGTTTCATCAATTTCTACTTGCAGTTATTTTATTTTATTTTTTTTTGCTTATATATTTTTTGAGATTCTTATAGTTGGTGCATACAATTTAAATTGTTATTTCATCCTGGTGAATTGTATCTTTTATAATAAGATAATAACTTGCTTTATCCTTAGTAATGCTTTTAATCTTTAAATTCATTTTATCTTTAATAAAGCTACTTCAGTTTTCTTTTAGAATTTGCCTTATATAGGTGTTTTCCTCCTTTACTGTCAACATTTCTTATTATTATGTTTTTGGTATATCTCTTCTAAACACCATATTTGGAATTTTTAATCCAATCTGACAATCTCAGTCATTTAACTGACATATCTTTATCTATTGTGATAGATTTTCTGCTTGATCTCTGCTCTTCTTTTCTTCTTTCTTGCCTTTAGTATATTGAGCCCTCCTCCTTCAGTGTTTCCATTCTACTGGTTTTAAATTATACACTCTACTCTTAGTTTTCACTCTTGAAATTTTACCTAGTATGCTTAACAAAATTGAAAGTTAACCACATTTCATGAACAATAACAGAATTGTTTTGTGTCTCAATTTTTCCATTTATAAAATGGATATAATACCTACCGCACCGCATCATGGTAATAATTAAATCAATTCATATATCTATATAGATCCATATTTATATCTACATCATATCTGTCTCTCTTTATATCTTACGATAGTGCCTAGCAATAATAAACACTTTAAGTATTAATATTAACTACTATTCATATAACTATGATTCCTCCCAACCTGTATGCTGTTATTCTCCAATTCTTTAGATTTTTTCTTTTAACTCTCAAATTAGACCTTTATAAATTGTACATATAGACACTAAGTAGAGAGAGTGGTTGTTCAGGTTTACGTGAATGTTACTCAGTTTCTTTACTCACCATTCCTTCTTGCAGTTCAGACTTTCATCTGGAATCATTTTCTTTCCTCTCGAAGTATGTTTGCCATTTTGTTGTTAGAGGACATTGTTGGTTTTTCTTTAAATCAAATGAACATCGTATAGTAAAATGTCTGAATTTGTTCTAACTGTTTTCTTGGTGGCCTCTGCCCTCTGTTTTCCTGATCTGAAGGAAGAAGGCTGGATTGGAATAAAGAGTGGCAATATCCTGCAGTTTTTTTTTTTTAATTGAAGGAGCTGGCTGGAGAACACTCGCCTAGACTCTCGCTCTCTTTCAGCTGTCACCAAGACTTAGACATCACCGTCCTCTGCTTGGACTGCGTTGCTGCCAGTCGAAACTGCCAGGCACAGAGAGTTAACTGTCCAGGTGGTTTTGTGATGTGGAATGATCCCTTTGAGGGAAAGGGCTGTGAATTTCAAACCTTCTCTGAGGGTCAGGAGGCCAGGAAACATTCTCATTATAGTTCCAGGCTTTTGGGGCTGGCTCTGTAATTGCAAATGGCAATTTATGTGCCTGTCACAAAAGAATACAATATACAGTTTTTGCATTAGGCAAGGTGTAGGTTACACTCACTAGTCTTCTCCTTGCCTCCCTCATTCTGCTAAGCCAGACACCCTCTGTTTTCCCACAATGCCTGCTGTTGCTTCAGCACAGCACTTGACCACACACTCTTGAAATTTCTGGAATATTTCCCTGTCTTCCCGCATTAACTTGTAAAAACCTTGAATAAAGGAATCATGTGTAACGTACTCCGGAGGCAGCAGGCTATCTGTAACATAGCAGGTGCAGGGTAATCGCCTGGCAGTGCTAAGCTCCTATGTATGGAGCAGTTCCTGTGTGATGGGCACGGAGCTCGGTGTTCTGCATGCATTACTTCACTCAGTCCTCATTTATGACACAAGCAGGTGCACCCCTTAGATTACAGATGGCACTCAGAGTCACGCGACTCTCACAGCAGTCACATAGCTAGGAACTGGAAGAACAAGGATTTCACTTCCACCTGCTTGGCCCCAAAGCCTGAGGCCTTAACTGGTGTACTCCAACACCTACCAATTCAAAAATGAGGTCCTCACCTCCCATGGGTATCTTTATAGTTGAAGACTGTAAGTTGTCAGTTTGTCAAGTTCACATACCTAGTAAACAGCAAAGCTGAGTTCACGTTAAAATGGTTAGTGTCTGTTTCCCTGCTCATATTTTCTGTGCACATTTTCTACGTGTTGCAACAGTAATTTCAAAATATGTGTGTGTGTGCATGTGCATGTGTTTAAATAAAACAACCACCTCAGATACACAGCTGTGTTCCTCTCAAGTCATTCATTAAATTCTGGATTTGCAGGGGGCAAAAGATTTAAGACTTGAGCCAAAAACCACTGAAAAATGCTCTTAGAAGAAAACATAGGAGAACATCTTCATGATTTTGGAATAGGCAAAAAGTTTTGAAAAGGAAACAAGTAAAGAAAACCATAAAGAGAAAAATAGTCAGTGAAGTTGGTAATAGATATATTATCAAAGTATACCACAAAGAGAATGAAAAGGAAGCCACAGATTGGAAAAAACATTTGCAACCCACATATTCAACAAAAAACTCATATATGAAATGTTTTTAGAACTTGTACAAATTGATACCAGAAAGACAGACAACTTAATTGAAAAATGAGGAAAACACAAATAATCACTTCCCAAAAGATGATCTTCAGATGGTCAATAATAATATAGATGCTGACCTTCATTAATCAAGAAAACGCAAATAGAAACTACAATGAGAGAGTAGGACCCATTCATCAATATATCTAACATGAAAAAGAAAGATGATACAAAATGTTGGCAAGAATATGGAGCAACTGGAACACTCATCTACTGTGCGTATGAATGTAAAAAGGTACAATGTATTTGGAAAAACTACAGCTAAACGTATAGCCCAGGGATTTCTCTCCTAATTATATATCAAAAGATGGAAATTACCTACACGTTCATTAGCAATAAAATGGATAAATAAATTGTGGTATATGCTCACAATAGAATAGTAGGAAGAAGTGAGAATGAACAAATGGTAATTACAGGCAATAATATGAATTGTCAAAGACAAAACTTTCTTAGACAAAATGAACAAAGGCTATTTATTCATCAATTTGTGGCAAAGGTCCTTATCTGCTTTCACTTTCATCTCAGCAGGGGTTCAGAGGTGTTAGAAAGAAGATTCCATTTTACTGAGTGAATAAGGACATACTGGGACAGCCTCTGACTTGCAAGTGTTCTGTTCAGGTGGGACTTTTTTGGGAAGTGGAGGAGACTTTCTAGTTGGTCTTTAGGTTCTTTGGGCAGTGCTTGGTTGGCTGCAAGGGGGCAAGTGAGCACTCTGGAGACATTTCAAAAGAGGAAGATTTGTTTAATGTTAGAGGCAGAGGGTTTTCTGTTACCAGCCATTTCCTGGAACAAGTGGGAGTTGATGGGGTGTTTTTTTTTGGTAATCCTTCCTGGGGTGGGAGAGGCCGCATCTGACAAATATTGCTGAGTGCAAGAAGTCATATACAAGAGAGTGTGCACTACAAGATTCCATTTATATAAAAGTTAAAAACAGATTGAAGTAATTGACGGCATTGGAAGTCAAGGGCAGTCAAGGCAGCTCAAATGGCTGAGTGCCTGCTTCCCATGTACGAGGTCCCCGGTTTAATCTATGGTACTGCCTGAAAACAAGCAAACAAACAAAAAAACCAGCTCTCATTGGGGAGTGGATGCAGCTCAGTGGTTGTGTGCCTGCTTCCCATGTACAGGTCCTGGGTTCAATCCCTGGTACCTCTCAAAATAGATATAAAAGCCAAGGCAGTGGTTCTCCTTGTCAGAGGGGTGAGACTGGAAGAGAAACGAGGAAGTCTGCCAGTGTCTATTTCTTGATTTGGGGTGCTTGAAAATGCACCCGTGGCTCCCTGTTGCCCAGGCTATGGAAATTCATTGAGCTGAATGACTATCACCGGTGTCATTTCAGCATGCATATCATTTTTGTTCTTCAATAAAATACCATACTGGGCATTGTTTTTTTTAAATTTAGATTTGCATTCCAGATAACCTTGTCAGGGGTACAGTCCATGGAATCTTCTGCTAAGGCTATTTAAATTTCTATCAACCTTGACATCTTATTGGAGCTTAAGATCCATTTCTCTCACTGCCTTTAGACACCTATGCCCACAGATACTGGTGACCCACTGGCCCCTGAAACTCAGCTGGATGAAAACTGAATGCATGACCTTTCCCCCAAGCAGCAGCTGTTACACTGGTGCTACCATCCCCAGTCTTGCACAAGCCAGAAGCCTGGGGGGTGTCTTTGACTCCAATATCCCCTTTGCCCCTACATCCAACCGAAACCCATCTACTGTGCCTCCTCGATACCTCTGAAAATCCATCTGCCCACGTATCTGCTGTCCTGCCTGGGTTGGCAGCAGCCTTCCAGCAGGACAGCCTGTGTCCATTTCCCCCTAGTCTAGCCTCTGTCTTCTCTGGAGAAAGGCTAGGAAGGAGTTTAAACTGCAGTGCTTGAAGTTCCAGGGGGTGGGGGTGTATTTGTCCTTCTGACTAGGTTATTTAAAACACTTCTCAGTGTGCAAATCATAGATGCATCCAGCCAGGGATCTTTCTACAGTAGAGATCTGATCGTATCAATCCTGGGCTGAAAATGCCTCAGTGGCTACCTACTGCCTGGCAGAGGAGGTCCCACCAAGCTTTGGCTCTGCTCTGCTCCATCTGTCCAAGAGCACCTGGCCCTGCGCCCCGCCCCTCATACTTTGCCCTCCAGGAGCTTGACCTCCTATCACGACCTTCAAAGGGCCACCATCTCACCTTCCTCCATCTATGAGCCAGATGCTTCTTCACCAATGGGGGTAAAGACTCTAGCAGATAATTCCAGAAAAGAGTAGAAAATCACAAGCAGAATTAAACTATGACAGAAAAACACATATAATAAGAGAACTTGGCTGGACTGGAGGTTTACAACAGGCTTTTCTTATAAGTGATATGAGGTGTGAATAATTTAGAGGCAGACAGGGGACAGGGTGGAATGGTGTATACAAAGGCCCTGAGGCATAAGAGTATCATCAGTAGACGGGTTGAAAGGTGCAGAGAAAATAAGAGATAAGCAAGGCTCTTGTAGATCATGGTCTTAGTACTAAAATAGGAGTGATATTTTAGGCGGGGAATGGCAAGATAATGTTCCATTAAAAATGTAAACCTCTGACTGCAGGACAGATGGGGGCAGGCAGTTTAAATACCCGGGCACCAATTAGAGGTGACCGTGAGAGACCTGGCCTGAGAGAATGAGCTGTGGTTGTGGCAGTGGGAGCTGTAGAGAGCCAGGAAGATTCCAGAAAGATGTGGGAGGCAAAATAGGCAGAACTTGGGGATGGAATCAATACGGGGAGGGGGAGGAAAAGAGGGGTGCGGTGTTGTTTTCTGTGAGTCTGGGGTTGGGTCTCCCGGAGTGGATGCAGTGCCTCTCCTGTGGCAGGGATGCTGGAGGAGCACAATTTTGGGGTGCAGGGGGAGAGAGAAATCAGGTGGATCAGGGTGGGTTATATTTGAGAAGTCTCTGAAACGTAACTGATGGGGGCCAGCGGGCCAAAGGATTGGATGTAAGCCTGCAGTTCAGAAGAAAGGTCTGAGCCACGCAGCCGTTTCATTCCTATCGAAATATAAGTAGGGGATTTTTCCATATTCATTTACTTTTAAAGTTTGAGAAATTGTAACTTGGGTCGCATTTCCTTGATTTTTTTTCCTCCTGCTCTTTGGAGAATTATTTGAATTTTCCTTTTCACCTCTCTTGGTGTCGTGTCTTTTTTGGCTGCGAGGTTTCCTGATCCCGCGTTTCCTGCTAGATCATCGTTGGGAGTTATCAGCAGAGAAGCAGGCAGCAAGACGAGCCATGTCACAAGTCATTTGGAAATTATTTGAATCTGGGAAACAGGTTGCTATTTTGGGTGAGGATAATTTTCCAGCGCAAAGGGCATGGGCATGCTTAATGCATCTGAATCTGCTGTCGTGGGCCTAAGCCGGTAATCCTCAGGGGAGGAATGTGTTGTTTGATGGATGCTTCTAGCAGGAATTCAGACAAAGCTGGAGGGGAAGAGAGGAGGAGTGAGAAGGTGCGAAATAAGTGTTTATTTCCAAGCATGTATAAAGGCATCTAAGGATAATTTTCATGATGGGTCAGTCAGATGGACCAGAATTAATAGCACCAGCTGACCTTTCAAAGTAAACTTTGCCAGACAGTATCGATTCAAACCGGAAACTCAAAACCTTATTGGGATATATCTGAATCTTGGGTGCAAGGAGATATCATAGTAGGAAAAGGATTCCAAAGGCTTCCACAAGCAGAATTTTCTAAAAGGCTAAAAACCTGGTGCTTAGTTCCAATATTTTAAAGTTAAAAAGTGGGGATACGTCTACATTGCTTAGAAATGAGTAATACAAAAAATGAGGCAGAGAGAAAAAAAGGTTTCCATGTGAAGGTTTTTTTGGTCCCCCAAGCCTATCCTGTTGACCTCCACTGCTGGAAATTCAAAGTACGGCCGTTTTACCCCAGCAATTCCCGTGCAGCAGGATGTGAGGGCGGGGTCTGGCTGTAGACCCACCCGTCACTGGACTCTTACTGGGCAGGGATGGACTAGAGCGCTGGGACAGACCAAAAGAAGTAGAGTGCTCTCTTAGAGACTCAGCTGTTTCTTTTGTGGTTTGGTTGGCTCTAGTTAATGACATTTCTGAATACGTTTTCAAAATGAAATTTCTACCAATTTGTTACCTTTACCAGGATTGCCTTGCCATGAGGAACTCCGTTCAGCTGCTACTATGTTATTTGTATTCAGTGAGTGTGATGTCAATGTTCAATATGAACGTTAATTAAGTACAGTCAATCCTCATTATTTGTGGATTCCTTATTTCTGAATATGCCCACTTGCTAAAATTTGTCTGTAATCCCTTAATACTTGCAGTAGTTTTGCAGTCATTCTTAGACATGCACAGAGCAGTGAAAAATTGCATTCACCCAATGTGCGTGTTCCCAGCTGAGGTCCAACCAGGTGACATGCCTTCTTGCTTCATACTTTAAATGAGCACCTTTTTGCAGTATATTTAATGTCACACTTTCTGCCTCTTTGTTCCCTTTTGTTGGTGATTTTGCTGACTAAAGTTGCTCCAAGCATAGTGCTGAACTGCTGTCTAGTGTTGCTAAGTACAAGTAGATGGTGATGTGCCTTATGGAGAAAATACTTGCGTTAGATGAGCTTCATTCAAGGATGAGTTATAGGCTGCAAGCAGGAGAATTGCATCCATCATCCATGTGGAATCTAAGACCCCTCTCAATAAAGAGGTAGAGTGGACATAACCATTCCACAGGATGGAGGAATAGAGTATGGATTAGAGTGGACTTACTGATATTCTACTATGGAACTATTGTGATTAGTAATGGAAGAAATTGTAGCATTGATGTGGAGAAAGTGGCCATGGTAGCTGCTGAGGGTATGGAGAGGGAAGAAGAGATATATGTGGGGGCATTTTCAGGACTTGGAGTTGTCCTGGGTGGTACTACAGGGACAGATGCTGGACATTGTATGTCCTGCCATGGCCCACTGGGTGGACTGGGGGAGAGTGTAAACTACAATGTAAACCATTATCCATGTGGTGTAGCATTGCTCCAAAATGTATTCACCAAATGCAATGAATGTGCCACGATAATGAAAGAGGTTTTGATGTGGGAGGATGGGGTGAGGGGGGTAGGGGATATATGGGGACCTCATATTTTTAAATGTAACATTTAAAAAAAAATAGAGAAAAAAAAAGGATGAGTTATAGGGCTGTTGGCCATGAGTTCAATGTTAATGAATCAACAATATATATTAAATAAAGTGTCTTTAAACAGAGACATGCACAGTATTACATATTGGTCGGTTAACAAAAATGAAGTGGCCAGAGGCTCTCAGGAACTTCACCGGGTATTTCCCCTAAAAGCAGTGTTTCAGTATTTTCTATTTCAATGTTTGTGGCAACTTTATAGAATATAGCTATTGTACCACGAATAACAAGAATCGACTGTGTTCGTATTTTTTTGTGGGTCTGATCAACACTTTGTGCTTATTGTCAGGAATTGTCTTAAGGGCATGATGTGTATTAAACCTTTTCTCCACACACCAGCTCCTTCAGGTTGGCACTCGTATTATTCCCATTTTTCAGAAGGTAAATAGTGGCACAGATGGGTTAATGACCTGGCCGAGCTCACACAGCTGGCGGGGCCAGGTTTGACCGGCGCTGTCTGCCTTTGGCACCCACGCTCCTTACCTTGACACCTGTGCATGGAACAGGCGAGTGTTTTTAAAGCGTGTGGCACAATGACGTTTCCTTTCCTCTTAGGAGCGACTGGGTGACATCCTATAAGGTTATGGTGAGCAACGACAGCCATACATGGGTCACCATTAAGAATGGATCTGGGGACATGGTGAGTCTCTCCTTTCACCTAACCATGCCCCTGCGCCTGGCTGAGGGAGGCTCTGAATGGGAAGGAATGAAAGTATATCCAGCCGATGTTTGCTAATTCTGTGGCAACTCCAACCATGGGAATCTGATGGTCCATCATTTCTCCTTCCATGCCCTGAAGTTCAGCACCAAGCAGCACCTACATTTAGGGCCAATGTAACATCCACCCTTTGTTCCAATCAGAGAGCACTGGCACGCAGCCTCTCCCACAGTCCACCACTTGGCCCTCTAAGACATTTGGCACAAGGGTGGGGGGACCCCTCACAGCTCTTCAGCTGTAATAGTCTCCTTCAGCTCCAAGATTAGCTGCAGGTTGCCAGTTCTGGTCGTGTCTCTCTCTTACTCAGTGTCCCCAGTGCAGTTCTGGTCGTGTCTCTCTCTTACTCAGTGTCCCCAGTGCACTTTGCTAACGTGGTCTCAGATGTCTTGCACAATCTGACCGCAGCCTCCTCTCTCAAATTTTCTCCTCATTCTCACCCCACCTGCATACACTTCTGTGGTCCAGGAAGAATGGGCCAGTTGCTCGTCTCCATCTTTGGGCTTCTTTAACTACTGCTGTCCCTCCTCTGAAGTCCCACCCATCCCTGCTGGTCCAACTAGTTTTCCTCCAAGGCCAATTCAAATGGCACCTCCTCCCAGAAGCTTTGCCAATCTCCTCCTTCCCCTGGAATCCCGTAGCTCTGTGGTTGTCTCTTGTAGCTCCTACAGCATGTTAGTACCTCCCCTGCACAAACAGGGCAGGGTGCAGGCCTGCCTCACTGTGATTTCCCCCTCCATGCCCGCACACACCACATCCCCTCAGTAAGGTCTTGTTGAGTGAGAGGGTGGCTGACTCTTAACAGCTCTAAAAGATGCTCCTTTTCCCCCTTGTGCATAAGTAGATATTTGAAGGAAATAGTGAAAAAGAGATCCCTGTTCTCAATGAGCTGCCCGCCCCCACGGTGGCCCGCTACATCCGCATAAACCCACAGTCCTGGTTTGACAATGGGAGCATCTGCCTGAGAATGGAAATCCTCGGCTGCCCATTACCAGGTGAGACCCCCTCCTTACTTGTGTTTGGGTAGGGCAGCTGATGGAGAACAGGTACCTGGCCAAGGCAGATACCATAAACCAAGCAATAGAAATACATGCATCTAGTATAGAATATTTAGAAAGCATAGGCAAGCAATAATGAAAATAAATAAAAATCCCCCATAGTCCCACTCAGAAGCACTATGAATAGAAGCACTCTGGTTTTCCCTACTGTGATTTTGAAATGCATGATTTTTTGTTTTCTAATCAATTTTACTAATACGTGTTCATAAAGTATACAATCCATCCAAAGTGTACAATTAATGGTATTTGATATAATCACAGAGTTGAGAATTTATCGCACAATGAATCAATATTGGAGTATCCCCTTAAACTTTAAAAAATATATAATAAACTTTCTTTTGAAAGAGATTTTAGATTACAGAAAGATTACAGAAAAGCTATATAGATAGTATAAGGCAACGGTTCCTAACGAGGGTGAGTTTTCAACCTAAAACACACATCATTTTTGCTCAGTCTGGACAGAACCTATGATAAGGTGGTTTGGCAGGGCCTGGGTATGACGGTGGTGCAGGGATGTGAGTGGGGTCAGCGGTGCTGGAGTGTTGGGTGAGCAGTGTGGCAGGTGGGCTGGACTATCCATGGAAGTGGGGGGAAAGCTGCAGGAAGGAACACGTGAACTCTGGGGAGGCGGAAGAGTGTGGCCTTTCAGAGGTGATGTGCTTTGCTTACCTCTGGCACCTTTGGTTGGTGGCTTTCGTCCCGACCAAATCATGGTCTCTATAACTGCTGCTTGGGGGAAGTGTGCTGCCAGCTCTGATGCCCTCACGTGTGGGTATTTAGATCATTCTGTTTCAATTCTCACTGTGAACTGACATTGACTGCGTTCTCATTTTCAAAGCATATTTAACATTGCTTAGTCCCACAGTCTCCATGATCTGGCTTTGCCAGTCTGGGTTTTCAGAACACACACCCTGTCTTGGTGAGAAAGATGGCTGGATCTACTTACCTTCTTGGCCTCACATTTATTAGATGAACTCACACCAGACAAATGATACATTTATTTGTAGGCACTAGACTACAAACCTTTTTTCACATCATTAAAACTATTTTATGGATGCCTTCTATTCTGGTTAATGACATAGCCCCATGTTTTTAATCTGCTCCATAGAGTTGACAGTTCAGTTGTCCCAATATTTTGATTCTCTAAACAATCCCACAGAGAATATCCTCTTTTCTAGATCATTGAGTGCATCCATGATTATTTCCTTAAGTTAGATTCTGATCAGGGGAATTGCTGATGCAAAAGGTGTGCTCATTTTTGGAGTTGATACAGAGAGAAGGTTGAAGTACTTCTCGCTTTAGGACTTGGTCCCTGTGGCAATTTGAGATTATTTTATAAATCCCCAAAAGAGAAAGTTTATGTTTGTAAGTGATCTATTCCTCTGGATGTGATGCCCTTTGACTGCATCCTATTCATCTGAGATGTCTTTGGTTAGATTATCGGGTAAGAGCAGGGGTTTTGATTCCCGTACATCAGTGGGCAAGACTTAGGCTGAGTCCCCGTCCCCTTGCTGGGTCTGATATAAACGGATGTTCACACGGACACCGGGGAGAGATGAGCCATTCCCCTGAGAGTTTGCCCCTGACCTTGAGAAAAGAACACAACACTGGGACCGATACAGAAGGCCTGGAAAGCAACGAGCCCTCTGCCCGGAGGATCACCTAAGCATGACCACTTGAGCAGGAAGCCTCAGGAGGCTGGGCCCACAGAGCTCAGGAGTGGGAGGAGGCCTGTGTGGGGGGAAGCGAGGTCAGGCAGCGATGCCCCACCTCCTGCTTCAACTCGTGGCAGCTGACTGTGATGAGAAAGCCCCTCTCAGGCTGCCTTGGGTCAGAGTATTTACGGCCTTGGGACTGTGAGCTTTTACCCCAAATAAATGCCCTTTATGAAGGCCAACAGATTTCTGGTACTTCACGTCGGCATCCCTTTGGCTGACTAACAGAGTTCCCCTTTTGTTAGACCTGGAATTGCCATCACAGGTCCAGCCTGCCCGCCACGCAGGGCCAGCTGGGCCTCTCCCAAGCTCAGGGCATGCGTAGGCACGGAGGCTCGGCGGGCGCCTTCAGGAGGGTGATTCGTGGGCTCTGGGCCCCTTCGTGCCAGGCAGGGAGCCCGGCTCTCCCGAGCCGCTCGCAGTGCGCAGGCTGCTCGCTTTAAAGGGCAGGTCAGGATTTCTCTCTGCAGCAGGAATTCGTCTGTTGTTGGTAAAGGGCAAAGGGCAGCCTGTGAGAGTCTCATGAAATAAATATTTCCCTGTGAAGTTATTCTTTGTGTGCGTGTGTTTGAAGATAAGTCCTGGGAGGGCATTCCAACACAAAGGCAGAGCTGCTTTGTGAAATCTGGATGGGTTTCAAGTATGGACTCAGAATCGTTCTGTTTTCCACCCCGAAATAAGGCCATTTTCCTTCCCAAGCTTATTTAGCCAGTCGGCGCGGAGGGGAGCTGGCGGCCACCTCTGGGGGCCCAGCGGCAGCACGGGGGCCTCCCGCTCCTGCAGACACCAGTGGGCCTTGCCTGCTGCCCTGAGGCCTGCGTGGCTCCTTGGTGACAGCTCATGAGGCCAAATGCCAGAGACGGCCCGGCCACTCGGCCTCAGCACCTCCGCCTGCAGACTGTTTTTCCTGAAACTTTGGTTTATAAAAAATTCATTTACCTCTCTTTCTGCTCCTCTGCGCTCTGTCCTTTTCGCTCCTCGCCGTCTTCCTGTGAGCTCTCCTGTGGCGGCCGAGGTGGCTGGTCGTGCTTTTTAAGACTTCATAAATAATGTTTCCAGAAATATTTGAACTGGCAAATGAATGACCACATACCACGGTCTCTTCACAGGATTTCCCCCTTATCTGAACTGTGTCCATCTGGACTACAGAGCTACACTTATGGGATGCCAGGGAACGCTTCTGAAGCTACATTTTTAATGAAGAAGAATTGCGTTCAGCCACAGGCCGGCTGACTCAAGACCGCGTTGGGGGGCTTTCAGGTGTTTTGCTGTTGCAGACAAAATGATGACACAAGCCACCTTACAGGGCACACACAGGTGCCCCCCAAGGCAAGGGGCTGGAGCCCGGGGACATGGGGGCAGGGACGGAGGCAATGCTGAGTCCCTGGTGCCACCCAGGGCTTCGCGTTAGGAGTATGGCTCTGACTTCTTTGGGGGAATAGGAACTGCTCCCACCCCGTGCTCCTGGCTGCCGGGTCTGCGTGACAGTTGTCCCCATGCATGCACCGAGATGTCCCGGGCGTCGTAGAGGTCGACCAGAGTATCTAGAGCTCTGTGGGAAGGAGCTTGTTCTCCATCCAGCAGGAGGGGCAGCTGAAGGGCGGTGCCAGCTCTGCCCTGACCAGGCAACACGTTGTGCCTCCTTTCTCCTAATGCAGGCAGGTTCCTTTCACGCCCGCGATTCCTCCTGGCTTTGTTTTCTGTCTTTGCTGGGTGGTGTGCAGACTCGTGTGACCTTCTGACAGGGCTCTCTGCTTGTCCAGGAGTAGGGACGCCACAGCCTGCCGCGCAGGTCTCCTGAGCAGAGGTCTCTGGGGTTGAGGTTGGGTGAGCAGACCCCCTGGGCAAGCATGGATTTCCCTCCTGCCTCATCTCAAAGGCCAGGCGTGGGTTCAGCTCCCTGGCGAGGAAGCTGTGTGGTTCTCTCCCAGCAGGCCTTGTATGGGGCACGTCATGGCCTCCAGGCTCAGCATCGTGATTTCCTCAAGCCTGAGGATGCGGCTTTAATTTAGCGGCCCTCCACCCTGCCCTTCGTTCTCATTCTGCCACAGTAATGGGGTAACGACATCCCATGGGTCCCTTCTCGGAGGTCTCCTGGACCCTAGAGAGTATATAGTTTTATAACTAGACTTTCCTATATGGCTTGATTTTAATTCCCATTCATTCATTTACTCCTTCATGCATTCATATGTCCAACACTTTTGGAAGCTCTTGTGAGGCACAGTCCAGGCATTCGGTGACATTGGACAGTTGCTGCTCCCATGCTCTGAGAGTCCAATGAGGGAACACTCCCGCCCCCGTGGGCACCTCCGCCTGCCCCAGTGGTCTCCCTCTCAGTTCGGGAGGCAACCAGACCTGCTGGCTGCAGCCTGCTCTCCCTGCACCTGAGGGTAGCTCGACCTTATTGAGCTTAAAGAAACTGGTGATTTCTCCTCTTGGTCTACGTGCCCCCCGGTGATTACCTTGGCCAGCTGTACAGAGAGCAGGACCCCCGAAAACGTCCCTCCTGTCGGTCAGAGGGCAGGTCGGCCCTGTGGCCCTTGAGGGAAGCAGTGCCAGCTCCGAAATCAGAGGGCCTTCCTAGACCTCGGCGAGCAGCGCGCAGCTCTGTGGGGTTCCGCGGAAGGCTGGAGGGTGACTGGCTGTGTCTGCTGTTGGCACTGATAGTAACTGCCCAGGATTGAGGCAGGCTCCGCCTGGCGGCCTGCAGCCCCCCTGTTTCTGCCGGGGTCTCTTGGCCTTGCTCTCTAGGAGCCACCTTGCCGCGAGAAGGACCAGGTGAAGGCCTGGAGCAGTGAGACCTGCTCTGGTCGGGGAGCCGGCTCTTCGCAGAGGGCTTGGGTGCTCAGCTCCCCGTGGTGCTGGAGTCATCGTGCTCAGGGGTCTGTGCTCCGAGGTGTCGGGGCTTAGGGGGGCCCTTGCCTCGGATAGAAGCTGGCCTCTCGGTGAGTAGGAAAGATCTGCCTCCTCCTCAGGCCTCAGGGAGCACTTGGAAGCCAGTATTCTTTTCTCATTTTTAACTGAAGTGAGATTCACATAGCCTGTAAGTCACCCTGTAAAGTGTACGCTACAGCGGTCATTAGTGAGTTCACCACGTTGGGCATCTGCCACCTCTGTCTAGTTTCTGGACTTTTAAAAATTACCCTCTAAAAACCCCCCATAGCCATTAAGTAATCACTGCCTCTCGCCCACCCCGTGCCCCCTGTGCCCTGGTAACCACCAGTCTAAAGCTTTCTGTCCCTGTGGAGTTGTCTATTCCAGATATATCACATAAAAGGAATCATGAGGCCAGAAATTATTTTTTTTTCCTTTTCTTTTTATCTGCTTAATTTTTTTTTTATTAGAGAAGTTGTGAACTTACAAAACCATCGAGTATAATGTGCAGAATTCCTGCACCTCACCCCTCCACCAACACCTTATGCTGTTGTGGAACATTTGTTATAGATTAGGAAGGAACGTGATGGTTCTCTTACCACTGGCTGTGGTCCCGTGTACACTTAGTACGTTTTGTCCATACACCCTCACTGTTAACACTAGGCATGAGCATTGACCATTTGTTGTAGTTCATGAGGGAACACTATTTGTACTGTTAGCCACAGTCCATCTTCCACCACATGGTTCATGTGTTATCCAGTCCCGTGTCTTGTACATTCTCTCCAAGGTGCACACTCAGTGGCTCTCACTTACATCACAGAGTTGTGCAGTTATCACCCCAGTAAACTTTGAACATTTTCCTTAGTTCAAAAGTAAAATATCCCATACCCCCCATCATCAACCCTTAGTGCTGATATTGTACCTTCTTTGAATTGATGCAGGAATATTACAATATTGCCATATCTATAGTCCATAAATTACATTATTTGTATTTTTACCATGTATCACTATATTCTCATCACCTTGTATTAGTGATGTACATTTTTTGTAATTCATAGAACACTCTTGTATTATAATTTTTTTTTTAAAGATTTATTTTTATTTATTTAATTCCCCTCCCCTCCCCCGGTTGTCGTTTTCTGTGTCTTTTTGCTGCGTCTTGTTTCTTGTTTCTTTGTCCGCTTCTGTTGTCATCAGCGGCACGGGAAGTGTGGGCGGCGCCATTCCTCGGCAGGCTGCTCCCTCCTGCGCGCTGGGCGGCTCTCCTTACGGGGCGCACTCCTTGCGCGTGGGGCTCCCCTACGCGGGGGACACCCCTGTGTGGCACAGCACTCCTTGCGCGCATCAGCACTGCACATGGGCCAGCTCCACACGGGTCAAGGAGGCCCGGGGCTTGAACCGCGGACCTCCCATGTGGTAGACGGACGCCCTAACCACTGGGCCAAAGTCCGTTCCCTGAACACTCTTGTATTATTAACCACAACCCTCATCCACCTCTGAGTTCACCATTTATTCAGTCCCTAGAATATTCTCTAGCTTTCTTTCAGTTGACTTTACATCCCTAGACTGCCCCTTTCAGTCACAATCCCATTTAGTTATACTCACTATGTGTTAGTTATACTCACTATGTGTTACTATCAGCTCTATCCATTTCCATATTTTTCAAGCTAACTGAAAATTCTGCATACTTTAAACATCAGAGGCCAGCAGTTCTTGATTGCAGGTGAGCCCCCTTTCCAACAAAGAAAACCCTTTCCTCCTCAGTGAGAGCCTCCTCATTTCAAGCTAGATCCCAAACTCAGAAGCAACAAACAGCTAAGCAAAACAGTCCAAGAATCCTAAGGTTCCCTTTGGAATTCTAGTAATTGGAATCCAGTAATAATCTGGAATTATTCCTATTCCTAAATGTGGTGTGAAACTGTGTGTGTATGTACCCCAGAAAGTCATGTTCTTAAAGATCCATTCCTGTGGGTTTCAACCCCTCATACGTAGGATCTTGTGATGAGGCTGCTTCAGGTAAGGTGTGACCCGCCTCATTTGGGATGGGTCTTAATCCTCTTACTGGAGTCCTTTATAAGAGAAGGAAAATCAGACAAGAGAGAGAAAGCCACAGAAGCAAGAAGCTGAAAGGAAAGGAGCCCAGCAGAGAAGGGAGAGGCCAGCAGATGCCGCCACATGCTTTGGCATGCGACGGAGCGTACAGCATCGCCGGCAGCTGGTCTGCAGGAAGAAAGCATTGCCTTGATGATGCCTTCATTTGGGCATTTTCATGGCCTCGAAGCTATAAGCTTGTAAGCTAATAAATTCCCATTGTGAAAAGCCAGCCCATTTCATGGTATGTTGCCTTCAGCAGCTTAGCAAACTAGAACACTAAATATAGGTTCTGGGTAGTGAACAGGTGCTTGTTTGGGGACCAAGAAACTCTAAGCTGTGTTTGGTGGGCACCGCCATGGGGCCTGGGTAGGGGTGAGAGTGGTTTTCTGATTCTTCTGAATACTCCAGGCGGAGCACGCCTGCCCACTTGGGGGCGCTGTGGCTTTCCACCGCCTCCACTGTCCCCTCAGCCTAGGTCCTCCATCTTCCTAAGCACATTGCTGATGTGCACCAAGGGACCTGAGAATGTCAGAGTGTTCAGAAAAGCTGTCAAATATGGGGCCCATTCCTGCTGGCCCTGCCTGACGCCGGAGAGAAGGCCCTAGAGTTCGATATGCCTCTTGTCTCTTTCTTTCTCACCTGTCGTTCCTGAAACAGAAGACAGAATAACAGTCTTTACAACACGGTCGTGTAAGTGTCTGTTGACACAAATCCTCCTTCCCTGAGCCTTGCCTGAGTCCCTTGTTGGTGGGGTCCTGGCAACTTTTGCCCTTAGGCCCCCCATCTGGTGCAGGTCTGGCATATAGCACATGCTCAGTGAGCGACGTCCTTAGCTTCAAGGTCAATAAGGCGCCGTTTTCCTAAATCACTAGGCATTGGTCAAACGCAGCTTGGATCTAGCCAAAGATGAAAGCATGGGTTGTCCTCTCAATCACTGTGGTCACTGAGATAGCAAAGCATGGGGTTGGCCAGTTAGTGATTCATTTTTCAACCAGAAAGCATTTGTATGCATCTGGTATGATGCGTAACAAGCCAAAGTGATCTTTATCTGCCTGATTAAGTTGTCCTATAATAAAAGAGATGGTTCCGAGAGTTATTTGGACAGGTTAAGTAGGATGAGCAACCATCCTGATTCACCTGGGCCGAACAGGTTCCCAGGACATGGGACTTTCCACTTTAAACCAGAACAGTTTCCCGCAAACCAGGACAAGTTGGTCACCCTGTGGTTAAACCACTTCAGAGGTGAAGTACTTGGTCCTAAAAGCCATGGGTTGGGGGAGCCATTGACATAGATCATGTGCAAAGAAAACTGACATGGTGAGAGTGGCGGAAACCATCCTGGGGTCGACTGAAGGATGCTTAGGCAGGGACAGAGACAGCGACCTTCAAAATTTGTCAGCAACTCGTACATCCAAGGGAGAGGACGTCATCACAGGAGGGTTAAGTGAGAGTGGGCGGGTAGACATCACCTCGATGAAGGGAGAACTTCCCAGCAGTGTGGCCTAGGTGCCTGGTGAAGGGGGAGCTCAAGGGCACCAAGAAATCTGCACCAGGGACATGGGAAGGATTCTGGAAAGGAGAGGAAGGGTGGTCCAGGTGATTTAAGGATTTTTTAAAAAATCTGCCCATGCCTGAGGAGTAAGAAATGACTGAAATGAGGGTGACCGGGAAGGCTCCTGAGAGTGGCCAGGACCTGTGCTGACCACGGGGGTGGGCAGGCTGAGTGGGAAGAGCGGGCACCGGGGCGAGGAGGCGGGCGTGCTCGGGTGTGGACGTGCCAGTATGGGCAGAGCAGCATGCCTGAGTATTTAAGCGGAGCAGTAAGGTTGGAAAGATGCTTTCGGCCCCACACACCCCTTAATGAGGTGTTCCAGAAGGAACCAGCTGGTTCTCGGCTTCGGTGATGTGTAACACGGCGGTGGGAAGGAAGCAGGAGACTGATCACCCAGCACTCCATCTGCGAGGATAAAGGTCTCGCAGACGGAATCGGTGGGGACTTTTCTTCTTTCAAATGTCAGGGGCCCTGCTCAAAGAAGCTTCTTTAAAAATGGAAATTTTGGGCTCACATAAATGAAACTTCATTCCAGGGGTAGATGTGACTCTGGCTTCAGGGAAAAATAGGGCTAGTATCTCTGGGCCTTCTTGAGGTGGTCCGGCCCCGCCCCCACTGTCCTATAGCCAGGGAGGTTGCCCCAGAGCACCCCAACCCCTCCTCCTTCCAGGGGAGCCCTTCAGCAGGCAAGGACTCTGCCTACAGCTGGAAGAAAAGTCTGACTAGGCCAGCTTGGATCACTGGTCATCTCTGGACCAGGGACTGTGGCCAGAGGCAGTGCATCGTAATTGGCTGGACCTGGGACATGTGCTCACACGCATGGGGGCAGCAGTTCCACCCACACCACCCGGAACAGATTTCCCATGACAGAATGGGGTTCTTTTGTCCACAGAAGGAGGAAGGGCAGCTGCGCGGCTAGGTTCCCGGAGCTGTGCAGGTCTGCTTGGCCGCCTGGCCTTGGCTGAATAATTGACTAGGTCGAGGCAGGGTCCAGCAGGGCAGGGCTCCTAGTAGGTTCTCAATAGAACTTTGTCCAATCAGAATAAATGAGCAGGTGGAGAAGTAGCTGTTCAAAATGCGAGAGACTGAAGGTTGTGAAATATACGCCCCTGCACTTTTGAGACTTCTGGGCAGTATCCTTAGCATATTGTCTTCGGAAAAGAAGGATGTTGCCAAACGTAGAGCAGCTTTGGACTTAAGGTTCTAAGTTTTTCTTCAAACCTTTCTAAGAATCTTGAAGGCATAACTTGTGTTCAAAAACGAAGGGGGCTTTGAAGTCCTTTGGAAAGAGGCTCCTGGGGTTTTGAGGGTATTGAATAGCTCTTAGAAAACAGCATGTGGGTAAGTTAAGTGCAAATGAATGTGAAAAATATGCATTACCTTTGCTTTGAAACACAGAGGTTCAGAAAAGGGAAGGCAGCCTGCCTGAGGGCGTGTTCTACCTGCACTCCCAGAAGGAAAGTGCTGGAAAAATAAGTGGGGGCTTTTGGCTAAACCTGAATTGCTTTTGCTTTCTGTCTTAGAAAAAGTGCCATTCTGCCCGCCTCCCCCTTTCCGTGGTGGTCATTTGTTTCTCATGGTATTATTGGCCAAGCTTTGTGAATATTGGCCAAGCATTTGTGAATAGTAAACCCTGTGTTTTCTGTGTTTGGGTCTTCTGTACTTGATTGTCAGCTTGTTGCACTTGGCCTCAGTTCTCCAGGCTGAAGCCGGGCAGCCCTGGGAAGTTCAGTTGTGGCAACCATGACCTGTGGTTGTGGGGGCCCAGACACAGCCGGCTCAGCCAATGGCACCCACACGTGCTGAGTGCCTTGCGCAGGGCTTCTCCTCCCGGGCCTGGCCGTGGCTGGGCTTCTGTTAAACATGGGTCCTGGTTCAGGAGGCAGCCAGCAATCTGGCCCATGGACACATGGGTCTTTACCACAGACGAGGGTCATGTACATGAAAAGCCTGGCAGGGGACCCTGCTGGAGAGGCAGGAAGGCTCCCCACGAAGCACAGGCAGTGGGCCTTGGGGAATGAGGCAGCTGCGGGGGCGTGGCCTGAATTGAGCCTGATGATTCTGAAACTACTGGGAGCAAGAGCCCATCCTTCCGTTGTCCACCACTGCCACTGTCTCTGCAGCTGTTCTTCGAGCCACTTGGACCAAATGGCTGGTTGGTGTGATTCCAGCATTGCTGACATGGCCCGGTTAGTAGGTTCACCCGGGTGAAGCACTAGCTTCTCCCTGTGTTAGAGGAACACCGGAGATGGCCAGGAGTGCTGGCTGCATCCTCCAGGCGCAGGTGTTCGCAGGGATGGCTGTGGGTCTCTGTCTTACCCCTTTTTGCAAATGTCCCCTTCGCCCTTTCAGCCTCTTTTTGCTCTTCCTCTTCCCTGTCCTCTCCTTTTCTTCTGTGATGGGATAGGTAGAATTATGTTCCCCTGGGGGAAAAAAGAGATAATCTTAATCCTTTCCTGTAGGAATGAACCCGTTGTGAATGGGACCTTTCGAAGGCGGTGTTTTTAGCAGGATGTGGCCTAATGAATGAGGTTGGCCTTAACCCTATTACTGGAGGTGTTAAGAAGAGAAAGCCGAGGTGCAGCGGTGCTCAGAGATGTACTCACCAAATGCAATGAGTGTCTCATGATGACTGAGGAGGTTGTGGTTATGGGGGGAGGAGTGAGGTGAGGGGGGTGGGGGGTATATGGGGACCTCATATTTTTTTAATGTAACATTAAAAAAAATAAAGACAAAAAAAAAAGAATTAAAAAAAAGAGAAAGTCTTTAAGAAGAGAAGAGGAGTAGAAGCTGTAAATCAGCAGAACCCCAAAGAATGCCCCTGACCCTGGAGGAAGCAAGCCCTCTACCCTCTGAAGCCATGAGCCAATAATTACTGTCGTTCTGGTTCTGCCAATCCATTATATGATATTTGTCTTAGCAGATGGGACACTAAGACATATGGGTGGTTTTTGTAATTGTATAAGCAATACATGCTTACAGGAATCAAAGAAGGTGACCTTTACAGATAGGAATCAAGTGAAGAGCATCCATCTCCTTCCCCCCACCCCCAGTTCCCAGTCCTCAGAGGGGCTGTGAAAACATTCTGATTATTCCAGTTAGGGACTTCAGCTTCAAAGAATGGAGAACCAGCTCCCACTGGATTGCCTGTACCTCGCGTGCATGGAAGTCTCCAGGAGGGGTGGGCTCCAGAGTTGCTGATCCAGTAGGTCGTGATGCTCCGGGGGTTCTTTCTCTTCTCTCCCCTGGTCTCCCACGACATTGAAGTCATCTGGAGGCTGCTTCCTCCTGTGGTTGGAACACGGCGGCAGCAGTAGCCAGGCAGCGTGCGCTTATATTTCCATGCCTGGTGGAGAGACTCTCACACATACCTCCTCTGTGCCGGCAAAGTCTACCCCTTCAATCTGGATCAGTAAGAGGGGCCAGGAGGTCTGTGCTCTCATGGCCTTAGACCCGTCGAGTCACACCTTTGGAGTTGGGGACATGAGCTCTGCCTCCAGAAGTAGGGGGCTGCGGTTTGCAAACTGTATAGGGCTTCTGCTAGGAAAGCTAGAAGGAGCATGAATGCCAGGAAGAAATGAATCGGAGTCTCCACACTTCCAAAAGTTCCATGCACATGCACATAGTTGTGACAGTCCATTCATTCATTCGTTCGTTCTTTTCGTGCTGACAGTTTGCCAGGGACATAGATTATCTCCCTGAATAATAGCAATAGACTAAGGAGGGAGGGATCATTATTATCCCAATTGATGGGTGAGAAAACTAAGGCCAAGACTTCTCAAGTGGCTTACCCCAGGCTGCACAGCACATGGGCAGAAGACTGGGGATTTGAACCCAGGCAGTCTGGCTCCAGGGCCTGTGCTTTCAACCACTAGGCCATTCTCATTTTCAGGTGCTTCCTGTAGGTTGGCACTCTCACCTCTGTGTGAACATTATTCACTGGAGACTGCTGTTTTGGCAATACTTTGCTGTCCCCACAGTGCTTAGCCTGAATCAGGCGCATAACAGAGGCAACGCAAGTAATAGAATGGTGTGGATGCACTCAAAGTTACATTTCTGTCCCTAGATCCTAATAACTATTATCACAGACGGAATGAAATGACCACCACCGATGACCTGGATTTTAAGCATCACAACTACAAGGAGATGCGACAGGTAAGACCCAGACTGTCAGGGCTCCTTCCAGGAGCTTCGTAGAGGAGCAGCGTGTCATGTGCACAGAAGCACCGGACTTTTGTTGTCAGCAATTAGAATGATGTGCTAGGGATAAGGATGGGAATGATCATTTTGGTTTGCTCAAGACCCTCATGGTGTAGTTGCAAGGACAAAGGCCTGCTTGAGATTTGGGTGACTCAGGGAAGGCTTCCTTGCTAGCAAATGGTTGAAAAAGAGTTTGAACCGAGGCTTCTCTGATTTAAGAATTACTGTATGATTGAGTGTTTTTATTGATTTAAGCTTGTTGCTCATGCCTGGATTGACACTCACTGTAATAGCCAGCAACATTCTCATGGGTTCTCTACCAGGCAGGTGCTGTTCTGAGCAATTTACATACATTAACATGTTCCTGCCTTCTAACAACCCCAGGAGGATGGGGACTGTTATCCTTGTTGTATGGGTGGGGGAAACTGAGTTACAAAGAGAGCAGGTAACACCACCCTTATTTTTCAGACCTTATTTTTCAGGATTCTCAATCCTGGTTGAATATTAAAATTGCCTGAGAAAATTTGTACAAATAGCTATACTTGGACCCTACTTGAGGCCAATTAAAGCAGAATTTCTAGGAGTCAGGCTGGGGAGCCAACTTTTTGAAAGCTTTCCATGTGATTCTAATTGACAGCCAGGCTTGAGAACTACTGGTTAATACCTTTATGGGACTTAGCATTGGTAGAAGGAAATAACGATCCCAAATGAGATTTTTTCCCCAAATGTAATTTTAGAGACCAAGTAATGTGTTGTTGACAACATTTGCTTACTGGGTGCAGAATGGGGAGGGGACCAAACATTTTTTAGCACAGCTACAAGGGCTGGTGAGTGGTTGGCTATGGAGGGCTGTTCAGTATCTGCTCCCATGATGGTGCTGGAAAGCATTTGGAGGTGCTGGCAAAAGAGAAACCCCTAGACATAAAGGAATCTGTTTGAAGAGCGAACAAACAGCCAGGGAATAGGCATCACTCATACGGCAAAATTTACCAAGGGCGCCTTAATATGGTTCAAAGGTGGAGCTCACTGGTGCCCAGTGGAGGAACCAGCAGCCCAGTGCAAATGTGGGTGATATTCCAGAGGTCGGAGAGTTAGGCTGAGCCGAGAGGCTCACGCTGCCCCTGACCCGGGGAAGGAAGAAACCCGCTTTTTAACTTGTAATTTAACTCGCTCTACTTGCACAGATTCTAGACACCTGTCCGTGCAGACTTAGAGGTGGGATGTGCTAAAGAAATTGTCTTGCTGTCTGGCTCTTCTGAAAACACAATACCATGCACAGACGTGAGGTCTACAATTAGTCCTGCTGATGTAGTTTCTTGGGGCTATTTATATAACTCTGCTCGCCACTAGGTTTTAGGGAGGAGTTTGGTATTAATTTAAATTTGCTCATTGGAGAGCTCAGGACATTTTTTTGGCCCCAGGAAGTAGACAAGTGTTAACTTGGTTGGGGCAACTACCATCAAAAGTAGTAAATCTAAAAGTATTTAAAATGAGCTAACTGCAGAGTCCAGGTGGCAGGTACCCATAGGTGGTCGGCCCGCATAGAGCACGGGGTTCTTCAGACTCAAGGAAAGCAGGTGGAGTGTGCTTTGCCAAGACCTGGTGGGTGTGACCACTAGGGACCATCTGTGTAGCACACTTGGGTGACGTTGGGTGACTCCTTGGAGGCAGCTCCACCCAGCAGTACTCCAATGAAGCTTCTGTCAACTTTGCAGAGTATTAAAAATGGATGTGATTTGCCATTTGGCCCTTGGAAGTGGGAATGAAGGCAGCATTTTTAGTCGTTTCCCTGAATGGAGTCTAGACTGCATAGGGATCTTTCTACCACAAGGAAAAGTCGTCAGTTTATTGTACTGTTGAAAGAGACATTTGCAACATATAAAATATGAGAAACTGCAGTAGGTGCAGTAAGTGAGAAGAGAAAGTAGAAAATCTTATTGCACTGCATGATGGAAACGATGGGAACACGTGTGGCTCTTCTGTGCAGCACATGTTTTTAGGGCACTGACTGATAGGGCACCATTCTAAGTCCAGGATGATGGGGGCAGAAAGAAAGGCAAGAAACACCTGAATAATAAGACAGAGGCGAATAGCTGTGTTGTGAGAACTGCGGAGGCCTTCATAACATTTGTCACCGTAACTGCTTCGGCATTTGCTTACACGTCCGTTGTCTGTCTCCCGTGTCTGGTACAATGAGGGCAGAAACCCATAAAGGGCACTTGATTAAAATACATATTTGAGGTTAGTATCACCGGAGGGATTGGAGGGAGAAGTGGCTAGTCTGGTTGGCCGTGGCTGGGAAGGGCTTTGGTTGCAGACAGGGTCAGCTCTGGCCTGGGCATGTGACAGGCTTTGGCAGGCAGAGATGGAAGCAAAGGTGCCCCAAGCAGAGAACAGCAGAGCAAAGGTGTGGAAGAAGAAGTGTGCAGGTGGGTTTCTAGAACAGCCAGCCATCTGCTGGGAGAGCCCCTAGACGCTGGGGAAAGGCTCTCGCTCTGAGTCCGGGGGTCGGCGGGGGTCTGTGTGAGCAGAGCTGTGCTTCGGGGGATTCCGTCTGGAGTTGCCTTGCCCACGTCCTGTGAGAGGACAGCAGGACCAGAAGGAGGGTGAGGGAAGAGGCACTGCTTAACGCTCGGTCACCTGTTGGATGAGTTGAGGGGAAGAAGGACGTGGTGTGTTGCAGAGGGGGCCGGCGGCCACCCACAGGGCTCAGGCAAGAAGAGGGTTTGAGGAAGAGATGAGTGATTTGTTTGCAACATGGTGTTGTCAGGTGGAACTGCTCAGTCAATACCGGCAGGTTGGCTGGTAAGTAGGGTGGAACAGGTAGAGAGAAGGTGAGTAGTGAAACCTGGCTTGGAAGGCAGCCAGCTGATGGTATTGATTTCCAGGACAGCCAGGGATGGCCAGAGCCTACCCACCTGCTCCCTGCTTAGCCTGGTCTTGGGGAGTTCAAGGGGCAGGAAGCCAGAGCTGGAGAGCTGGCCGGCAGGTCCCGGCCAGCCCACCTCCTCACCCACAGGATTCCTCTCCCTCTGATCCCCCCCACCCCACTGGAATTCCTGTCCCATTCGACCAGCTGCAGTGTCTGCTTCTCAGGCAACTTGAGGGGAGGTGATGGAAGAGAACGTTTTCTTCTTTCTTTCTGTAACATTTTAATTCATTGGACAAACAATATTCTAATAAAAACCAAAATTCTGAAGGCACAGTACTCACAAGCCCACAACCCTAAGGGATGGTTTTCATTTCCCCCTTCCTGTCCAGGTCACAGGACTCACACGGTGTTGATCGTTGCTTAATTGCAACATCGCCCTACTTCTCTCCATTATTATTCAACCATTAGCCATTTCCCATGCTGTCTTCATAATTGTAATTATAATGTCACAGAGTGTTCTGGTGAGTGGATGCATCATTGTTTTCTCAGCCGTTTTCCTGCTCAGGAGTATTTAGACATTTCCCAACTTTTATTTAATCCTGAGAAAGTAGAAAACACCCACAACAAGTGTCATCATGCAGATAACTGTATCATTCTATAGGAATAATTTTCTTCTGATATACTGCTAGAAATTGAGTTCCTAGAAAAGGAGGCTTTTTTATTCTATCCCCTTCAGTCAAGGAGGGTGGACACAGTAGATATCCACTTGGCAGTCATTCCCATTGCAGAGACAAGGAAACAATCTTGAAGAGGTTAAGCATCTTGCAAGCCTAGACCCTCTCCAAGGAAATATTTCTCAATGTGTTTCTTATTATGGCTACCCTAAGGAAATTTTAAGACTTTTTTTTTCTTAATTTCCCCCTCCATTATATTGAATGCTAAAGAATAACATTTTATCGGGTAGGATTGAGCTTTGGAGGACACAAAGCATTGTAATATCTAAGATTTTTAGCCTCCAAAGAATCAGTCCCCCTCTCTTGGGGGTGATATTATCCCTAAGTAGAATGTGTGCTTATCTAAGGCCATTACAAAAATTCTATGCCTTACTCCCTCTTTAACCATCAAGACTCAAATATTTACCATAAAGGCCCAAACTCAAAAAATAAAAAATCTTTGACTCTTTCCAGGAATCAGTAATTGTATTCTCTTACAAGAAAGAGCTGTGTTTAAATGGAGAACCTCGTTCCTGGTGACATTCATGGTTGCCTCGCTGGGAAGAGCAGGACTGTCCCCCCCCGCCACATCCTCCCCCAGGCTTTGGAGGTACTGGTGGCCAGTGAAGAGATGCTGTCTGGCCTTTCAGGGGACCTGCTGTGCAGAGAGAGCTGTGAAGAACCTCATAAAGTAGAAGAGTCTTCAAATGCCCTTGGTGTTATTCTTATGTGCAGTGCCGTGATATAGTGGCACGTGGCTCCTTTACCCAGCACTGCACCATTGGAGGGAATGTGTGGCTGATAGGAGATACTAGCAGATACTGAAGATACTTTGTACTAAGGCATAAAGAGTTGATTCTGATGACTCATGGCCTGAGAGTCATCCCACACCTAGAGGCTGTATGCATGGCTGAGTCGTGCATCCCAGCACAAAATGATATGTCTTCTTCCAGTGTCAAGGATCATGATCTGTAGCCCAGGTGACAGCTTCTTCTGCAGCTAATTGAAAAGGGGGGAGGGAGAGAGATTCACTAGACCACAGCGGGGCATGCGGAATGCTTTCCATTGCTCGCTTGCCTCTCGAACTTTCACTTGCCCTGGAAGCAAGAGAAGAGAAGCCCCTCTGCTCAGGATGTGCTCAGAGCTTGAGGAGGACTGTGCGGGCGGCAGGACGCAGTGCTCGAGGCCGGAAGGGCATAGCATGCTGGAACCGTCTCTCAGGAGGGTGCCCGTGTGCAGCAGCCCGAGCCCGGCCGCCGAGATGTACTGCTTCTGAACTCGTAATTGCACCTTCCTCAAGGGTGTAAGTGGAGGAAGAGTTCTGAGAGTCCAAAGTCCTGGCCCCACTTGGCTCCGCTGGCGACCCAGCTCTGTTCATTCGGTGTCCCTCGGCATCTGTAGAATGCGGGCACTCACACCCGCGGGGCCCTTCTCACCACATGGCGCTGCTTACCTGTGACTCCTCTTCTGCCCGCGATAGGTTTCCCTCCTGGTGCAGAAGCGCCGTGTCTCACCCGTGTGGTTCCTCCACTGATGGGGCGTTTCTGGTGTTGCCCTCTTGGGGACAGGCATCTTTAGAGTCAGACTTCCTCCCCTAAATACTGTAGCTCAAAGTGAGGCCCGTCAAGGGAGGCACGCCCCGCCCCAGGGCAGTGGGACAGGGGGACCTGAGCTCTGGCCGGTGGCCACAGCTGGAACACTTCCCAGGTGTGTCCTCAGGGCAAAGCCCTGGCAACAGGAAATCTCCCCAGCGCTTTAGAGACGCCCCTTTGTGCGCCTCAGGCCCCTCCCCAGGCGACGCGCCGGTTAACGTTAGGAGAGGCGAGGGAGGCGCACGGAAGCGGAGCTCCCCTGAACCCCTCCTTCTCCCCGCCACCTGTCTTCCAGTTGTAATGGATTTTAACCCACAGTAAAATGTGCAAGAGCGTCGCGTATCTACAAGTGCCAAGGACATTTTGTGCATGTTCGGGTTGGTCAGCACCTCCTGAGAAGCGGTCCCAGGCTGCGCAGGAGCGCTGCCCCTCGTGCACCTGGCCCTGCCTCTCTCCTCCACGGGCCCGCCCGGCTCATCTTTTGGGAGGCTGAGGCCCTTCCTAGGGGCCCCCGGCGCCCGGTGCCCCGGTTGGGATGCCTTCAGGGGCTGCTCCGCGCCTGAGCCGCCCTCTGCGCACACTCGGAGCTCGACCCATGGGGCTGCGCCTTCCACCACCACGAGCCAGGGGACGCCTCTGTCCTCCCCGTGCCCGGGGGGTGGCTGGAGAGGAGCGGGCTTCTGTACCCGCTGAACCAGCAGCTGCCCCTGGAATCGGATCTTGTTTCGCCTGGGGAGGGTTAAACAAATTGAACCCAGCCAGCAAGGCTGCTCGGCAGCTTCCTCGCAGCCGCACGCGCGTCCAGGGGTGATGAGGCCCGCGAGCTCCGGGAGAGGCTGGGTCTGCTGCCCGCGCCCTGCGAGCCAGGGCGGAGCACACGTGCCCTCGAGCAGCCCCTCGCGTTCTCAGAGGCTGAAGCCGCCAGACTAGTTTGAGAGTGCACCGCAGAGAACAGCACGTATTTCTCCCTGAATCCCCTTGATGCCACCTCCTTCTCGAAGCCTGCACTTCCTCCAGCCCATTACTCCCGCTGTTGAGGTCAACCTCCGCCTTCCCTCCGTAGTCCTGTCAAATGACTCATACCTCTGTGTGATGGCACTCCAGAAGGGCAGGGACGGTCTGCTTTTTCAGCCTGACATAGTAGATGCTCATTAAAGCATTAAAAAAATTAATGTTCAGTGATCAATATTGACTTAGGCAGGGATATGACGATAAAGGCTAGTGAGGGGACAATAAGGAAACAGACCACGACAGCTCAAAGGCAATAGTCACAGCCCGGGGGTGTGGGAGTCCAGTGCCAGCTGGGGCTGGGGGGTGACGGTGGTCAGGGGTTTCTTCTCAGAGGGGCTGACAATATCCAGGAGAAAGGGAGCAAGGAGAGCTTCCAGGCAGAGGCAGCAGGGGCTGCTGTGTGGGGAGGAGGGGGTGCACGGGGGGCATGGGAGGGGAGCAGGAGGGGGTCGTCTTCCCCAGAGCCATCCTTGCTTAGGGCCCTTAATGCATTTTGTTTCCAGTTGATGAAGGCCGTGAATGAAATGTGCCCCAACATCACCAGGATTTACAACATTGGCAAAAGCCACCAGGGCCTGAAGCTGTACGCAGTGGAGATCTCCGACAACCCCGGGGAGCACGAAGTCGGTAAGGGGTGCCCCTGGGATGCAGCGGCCCCTCCCTCTATATGGGGCCTTCTTAAAGGGCCAGGGGATGGTCCACCCTATGAGAAGAGTCATGGAATAGGACAGGAGCTGTCCGAGCGGACTTTGGTTTTGGGTAGCTCTCATCTTGTGGTATGGGCTGTAGAATTATTTAATCTTAGAAATACCTTCCTTTCCTCCAAATGACCCTTATTTAATTCCATGTCCTCCATCTCTGAGACCAGTCATAATTGCACAAAAAAAGAAGGTGGCCAGGGACTGTTGGGACAGTGACCCCTTCCACCAGAAAATTCTGGACTCCCTGGTCATTTACTAGCTCGATATAAATGGGGTCCTCTCAAAATCCTTTTCCTCTCAATTTTATTTTCAAGCATTTCCTGTTTTCAGCCATTTCCCATTCCATCACTCCCAAAGCTGTGTTCCTGCAGGCCAGGCGGACTTCTTGAATCTTCTTTTGGGTCAGTCCTTTTGAAATCCACTGATTGGAGTGCAAAGATTGGTGTGAATCAACTTTAACATTCATCGATAGCTTGGGAGTTCCTCCTGGGAGTTACCCTTTTAAAGGGTAAGGGCTTTATCTGTTGGTAAAATCACATTTCTTTAAAAGCAGCAACTTTATCAGTGAGCAAAGAAGAAGCTGTATTAGCTTACACCCAGCACTGATAAACTGAACGTTTAAGAAGCTGAGCTTTGAAAGAGAAAATATTCAAACAGTCCCTTTCCTAAAATTATGTCATTGGTGACTTGCCCTAATGGACTATTTTCTGTTTATATTTATTCATCTTTATGCTCTTGAAATTTTAATAGGAAATACTTTTAAGAGAAATAATCCACCTCCCCAAAAAAGAAAAATAATTGTTTGTGGTTTAACTTGCAAATTTTAAAATGTAAGCACTGTTATTTTATTTATTTTTGCTAAATATGAATAAACTTTATGATCCTGTGACTGATGTCATCTAACATTTTTCTACACATTTTTGTACCTACCTATTTGGGAATTTTAAAAATGGCACTGATATAATTTTGGAGGTTTGTTTGAAGGAACAAACAGGGCTCGAGCTGTAAGTCTTTCATTCCGATATTTTTCTCCCCAACACGATGCGATGGACGCTGTTTTGCTGTGAGCCTCCCGTGTGAACCTGCGTTTTTCCCCCTCTGACCGAAGGTGAGCCTGAGTTCCACTACATCGCAGGCGCGCACGGCAACGAGGTGCTGGGCCGAGAGCTGATGCTTCTGCTGATGCAGTTCCTGTGCCAGGAGTACCTGGCGGGCAGCGCCCGCATCGTCCGCCTGGTGGAGGAGACGCGTATCCACATCCTCCCCTCCCTCAACCCCGACGGCTACGAGACCGCCTTCCAAGGGGTAACAGTCTTCAGGCCACCTGCAGCTAAGCCCCAGCTAGGGAGTGCATAGTCAAGTGCCTTCTTGTTAGGGGTCTCCTGGGGTACAAGGAGAAGCTGAGAGTTATGGTGACCAACAGGAACAGGTCAATATATCTGTAGAGTATAATAACATAACACCAGCATTTACTGAGTACGTACTATGGGACAGGCCTGGGCTAACCTTGATTTCCACCTCTCAACTCTCTCATGAGGGCAGTTTTTATTATTTTGATATTTATAGCCCATGTTCCCATCTGTCTCCACTATGTAAAATATGTGGGTAGGATTATGTTGTATTTTAATAATAATGTATTGCAATGTGTGGGAATTAAATGGAAAATATTGAAAACAAAGGTACCTGTCAAGTGTAAGCTGTACAATACAGAGTCGTGCTTGGCTTTTTATTGGTGTCAGTACAGTGACTTCTCATTATTCAAGGCAGTTGTGTTCTAAAAGTCACCGCAAACAACACTGACTGAGCAGATACCGAAGCACTGCTTCCTTGGGAAATGCAGGCTTCCGTTCCTGCCAGCCTCTGGTCACGATAATTTCACCAACTCACATTGTGTCATCTTCTCTTATGGTGTTTCTGTTTAGCCTTATTTAATATGTGCTGTTGATGCGTTAACGAGCTCATGGTCAGCAGCACTGCAACTTGTGCCCGAGTGGAGCTTTTCTAACGGGTTTTCTCCGTACAGCACGTCACAGCCTACCTGTGCTGAGAAGCGTTAGACAGCACGTGAGCACTCTGCTTGGGCAAGGTCATGTTAAACAGCAAAACCACATACACAGAGTGAAAAAAATGCAAAAAACGTGGCACTAAATACACCACAAAGAGGATGTGTGTTTACCGTGTACGAGCTGAAGCAAGCAGGCAGGGTGTCATCTTTTTGACCTCAGCACGGAATATGCGCTTGAGGCAACTCAAATTTTTCACAACTTATGTAGGTCCCTGAACCGCTGCCAAACTACCACAAATATTGATTTGGGGATTACAAATATATGTTTGTTGAGTAGTCGAATTTGCAAATAATGGGATCTGTGGATGATGAAGATCAACTGCAGCTGGTTAGGGATTTGTGATGCTAAAGAGTGAGGCCCGGGTTTGGGCAGGGCTGCTGGAGGGCTGTGGGCTTTGCAATGACGGGGCGTTAGGTGCATTACTGCGAGGAGGTGCAGGGGAGGAGGGAGGAGTGGAGCAAGGACAGAATATTTTCTGAGCACTGCAGGAGTGATTCTCTGCCTCCCCCTGTGGGGTGATTTGGCTGTATTAGCCATCACCCAACAAATACAGCTTTTGATGGTTTCCTTTGGAAGCCATCTCCAGGCCAAGGGGCATCCAGAGGCTTAGAGACCCAGCCCAAACTGGACATGGAGATGGAGGTGTCTCGTGTTTAGAGAGAAGGGGTAGTCCTGCAGGCGGTGGGTTCTTCACCTTCTGAATTGTCTCTCAGGGCTCAGAGCTGGGAGGCTGGTCCCTGGGGCGCTGGACGCACGACGGGATTGACATCAACAACAACTTTCCCGACTTAAACACGCCCCTCTGGGAAGCAGAGGACCGACCGGGCAGCCCGAGGAAAGTTCCCAATCACTATATTGCGATTCCTGAGTGGTTTCAGTCTGAAAACGCCACGGTGAGTAGAAACGCCCTGTGTGCCGTAGGGCCGTGGAAGGCCGAAGGTAAAACTCGCTGGTATTTGCGGGGCTACAACATTTCAGAACAAGACCAAGTCATTTTTCCCTTTCATGTTTCCGTCAAAAGTAGGGAATGTGCTGGATAACAAGCACCTTTTAAATTCATATCTGGGGAGATTCTTCATAGAAGAGAAATCATTTAATTGTATTTCTTTCTAATCACATAATGCTTCAAAAACAAAACCCTCCATGGAATCCTAGAATCGTGCGTGTTTGTTGTTATTACCGTTATCATCCTCAGTATTCTTAGTTATACTGCTATGAAATCATCTTTAGCTCTCACTGATTGCTTGAGATATCTTATTTTAATAAGTCCCCATAGATTTATTCCATGTAGTCCGTCTCCAGAAACAAAAATAAAGTGGATGAAAAATGTTTTCCCCAAATGTCTTAGGTCTTATTTCATACAATGTGTTGTAGAAGAAATAAATAGTCCTCACGAAATTCGCCATGCCTTTTATTCCTCCTCAGCCCTGTTATCCCTATTCTTTAATCATGTGTCTTTCCAGAGGTCTGCCTTGATTGCTATGCAAGTCATCATCAGGTTCAGCTGCACGTAACCAAAAACTGTAATCACAGTGGCTTAGCCAAGTGGATGTTTACTTCTTCTTTCACATGTATGAATCCTGGGAGCAGATGACACTGGGTCAGCCATGTACAAGCCCCGTGATCACCAGGAAGTCACGATTCATCCCTCTTTCTGCCTCTGCCATGTTAACATGTAACTTCCCTCCTCAAGGACAGCATCTAAGATGCAGTCGGTGCTCCAGCTGTCATGCCTGTGAAGGAAGAGGAGATAAAGGGCAAGAACACGTCCTCCTCTCAGATAACAGGCCTTCCTCGAATGTCTGTACAGCACTTCTGCTTAAATCTCATGGACAGAATTTACTCACACGGTATCAATCCACTGCAGCACAGGCTGGGGTTTGCTGTGTTTTAGGCAAGTACATTTCAACCTCAAAAAGAATTGCATTTTGAGGATTCAAGGGAGGACAGATAGAGAGTGGCAGCTCTCCTGCTCTACCTTAGAGCTTCAGCCTACAGCAAGGGTTGTCTCCACTCATTGGACAAGGACCAGCTGTAGTCACTTTGTTGAGTGAAATCACACTGGGTATAATCCCGCCTTCCAGAAGCTCCCAGTTAAGGGATGTAAATAGTCAGCATAGGCAATGGCAATATCCCGTTGGGTTAGTTAGGATGCCCAAGGTCATCTTAGTGGGGATGAGGAATTTGGGGAGCTCTTGAGTCTTCTGAATCCTTTCTCATGTTTCCTAATTCCAGTATACAGAATCCCTCTCTCTCGAGTTTGTCCTAATGACTCCTGGCCAAGCTGGGAATCCAAGTGATGTCATAACTTGGCAATCCTTGGCTCAAAATCTGAATTTGGATGTCAGTTTTGTTAGCCCTGCAGCTATAAGAGATTAGTAGTTATTTTAGTACAGTCATGTAAAGTTCTTAGAGTTTATATTAGCCTTTGCTTTGAGGCTAGAATTTAGAATTTTGAGCTTGTTGTTATCTAGAAATATAGGGAGATTTACACAAATATATCATCACAGTGGGAGGTGCCAAACACCTTTCAATTATGGAGAGGTTAGATGAAAAATCAGCAAAGAGAAAGAAGATTTGAATAACAAAACTAACAGGCTTGACACAAGGGATTTATGACAATTCTACATCCAATAATTAGAGAATATATATTCTTCTCAAGAACGCTTGGAATATTTTATTAATATATCATGCACTGGACTGAAAAAGAATTCTCAACAAATTTCAGAGAATGGGAGTCATATAGACCATGGCCTCTCACCACCATAAAATTAAACTGGAAGGCAGTGCTAAGAAGATAAAATTGAAACATCACCATGTGTTTAGAAACTTTTTAAACACTTTGTATGACAAGTCAAAAAAGATGATACCAGCAACTAAAAAAATTATTAGATCTGAAAGATAACAAACAAATTACATGTCAAAATGTGTGACATATGGCAATAATAATGCCTTACAGAAATGTATAATTTTTATGAATTATGTTGCTAAATATAAAAGGCTAAAAATGATAGTAAAAGAATAAAAATGGTAGTAAAAGATAATAAAAAGGCTAAAAAATAGTAAAAAAATGATAGTAAAAGAAAGGCTGGGATTCTAAAAAAAATAAAATAAGAACAGAAGTCAATAGAAAAGACACAATATGAAGTAATTTGCAGAAATAAGCATTTGATAAAATTTAACAACCATTCACAATGAAATCACTTAGTAAACTAGAATATACTAGTGTTCTTCCATGTAAAATTTAGAGTCAACTTATTAGTTTCCAAAAAAAATAAAAAATAATAACCAAAAAACAAAAACAAAATCCTGTTGCAATTTTGATTGGAATTTTATTAATCCACTTTGGGTGATCCATATTACAACGATTGTACTAAAACTTAGATCACAACTTTATGATGTTATGTATTCCTTTCCATGAACATGGGATAGGTCTCCATTTTTTAAGAATTTCTTCATTGTTCTTTGTATAATATAATTGCTTTTGTGTACAGGTCTTGCACATTTTTTTATTAAATTTATTCCTTGGTCAAGAATGATGAGGACATTTTTAAGGAATAAAGAGGGGGACTTGTCTCTTCAAACACAGAGACATACTAATGTTATAGCAATGATGATGGTGTGGGTTGGCACAGAAATGGACAAATGGATTTGTGGAACAGAACAGAGTCCAGAGCAGATTCACACGATAGGATTTTTTTTTAAAAACAGAGTTTCTTAAGTTTTATTCTTCATACATCAATCTAAACTCAATTGTGTATGAAACAATTTGGAAACCTGTTCCCTAATAGAAATAGTCATCTTTACTGTGACACTTTATAAAGTTCATTTTGAAATGTTCATTCAAATGAATTCTAGAGCAATTTTATGGGCATAATAATAAAATCACAATATATAAAGCAAAATTAAGAGAATTAAAATGAGATATGGGAAAACAATACTATAATTAAATATTTTTAAGGAATAGCTTTGTGTCTTGGTTTGTCATTTGTGGACCCCAGAATGTTATGTTCTTTAACCCATTCTTGTGCCTATAAATGCAGTATTGGTGGAGACTTTTTTTATTATTAATCATATATTTTTATTGTCTTTTTAAAAATAGATAAATAGATCACATAAAATGTTACATTAAAAAACATAAGAGATTCCCTTATACCCAACTCCCCACCCCACCCCCCACTCCTCCCACATCAACATCTCCTTTCATCAGTACGGCACATTCACTGCATTTGGTGAATACACCTGGAGCACTGCCACACCACATGGACCATAGTTTACATTGTAGTTCACACTCTCCCCCAGTCCATCCAGTGGGTTATGGAAGGATAAACAATGTTCTGCATCTGTCCCTGCAGTATCACTTAGGACAACTCCAAGTCCTGAAAATGCCCCATATCACATCTCTTCCTCCCTCTCCCTACCCTCAGCAACCCCTGTGGCCACTGTCTCCAGATCAATGATACAATTTCTTCCATTACTAGAGTCACAACAGTTCTATAGTAGAACACCAGCAAGTCCACTCCAATCCATATTATATTCCTCCATCTTGTGGACCTGGGATGGTTATTCCACTCCACCTCTAAATCGAGAGGGGACTTAGATCCCACGTGGCTGATGGATGTGATTCTCCTGCTTGCAGTGTAGACACTCTCGGATTCCCTGGTGTGGTAGTTGACCATTCTTACCTCCCTGTCAGGTGACCTGGGTAAGTCCAACAAACCGGAGAGTAGGTGTTGCAACTCTGCTGAGGCTCAGGGCTTGGCTGGCACATGGACAGTCCAGAGATTCAAGTCTCCTGAGCATACACAAACACAGCTCCAATCACAGGTTCAGTAAAAGTGATAGAAGAGGCATGTGTAGAGAGGTCATATCTGAGTCCAACTCCAGCACAAATTCCAAAGTAGGGCCCCTGGCAAGGCAGTGAACTCCAGAGCCATCTGTCATGACCATAGAACCTGTGTGTCTCCATAGCCCTCAGGAGCACCAGTACCTGGGATTGTATCTACTTTGGCTGTCTCTGGGATCCTGCTGAGACGTGCATAAGCGCGACCCCTCTGATGACCTCCTGACTCATTTTGAAATCTCAGTCCATGATAGGATTTTGATATCTTCCAAGTACTGGGGAAAGAATGAACTGCCTAAACTAGAAACGATGAATAAACTGAAGATGGGCCCCTGCCTTTATACCACACATATGCACAATAGATTAAGAAGTTAAATATAAAAAGAAGAACTTCAGAACATAAGGATGTAAAGGATTAGCTTTTAAGATAAGGAAAGCTATTTTAAACAAAATGTAAACAGCATTCATCATAAAATGTAAGACTAGTAAATTCAACAATATCAAAATAAGAAAGCCTGGTCATCAAAAGATTTAAAAAACTTCAGTGGCTACAATCTGGGGAAAGTTATTTGCAAATTATATAACTGAGAAATAAAGTTGAAAATAGAGACCAATAAACAAGAAAATATGAACAACTCAGTATAATAATGGGTGAAAGATATGACAAGGCAATTCATGGAAGATGAAACATAGTTAATAAACATTGTAAGATGTTCAACCTCACCAGTATTAAGGAGATATGTGTACATGAGAAAACCCATTTGACTGGCAAAATTAAGAAGCCTGAAAATACCCAAGTGTTGGTGAGGATATGGGTCAGGGACCTCTTAGACTTTGTAGGTGGGCATGGAAATTAGCTCAAGGGCTTTGGAAAATAGTTCAGTTACCTTGTAAAGTGAAATATTTATCTATTTTATGACTCTGCACTTCCACTCCTGGTTATCTGTGCAAGATAAATTTCAGTACTTGAGTTTCAGAGAAAACACAAAGTTCAAAGCAACACTGTTTATTATAACAAAAAATTGCAAATACCCTATTTACCCATCATCATGAGAGCAGATAAAATAAATGATGAGATATTCATATTGCAATGAAAAAGACTGAACTATTCCGATGTGTCAGTGCAGACCAATTTTAGGAACAAAATTGAATAGGGAAAAAATGCAGAAGGGAACAGTTGGTATGATTCCCCCATTCTTTTCTTAGATCAAAAGCAAGTAAAAGTAAATGATGTGTTTTTCGACAGACACTATTAGATGGCCGATCCACAGCTGTTTATTGTATTTAAGTGTATAACTGATGGGGGCCAAGCATGGCTCAGGAATGATGCGTGGCATGAACTAAGGACTATGATCAGTCCAGTCCAGGGTCTCTGAGTATTTAAAAGACAAAATAAAACACTTAATGAATCCTAGCAAATCAATTTCATTCCTTAATTTTCTGTACAGCACAGTTAAACCATTTCCAATGTTCATTTCTTTTCCATTATCCATTTTATTATTCTGAAATGATCTTCATAGGGATCAGTAATTTATGATAAATATTTGATTCATTGAGAATTATTTAATCATATCACACTTTTCCAATTTTCGCTTCAAAATTGTAGGCTTTATTTCTCTTTAAAAAACAAACTTTTATGTTACTAAACGGAAGACATATACAAAATTAGAAAGTGATCAAGGTCCTGCCTCTGCTTCACTGCTCATCAATTAATAGTTCATTTATGCCTTCACCTGGTTTCCCTCCTCCCCCAGATTATCTGAAGCAAATGTCAGGCATCACATTTCATCTCTGAATATTTTAGTAGGTAATTCTAAATTATAGGACTCCTTATTAAAACTATAATCTAGTATCATTTTCATATCAAAGTAAAGTATTTCTTAATATTAATATTATAAAATATCGAGTCAGTGTTCACTTTTCCCCTATTATCATTGTTTTTTTGTTTACATTGTGCTTAATCAGAATTCAAACACATTCCTTTTGACTGATTTATAAGTTTTTAAAGTTTCTTATATACTATAGGTCCCCCCTCTATTACTTCCTCTTTTTTCCTTGCTGTTTGTTTTTGTTTAAGGAAAGCAAAAGCTAAGTTGCTTGTCTCGTAGCATTTTCCACTGTCTGGATGCTGTTGATTGCATCCTTGTGATGACATGTCACATATTCCTCCATATTTCCTCTAAATTGTCAGTTAGATTTAGACTAGAATTAACTAGATAGATCACAGGTCAGCGAATAGACCAATAGGCCAAGACTTGTTCCTGTAAGTGCTTTATTAGCACTCAGCCACACATTCATTTGCATAATGTCGAGGGTGCTTCTCTGCCACAATGGCAGTGTTGAATGGTTACAACAAATACCTTATGACCTGCAAAACTTAAAACATTTACTGCATGGTCCTTTACAGAAAAATATTTGCTGACCCCTGCGCTAGTGTTCAAGTTCAGGGTAGACAATTTTTGAGGTGTGGGATCTTGCAGCGGTAAGTGCTTTACGTCTGGTTCTTTCTTTTCTGGTGCCATTTGCAGCTATTGATGGACATGTTTAAACTATTAATTCACTGGCATTTCAAAATGGTGACATTCTAATTCCATCATTTCCTCTGTTTATTAGCTGGACTGTTCCTATAAACAGAAGGATTTCCCTCTTGTAATCCATTATTTCCACAAAGTCCCATTTTTCCAGGATAGATTTTTGCATCCTCCGTCTTTTAAGGTAGTTCTGTAAAGGAGTTGCTTTTCCAAATATTCCCTGTTTTGAAAGCTGGGGAGACAGGGGCACTTGCTCCTTATTTGTCAAAGTGCATTTCCGATGTGAAATGTTGACAGGTGGCTGTAGAGACCCGAGCGGTCATCGCCTGGATGGAGAAGATCCCCTTCGTGCTGGGCGGGAACCTGCAGGGCGGCGAGCTGGTGGTGGCGTACCCCTACGACATGGTGCGGTCGCCGTGGAAGACGCAGGAGCCCACCCCGACGCCCGACGACCACGTGTTCCGCTGGCTGGCCTACTCCTACGCCTCCACGCACCGCCTCATGACGGACGCCCGCAGGAGGGTGTGCCACACGGAAGACTTTCAGAAAGAAGACGGCACCGTCAACGGGGCTTCTTGGCACACTGTGGCGGGAAGTAAGTCTCCATTGGTCCCGCTCGCGCCCGGGGGCCACATGGCAAGGGTGGCTGGGCAGGGAGGAGCCTCCACCCCTGTGAGCGTTGTAAGTTTATTATTGCTAAGACTACTGGAGTTGAGTGTTTACAACATGCTAAAGTGCTCTTTCCTCCTTACAGCAGACTTAGGGGTGGGTATGACTTTAGAAAGGCAGTATCTGAGGTTTAGAGCCCAGAAGGGCTCTCCTAAGTAAGAAAGGGGCAGAGCTGGGCTCTGTTTGACTCAGCAGGCTGCTCTTGGCCACTGAGCTCTTTTAGGATCAGAGAGGGTTAAATTGGACTCTGGAAACAATTGGGCCCCAAAGCAAACCCAGCAGAGAGCAGAGCATTGGAGCTGCTGCTGATGCCAGACTCTTCACCTGGAGGCGTAAGATTTGGGGGGATCTGCCGTACACTAAGCCCACGGAGGTGTCAGATTTGGGGGGATGTGTGCACTAAGCCCATGGCCCCTGAACCCAGCTGTGAGGTGACTCAGAACTGCAGGTGTGTCCTGCCAGGGAGACCATTTCACAGGTAGCCCTGCCCAGCAGGTGGGCCTCTGGTTGGTACCTGCAGCATCTGGTCAGAGCCCTGTTGGTCCTTGCATGCATGTGGCACAGTGAGCATCCATTGCAGACTTGAGGAATTCCTTCTCAGCAGGCAGAGAAGACCCCAAGGTCCCAAGTAGAGGAGAAGCGCTTGGCTTCCTGTCTCAGGGCTGTCCCCAGCTGAGGGCTCCTTCTCTGCACTGGGATCCCAAGACCCCAGGGACAAGCTCAAGTGCTTATTTTCTTGACTTTGTGAGTGTCGGTCGAACTGATGATGAATTTGAAAAATATTCCCCATCAGATAGGGGAATATTCCCCATCAAGTCCCACCTGTCATTTAGCTGCTATGTGACCCTGGACAATTTACTTTACCTCTCTGAAGCTCCATTTTTTCCTATTTGTAAAGTGGACCTGCTGTTGATGATGATGACGATGATGAATTCTCTCTCGAGGATTGTTGTGGGGATCACATGAGTGAGGGATGGGTGTGTTCAATGTCTGGCTTATCAGAAACAGTTGGATTAGTTCCCATCTCTGGCCTTCTCCCCTCTTTCAGTGGCTGCTGACCCGCCAACCTCTTTTATGAGCTTCTCTTACTCTGTTTCACTAACCAGCTTCAATGTTCTTTTACTTTGCTAGAGCGTCAGCCTTCACATATTTTTCAAGTACATTTCCACTCTTGAGAAAAGAAGAAAAGTAGTAAAAAGATTTGCTTCCATGGTCATTTCAAAACATGTACAGAAAGCATACCATTTCTTTGTGGCTTCTTTACCAGTGCATATCAAAAAGAGGCATTTTATTTATCTCTATCATGAGTTTGCTCTTTAAGAGACTTTTAAAAATGCAAATCCCTGCCTCTCAAAAAAATATCCTAATGACAAAAAGCATTCTTACCTTTAAATTTTAGCAATGGGGATGCAGATTTGGCTCATTGGATAGAGCATCCGCCTACCACATGGGAGGTCCAGGGTTCAAACCCAGGGCCTCCTGACCCGTGTAGTGAGCTGGCCCACATGCAGTGTTGATGCACGCAAGGAGTGCCCTGTCACACAGGGATGTTCCCCTCGTAGGGGAGCCCCACGTGCAAGGAGTGCACCCTGCAAGGAGAGCCGCCCAGCGCGAAAGAAAGTGCAGCCTGCCCAGGAGAGGCGCCACACACACAGAGAGCTGACACAGCAAGATGACGCAACCAAAAAAGACACAGGTTCCCGGTGCTGCTGACAAGAATACAAGCAGACACAGAAGAACACACAACGAATGGACACAGAGAGCAGACAACTGGGGGATGGGGGAGGAAGGGGAGAGAAATTTAAAAAAAAATTTTAGCCATGATACCTAAAAAAATCTTGAAGTGAAATATCTCAGTTTATTTTCTAAGACTGCCGGGACTCAATTGGACACACACAGCTGGAGCCATCAATGTCAGGCCAATAGAAACATCTTTGCAAGTCGCTGCCACTTGATGGCATGGGCAGCATTTGATTCTTTTCTATCAATTATATTTTCCATTATTTCAGGGACTTTGTGCAGAGCCATATGTGGTGGCTCGAGTCTTTTTAATCATTCTCCTCCCTGGTGGTGTAATGAAGCCTGCAGACTCATTTCTCTGTCTATTAATGAAATGTGGTCTAGTTTCCTCCCCTCCCCCTCCACAGCCTTCCCACTTGTTCAGTTAATTCCTCGCTCAGGCGCAGTGCACCGGCAGGCGTTAGTTAACGGAGAGTGGTGCACTTTAGAGCAAGGCCCAATACATTAGAAATTTTTCGTCATTTGGAGTGTGTGTAGTCCAATGTGACGTTGCCCCCTCTTTGCTCTTTGGCTGCAAGCCCGTGTCCTCCCTGCCACCGTCGAGACAGGCGTTGTGATAGCATCGGGCACACGGGCCTTGAAGAAATGCATGTCAGGGAGTGGATGCAGCTCAGTGGTTGAGCACCTGCTTCCCATGCATGAGGTCCTGGGTTCAACCCCAGTACCTCCTAAAAAAAAAGAAATGCATGTGTCAGTGTTTGAGGTTGCAGTGCATGACATGAGAAGGGCTCCATGCAAAGAGAGGACCCAAAGAATCCCTCACCATCCCAGCCAGCCCGAGGGCTTGTAAAGAATTATCTGGAACACGTCGCAGCTCCTTGTCAATGTTTCGCGCCCAAAGCCTTTCCCTGGCAAACTACTCTTGGCAACGTGACAAACTCCAAAGAGCTGGAAATCCGTGTTGAAGATGATACAGCCTGTGCTTTCCCACCATTCTTCTGGTTCCTCATCACTTCGCCAAACCATCTTACTGCCCCACCAGCGCCCGTAGTGCTTTAAGGACACACACGGCAACCGCAGGCCCACTTCTGAGTTTGTGGCGAGCACATTTAGCTCAGTACTCCCAAGGCCTGAGAAGCTGGCAAGGATGGTAATTTTATGTGCAAAGAGGAGTCGAGCCTGTTCCAGGATGCCCAGGTCTGGGTAAACTCATGGACGCCGTTGTCCCCTGGCCTCCTTTGTCTTCTAAGCGTCTGTACTCTGGGCTTGACTGGATGAACTGATGCGGCCTTTTGCCCAGCACCCTTCATTGTGACCCTCCTCCACCAGCCCGGGGCCCCTGCGTAGGCTTCTGTCCCAGCCTCTCGTCCACTGCTCTGACCGCTCCTTGGTGTGTGGAACGTGATTAAAGGCCTGTCTCCAGCCACATGTGGATGGCCTAATTGAGAGCCGGGCGGAGGGGGTGGCCACATACTGTACACCACTGGGCCTCTGGCCGCAGCCGTCAGGCAGCAGGTTCTTAACAGAGTTGCTCTTTTCACCCCAAAGCCCCAGTTGAGGAGCAGACATTGATGCTGGGGTGTGGTGGTGAGCTCCTCGCAAGTGGGCGGCCTTCTGAGGCCCCGGTGAGGCCTGTGTCCCAGTAAGGACCAGGTTGGCTGGAAATCAGAAGAACCAAAAATGCGTGTTGACGCTTAGGCGGGCGTGCGCTTCTCCTCGGGCACCTCGGTCCCGGCCTCCCCGGCCTCTGCTTCCTGCAGCGCTGAGCCTCGAGTCCACAGAGGGCTTGGTGGGGCACCCGGGTGACTGCTCTCTGGCAATCCTGCAAACACGCCCACAGCCGGTCCTTGCTCCTCCTCCTCCTCTCCAAAATGTAAAAAGTAAACGTTGGGAACAAAGCCATGGGCACGTTACGTCCCGTTAACAAGTGTGGGGTACCAGCACGTGTGCAGCCGGTGCTTCCCCCCGCTGTGGTCGAGCTAGGAAGCGGAAGGTTTCCCTGCTCCCTGGCTGTATGGGTGCATACGTTTGCCACGCAGTCTAAAGCAGATTCGTTCTGGCTGTAGATAAAAGAGGAGACATGACCTCACCCAGACCTGGACTCAAATCCGGATTCCGGCCCAGTCCTGATTCGTGATCCTAGATGCGTTTCTTACTGTTCTCGACCTCGAATTTTCTTATTTGTACAATTGTGTTGTAACTCTGCTGGGTTTGTGGTGAAGCCTGGATGCCAAGTGCTTTGGACACATCCTGGCTTATGTCAAGCCCTCACTAAAGGATGGTATGCAGAGGTGTTTTTATGAATTATAATTAAACAGCTATAGTTGAGCTCATCATAACTACATAGAAAAATTGAATTAAATACTTGAAATTCATAGTGTGAATCTATCCTTTCAGTCTAAAAGTAGTGTGTTAAACTGAGCTTAATGAAATAAAAACTACTTTATCTAAAAGGCACGTACTTCTCTCCTCCTTTTTCCACCAATGTCCTTGTATGTGACTGTCTTCAGGAACCTTCTAGGCTGGATCCTCTCTCCTTCACTCCCTCCCCCAGCATACCCACCTTTGCTCTACTGTCAACTTTGTCTGCAGTCAATTCTGGAGAGTGCTTTGTTGAAATAAAGTCTTCTGAATAGTGTCCGGGAGCTCTGCTCCCTCCGCGGCGCCACCTTGAGCGTGGTTTAGGTAAAGCGCCGTCCCGTTGCTTGGCAGGTCTGAACGATTTCAGCTACCTTCACACAAACTGCTTTGAACTGTCCATCTACGTGGGCTGTGACAAATACCCGCACGAGAGCGAGCTGCCCGAGGAATGGGAGAATAATCGGGAATCCCTCATCGTGTTCATGGAACAGGTAGGGGTGGGCAGAAGGCTGGGACGGGGGTGAGCCCAGGAACGATGCCATTTGGTGGCTGGAAGCCTGTGGCCGTCCAAGAGGCACCTCGGACCTCGGCCATCCTCCTGGGCCAACCGCACGAGTGTTGAAAGAGACAGTTGTTTGATTATACCAAGGAGGTGGGCACGATAAATGTTGACGGTGCCCGCCGGCTTATGCAGGTGAAGCTAGTCCCGGGGTTCTCAGTGGCTGCTCTGTGGCTGGGGGTGATAGCTAGTGAACCTGGGGTCCTTGTTGGAAATAGAGCCGACCCCCAGGCCCCAGCTGGGCTCTCAGAGTCGCAGCTGCAGAGGGTGAGGGTGACCTACCTGGAACCGTTTAAACTAGTTTCTCCCCGTGTTTGCCGAGCAGGTTCATCGTGGCATCAAAGGCCTCGTGAGGGATTCACTCGGGAAAGGAATTCCCAACGCCATTATCTCCATAGAAGGCATTAACCATGACATCCGAACAGGTAATTGTGAATGAATACAAATGTTTTCTCAACAAGAAATATCCACTTTCTTGAAATGTTTGACTTGGGTTAAAACTGGGAATTGATGCCAGCAACTTCAGCAGAATCAAATTGGCCTCTTTCCTCTGATTTTCCACAGAGGTCCTTGAAAGCAAAGTTTTCAACCTGCGCTTTCTGGCTTCTCTCCGTCCCCTCCCTGGGACGGGCATGGGATAGTTGATCAACTTCTGAGTGCACGGGTGGTTTCCAGAGGCTGAGGAGGCGAGGAGGGGCCGCTCTTTCTACGGTGTTATCTGTGCAGGCGTCTCAGCTCCCAGACCAGGCAGAAGGTGGCTGTGCCAGGAATGTTCTGGGGGTCACAGAGGGTGGAAGGAAGGCCTTTGCCCAGAAGAGGCAAAGGGGTGGCAAGGCAGGGGTGTGCTGCAGGGCAGCAGTCGTGGCTCCCAAAGGCCCCTCTCACTTCTAACACACACTGACACATTGACATTTACTGTGCTGCTTGTTTGTTTCTGCCCGCCGCCCCCCTTGCTGCGAGGGCAGGGATCTTTTCATTGCAGTATGTTTTGGTTTGCCACAGACTGCCATTGCAAAAATACCAGAAATGAGCTGGTTTTTATAATGGGAATTTTTCTTTTACGATTTATTTATTTATTTTCCCGCTTCCCCTCCTCCTGCCCTGCTGTTTTTGGTGTCTGTGTTGTCCTCTCTTCTCATTTCCTCTCCTCTAGGATTCACCAGGATTTGATCCTGGAGATCCCTGATGTGGAGAAAGGCTCCCTGTCAATTGCACCACCTCAGTTCCTGGTTTCTCCTGTGCTTCACCTTGACTCTTCCCTTTGTGTCTCTTTTGATACATCATCTTCTTGCGTGTGACTCACTTGCGTGGGCACTGGCTCGCCACGCAGGCACTGGCTCGCCACTGACTCACCCTGTGGGCACTTGCACGGGCACTGGCTTGCCATGTGGGCACGCTTTCTCTTCTTCTTTTTCACCAGGAGGTCCCAGAGATCAAGCTCAGGTCTTCCCATATAGTAGGCAGATGCTCTATCACTTGAGCCACATTTGCTTCCCTATAATGGAAATTTATTAGGGTGAAATCTTAAGAGTTCTGAGGCTGTGGAAATGCCTAAATCAAGGTATCATCAGAGAGGCTGTCTCTCTAAAGGTTGGCTACTGGCGATCCTGGACTCCTGCCCCGTGGCAAGGCAAAATGGCACCTGTCTCTGCCTTCTCCTCAGGCTCACTTCCTCCTCATGCTCAGCTGTGAGCGATCAGGCATAGGGCTCGTCTCTCCCTGGGCCTCTCTCTTCAGCCTCAGGCTGCTCTGCTGAGTCCAGCCTCCAGCCTCTCTGAGCCTCTTGGGATTTTTCTGTCTTTCGCGGCTGTAGGCGATCCTGGGTCCTATCTCACACGGCAGAGTAGAACCTTACAGTGCTCTTTCTCTGTGTGTCTCTGCTTTCAGTCCTCAGTTTATGTAAGACTCCAGTAAAAGGATTAGGACCCACCCTGGGTCCCACAATCAATCAAAAAGTCCTTAGCTGAAGCAGTCTAATCAAAAGCAATCTAATCAAAAGGTCCCACATAAAATAGGTTTACATGCACAGGAATGGATTAGCTTCACACAATTTTATGGGTCAACAAAATCAGGACACTGTATTACAAGCACACTGCTTGGCATTTAAGAGGTGCTCAGTAATTATTTGTTGAACGAATGGATGAATTTGAATGAACGAATGAAAAAATGGACATTACTTGATACTTCCAAGATGACACAGTGAGTGGCTGAGCTTGGTTTAAGCCAAGGCCTCTGATGCCCCATGCAACTCACACCATCATTGAGGAGGAGAAGGGGACTTTTTTTATGCAAACTGTTCACAGGTGTTAACAGTTCCAGTCCTCCCAAAAAGACTGACAAGGAGCTATGGCAGCAGTGATTATCCCATTTGACCTGCAAGGACACAGAGACTCTAGAACATTCAGATGGGGTGAGGCTGGGATCAGCCCTGCCTGTGTGCTCTCCAGTGCCAGGCTGCCTATGGGTGTTCCTGGTATAGCAGGCCAATTACAGTTTAAATGGCTGGCATGAATCTGAAATGCTGCAAAGTAGCAATCAGCCATGGAATACTGTGAATTGCATTCTTACCATTTAGTTACTTGTTTCGTCACACAACTCTATTTTTTGAACATTCCTGTCTCTTGTCTATGAGGCTTTTGTAGTCATGTCTACAAGGTTTCATGCTGTGTATCATGGCATTTGGAACACAGTAGCCCTTTGGGGGCATCCACTCATTCATTCACTTATTCTCGTACTCATTCATTAATTCAACAAATGCAGATTGCACCCCTATGATGGGCAGAGACCGTGCAGAGTGCTGGTGATCATTAAGAAAGGAAGACAGAATTTCTTGAACTTGATTAACAGCACTTAAGGTGGTTCCATAAATGAATATCCTTGTTCATAGGAAATGAAAAGGTCAGTATTAAGTATTCAAGGAGCATGATGTATACAACTTACTCTCAAGTGTTCAGAAAATAGATGGATGGATGGATGAATGGATGAAATGATATGGTCAGTGTCGCAAAATGTTAAAATTGGTGGATCTGGGTATTTGAGTTGGGGAGGGGGTCGGCGATATGGCAGAGTTCTGTATCAGTTTTGCAACTGTCCTGTAGGTTTGAAACAATTTCACAAAAAAAGTTGGAAGATCCTAAAAAAGAAAAAGAAAGAAAGACAGCCTGTTTGATCTGGTTCTTTATAGGACTGGTATTTTAAACGCTGCTCATGAACTGCTTTATAATAAAGTGACTCATAAAATAGCCTGGAACATTCCTTGGACTATTTAGTGCCTTGTATGCAATGTAAGAAAACATGGGGTTTTTAAACTGAGTGGGAGATAAAAAGGCCCTGGGGCCCCATAAACCAAGATGAGAATACTTTGCCTAATGGGCTCTGAATTTCAAGCCCCTGTAATCAAGGAGACAGTTTTGATGGGGAAATGCACTTCTCTCTCCCTTTGTTTTCTCCCCCTATAAATAATTGCCCAGTGTATTCTCACGACAGATGAGTTCCATACTCAGCTCTTGGCGAGGTTCTTTATGTGTTTCAGCATCTTTCAGCGCTTGACGTAAGCTCTGGGTTTGTCTTGATTTCTGTCTGAGGCTTATATGATCTGACAAGCTTTATTTCAGGAGGTATTTGGCATAAAATAAACAGAAATCGTAAATGGAAATCCACCCGGAGGGAAGCTAGTAAGAATGTTTTTTAAATATCCGTGACTACATCAGCTAATACTGGACGCAGAAACCGTGGCCCCGTGATTGTTCTTTGCTCAGTGGCTACTGATCTGACCTGCTCGTTAGTTTCCTCGGGCTGTCACATAGCAAAGTGCCACAAACCGGGTGGCTTAAAGCAATCTATTCTGCAATGGTTCTGGAGCCCAGAAGTACGGAATCAAGGCACCTGCAGGGCCGCAGGAGTGCCCCAGGGGAGGCTCCTCCATGGCCTCCCCCAGCTGCCGGTGCACTTGGGGCGTTCCTGGGCTTGTAGAAGCGTCCCCCCAAGCTCCCCTGTGTTGTCGCCCAGCATTTCCCTGTGTGTCCATCTGCGTCTCTGTTTTCTCTTCTTAAAAGAACACTGGGCATCGGATGACGACCACCCCCATCCAGTGTGACTCATCTTGCTGATGTTTACATCTGGGAAGACCTTGCTTCCCCAGCCGCTGGCGTTCTGAGGGTCTGGGTGTGCAGCATTCCAACCAGCATGCCGGCTCCCGGGGCTGGGCCGCCCCTTCCCTCCAATTGCCCGGCGATGGCCTCAGTGCACTGGCCTCCCGCCGCGGGCTCCGGAACACAGCCCCTGTGGATGCAGACCTGGTGGCCTAGAGGACAGCAACCCAGCGCCTCAGCCCTGAATTCCATAGTGCGGGTGGGTGGGTTTAGGCTTTCCCTGGTGGTCAGGGTGGACGCAGAGGTGAGAAGACCCTCAAGGATACACGCGGGGAATGCCCATCTGGGAGAGTCCAGGGGAGAGGGTGCCCTGCCAGGCGGGGATGAGAATCAGCAAGGCCACGTTACAGGGAAGGAAAGTCCCAGATTCCAGGGCCAGCGCCCCTGGTTCTGGTGCTGTGACGCTAAGCAAATCCCTGGTCATTTCACTCACTCTGTTAATGCCGCCCGTTGAGCACCTGCTCTGCGCAGGCCAGGGGTCCTGCGGGGAACACGACAGGGTGTGGCGCCCAATCTCAGTGCTCCCTAGTGAAGGAAAATTTGAAACGTCATTGCAGATTGTGATCGTGCCAAGAAAGAAATCAACAGGGCGATGAACTAGAAGCAGAGAAGGGAGTGTTTCATGCCGGGCGGTCAAGGCCGCGCCCCTCTCCCAGCCTGAGGCGAGCAGGGAGCAGCTCTGCAGTGCGACAGCCTGGTGGCTGCAAAGGACGAAGTCAAGGAACAAAAGTAAATGCCGTGTGGCTGGACTGCGGTGGGCAAGGGACGAGTGCAATGCCGGGGAGGGGCCAGCAGGGACCCCCACTCAGGAGCTCGTGCGCTGTCACCTGGAGGCAGGGTTTGTTCTGGGCTTTTAGCCCCTGTGGGGAGGGGGGTCGAGGCCTCAGACCCAAAGGACACCATCCCCACCTGCTTATCTGTTTCTTCTCAAGAACAAGGTGATCGTAGCGGGATTTTCTTCAAAGGCTTACCCAGAGGCATAGGACAGCACAGACTGCTTTTTTTTTTTTTTTTTAATTTCTCTCCATTCCCCTCCCCCCCCCAGTTGTCTGCTCTCTGTGTCCATTTACTGCGTGTTCTTCTGTGTCCGCTTGTATTCTTGTCAGCTGCGCCAGGAATCTGTGTCTCTTTTTGTTGCATTATCTGTTGCATCAGCTCTCCGTGTGTGTGGCACCTCTCCTGGGTGGGCTGTGCTTTTTTCACTTGGGGCAGCTCTCCTTGCAGAGCACACTCCTTGCACATGGGACACCCCTATACGGGGGACACCCCTGCGTGGCACGGCACTCCTTGCACGCATCAGCACTGCGCATGGGCCAGCTCACCACACGGGTCAGGAGGCCCTGGTTTTGAACCCTGGACCTCCCAAATGGTAGGTGGACGCTCTATCAGTTGAGCCAAATCCACTTTCCCTGCTTTTAAATGACAAAAAGCGGGTTTCGTGATGGAAACTAAACCAAAGCCTAGCCTTTACACTGAGTTTTCAGAGGCTGAAAGGGAGCTGGCCCAGCTCAGGTGCTGCAGGGCCCAGCGCTGGGAGGGGGTGTGGGCTGGTTGGGGGCCTGCCCCATGGCTGAGCGCCGGGGCCTGGGGAGGCTGGTGGGCAGGGACCGGGCCGCAGGGTTTGGATTTCTCCTGGCCCATGTGGCTGCGCCCCTAGGGCAGTTCAGGTGGGGGCGCCATATGGGCCAGAAGGGTGCTGGCCTCAGAGGACAGGCAGATTGGGGTGGGGTGCAGGACGGGGGCCCTTCTGGGTTTGGGGGAAACAGAGGAGTCACAAGAGGCTCTTCAGGTAAACACTTGAACCATTGAAGAAACCTTCCATAACTATGGATTTGTTTCACACCTTCTCGCTCCCTTGGTGAGAACCTGGTGTCCCTTCCCTGGGGTTTAAAGTGCCCTCGGGGTCACACTCCCACTGCGAGGTCTCCCCTCCAGGAGAGAGCCAGGTGGTGGTGGTGGTGGGGGGTCTTTGCCTTAACTTGCTTCTCGTAGATGTTTGTAGTTGAGACTCAGCTCGGGCATCTTCTCATGCTGGTAAGACGGTTGGTTTCCTGTTGACTCATTTCCCTTCCTCCCATTCGATTTGACTAATACTAACCGAGGTTTTGGGAGATGCACGGTTAAGTGGTGAAGAGTGAGAAGCAGACTCGGCCTACAGCTTAGCTCTGGGGCTAGGGCAGGAACAAGGGGCAGCTCGTGCTCTCCAGGTCAGAAGACTCAGTTGAAAGGACAGGCAAGCAAGAGGACATTTAGCTTGCCTCAGGGACGGGGCTCAATCCCAGTTTGCCCAGGATTTGGGGAGCCCAGACGGATGTCTCGATGAGCTGTGTCATGACGCTCGAACCATCTGATTCCAAGATAAAGGCCACTTGATATGGCTGTGGCCTTATGAGATGCCATGAAATGGGCATTTTATTTCATGGAAACCCTTGCATTTCCACAAAAAGAAGGCATGCAGCTCAGCATTGAAAAACACCAGGAGCCGCCTACTTTCTTTTTTTTTTAATTTTTTTTTAATATTACATTAAAAAAATATGAGGTCCATATACTTCCCACCCCCCTCACACCAGTACTCCCCCCATGGCAACATTTTCCTCCATCATCATGACACACTCATTGCATTTGGTGAATACATCTCTGAGCATCACTGCACCTCATGGTCAATGGTTCACATCATAGCCCACACTCTCCCACAGTCCACACAGTAGGCCATGGGAGGACATACAATGTCCAGTAACTGTCCCTGCAGCACCACCCAGGACAACTCCGAGTCCCAAAAACGCCTCCACATCTCATCTCTTCCTCCCATTCCTCACACCCAGCAGCCACCATGGCCACTTTCTCCACACCAATGCCACATTTTCTTCAATTACTAATCACAATAGTTCATGAATAGAATATCAGGAAGTCCACTCTAATCCATATTCTATTCCTCCATCCTGTGGACCTTGGATTGGTTGTATCCATTCAACATCTATGTCAAGAGGGGGCTTAGATTCCACATGGATGCTGGATGCAATCCTCCTACTTTCAGTTGTAGGCACTCTAGGCTCCATGGTGTGGTGGTTGACCTTCTTCAACTCCATGTTAGCTGAGTAGGGAAGTCCAATAACTCAGAGTGTAGGAGCTGAAGTCTGTTGAGGCTTAGGGCCTGGCTATCATATGGTCAGTCCAGAGATTCAGATCCCCTGGGTATATCTTAAACCCCAGCACCAACTACAATTCTGGTAAAGTAACAGGAAAGGCTTGTGAAAAGAGATCACATCTGAGTCCAGCTCCATCACACAGAAACACAAACTCCAAAGAAGGTCCAACTGACATGGCACTGAACTCCATCTGCCATGACCATAAAACCTGTGGGTCTCTGTAGCCCTCAGAAGAACCAATACTTGGGTTGTATCTACTTTGTCTGTCTCTGGGACGCTGCTGAGGTATGCATAAGGGCAACCCCTCTGATAACCTCCCAGCTCTTTTTCAGAGACTCATAGCCATATAAACTCATTTGTTCTTTCCATTTCCCCCTTGATTTAGGTCAAAAAGCATTTTTAACTGCTGTTATTATATGTAGACAGAGATATTCTGCTGGTCCGAGTTGAACCTTTTATTCAAGGTCATTTTCTAGTTACATCATCAGCTGGTACTCGGTAGTGATCCCTCGGCACCAGGGAGGCTCATCCCCGGGAGTCATGTCCAATGCTGGGGGGAAGGCAATGAATTTACATGCTGAGTTTGGCTTCGAGACTGGACACATTTGAGCAACACGGAAGCTCTCAGGTGATAACTCTTAGGCACACAGCTTCTCAGGCCTTGTTCTTATTTCAGGTGCACAGGTGGAGCCACCTACTTTCATGGGCTTCTCATATCAAGTCACATTTACCTTGTAGCAGGCTGTCTGGAAGTGTAGCAAACAGCTTCCTGCCTCTTTCCTTTTTCATAACCTCTGGTGTCCTCCTGAGCTCACTGCATTGGATGGAGTGTCTCAGATGAGTAAAGATTGCGATGTGAATTTAAAAATCACTCTTCAAAGTACATGACACTAGAAGACTTGCTAAGTGCTCACTGTGTGTCCTTGTGCAGGACGCTTAACCTCTCTGGGCCTCAAGTTGCTCAGAAAAAGAGACGAATCCTATAACCTGGGGGTGTCTGGAGGCTTCAGTGACTCAGGAGCTTGCCACGTGCTTCATCTTCAATGAAAGTCACTGTGATTTCCTTTCTCTCACAGCCTCTCTGTGTCCATGTGCACAAGGGTTATTTAGGACCAGGTTGAAAGCTCCTTGCAAAGCCTGACTGCCGCCTACCACCCTCTCTATTCAATGCAGATCTAGCTTAGAACAAAAGATGGACAAGAGATGCATTAGGTGCTCATTTGGTAATTGACCAGTGGTAAAAGTGTGGGGTGAGGGGGGTTCAGGTATTTGTCATTTGAGTTCTCGAGGCCCCCTCTGCCTTTGGCAGAATCTACCTGTGAAGCCTCTGGCAGGTACCAAGTCTCCCTTGGGCCCCCAAATGAGGGGAGCAAGTCCCAGGGCCTCCTCCACAGTGGCTCAGGCCTCATCCAGTCTCTTCCTTGCCCTGCAAAAATATCATTATTCTGTATTTATAGCCGTACTAAAGGAATGCAGAAAGCCGTGCAACGATGACTGTTTGAGAGGGCATTTTGTGGTCAGGGCGTGAGGCTTAGGAGTTCTCACTTCCTAAGGAAGGGCACATGGTCACAGAAGGAGCATCATGGCATTTCTCCATGTCTGCCCTGTGTGAGAACAATGCTGGGAGCCTCCACCCCAAGGTCCCTTCCATTGAACCATTAGGCAGCTTCCAAAGAGGGCAACATCTTGACTCCCAAAGTGTTTGGAGAATTTCCATCAGCAGAAGCTCAGACTCCACGCTGCCTTCCCGGGGCCCCAGCTGGGGGAAATTGGGATCCATGTTAGAAAGGACATGTTCTGAGTCCCCCTTGCTTTCTTTTAACAGCCAGCGATGGGGATTACTGGCGCCTCCTGAACCCCGGGGAATATGCGGTCACGGCAAAGGCAGAAGGCTTCACTGCATCCACCAAGAACTGTATGGTTGGCTACGACATGGGAGCCACTCGGTGTGACTTCACGCTTGGCAAAACCAACCTGGCCAGGATCAGAGAGATCATGGAGAGGTTTGGGAAGCAGCCCCTTAGCTTGCCAGCCAGGCGGCTGCAGCTGCGGGGGCGCAGGAGACGGCGCCGGCGCGGGTGAGCCTCCCGCCACTTGAGACTCACCTGGACCTGCAAATCAAACCAACCCCCGTAGTAGCCCCATAGCTGATTTGCTCGCTGTTGTTTTCTCTGTAATTCAAGAAGCTCTTGGAGAATACATGCCTTGCCAGGCTGGTCTTGAAGGGTCGGGCTGAAGGCTTAGGATATTTTCTTTCTTTTATTCCCATTTACCCAAATAACTTGGACAGAGCAGCAGAGAAAGGCTGGTAGGAGTCAGAGCACTCGGCATGGGAATGGGAAGAGGAGGGGCTTGTTCGCTCACAGCCTCCTGGCTGCACAGAAGGGGAAATCGCGTGACTGCAAGAGCTCCACGTGCACTTGAAACCTGCTCAGATAAAACCGTAGTGCTCTTGGGGCCCTGCTAACCCCAAAGTAACCATTCGAGATGCTCACAGGCTTTAAGGACAATCGACTCTTTCTGGCCCCAGGACATGCCAAGCCATGGCAAATAAATTCCGCACCCTTTTGACAATAGGCACATTACAAGTGAGCATCAGGAAACCTTTTGAATCAGTTTATTTTGCTTTGCAACAAAGGCTCCTGTTCATAAAAGGAGAGAGAAGCTGAAATAATTCAAGAGTGATTGCTGGGCAGCTGGCATGCATTACAGGCAGGCTCAGTCCACAGAGACCTCCCCCAATTCCCTGCCGGTCTGGTGACCCTGGGACCCCCACCCCAAGGGAGAGAGTCAGGGGTGCCAACCTTCCTAAGGAATCAGGTCATTTAACCTCATTCCCTCTTTGGTCCAGTGGATTGAAAAAGAGCCAGAGGTGGCTGACTGGAAACCTCCCTTCATTCATGGTATTACTCCTTTCATGGAAATGGGCCTCCATAAGCTGGCCTAGCATCAATGTGGGAGTTATTTTTGATGTGTGGAATGCAATTAGGCTAAATGTGATGAAAAACTCTTAGGATAATCTGTGGAGCATTGGCTTTGGAGGGGTTATTAAATTACTGTGCAAGGAAACAGTTATGTCTCACTTTTTATTGATGTTGCTGCTTCATTGACCTTGGAAGAAAGACAAAAAAAAACACAGCAAAAGCCATGCCCACTTCCTGAGCCCTGTCACCTTAGGCCATGCCCACCTCCTCTCTGAGCCCTGTCACCTTAGGCCACGCCCACCTCTCAGCCCAGCCACCTTAGGCCACGCCCACCTATCAGCCCAGCCACCTTAGGCCACGCCTACCTCCCCTCTGAGCCCAGCCACCTTAGGCCACGCCCACCTCCTCTCTGAGCCCAGCCACTTTAGGCCACGCCCACCTCCTCTCTGAGCCCAGCCACCTTAGGCCATGCCCATGTCCTCTCTGAGCCCAGCCACCTTAGGCCACACCCACCTCCCTGAGCCAGCCACCTTAGGCCACGCCCACCTCCCCTCTGAGCCCAGCCACCTTAGGCCACACCCACCTCTCTGAGCCAGCCACCTTAGGCTTAGGGGAGGATGAGTCTCCTGCACCCCACAAAGCTCAGCCCTGAGGCTGACAGCCTTTCTGTTTCCTGCTTCTTCTCAGGAGACACCTGGACTTGGGAAGGATCTTTCTGAGGCTAAGGGATCCACTAGTTGCTCCTGAAGCTGCTAATGAGCATCTTTAGAGGAAAGAGCCTCAGGCAAATTTCTACAGGTTAAATCAGAGGTGGCAAACATTTCCTATAAAGAGTCAGAAAATAAACATTTTCGGCTTTGCAGGCCCAGGGCTGGAGCAGCTACTCTGCTCTGCCACAGTAACCCCAAAGCAGATGAATTGTGGCCATGATCCAATAAAACTTGATTTACAAAAACAGAAGGTGACTGGATTTGGCTTGTAAATTGGGACAGAGTTTTCTGAGACCTGTTCTAATGCAGTGCTCTGCAATAGAACTTTCTATATTAGTGCAAATGTTCTACTCTGTGCTGCCCAATACAGTAGCCCCATGTGGCTACTGCACTCTGGAAATGTGGCTAGTACAATTTAGGAACAGACTTTCTTATATTTCTTAAACTTTAGTTCATTTAAATTTGTTTCAGCAGCCACGCAGCTCTCAATCAAAGCTACCATAGGAAAACCCTACCCTCACAACATTAGATATGGTAGGTGATACTATGAAGCATATAGAAATCATAAACTGCCTCTGCAGTTCACAAGGGTTAGCCATGCCAAGTGCTCTCTGCAGATAGTAGATTTGTCAGGTCCCTGCCATTCCAGACCCAGCATCTTGGTGGCAAGATGACATAGCCTAACGCCCATGTCTAGCTCTGTAATTCACAGTCTTTGGTGCAGAATTCTCAGCCCTCTTTGCAAGGCTAATCATCAGCCCATTAACAGGTGGCTTGGATTGAAGCAGGAGCTCTGAGTTTGAGACTTAGCACTGCCCTTTGGTATGTGGTGTTGGGCCAGCCAGCCTCTCTAGCCTCTCTCCCCCTCACCTGCAAAGCCTGAAACTATTAGCAAGAGCTGGTTAAGTGTGTGATAAAGCCCCAAAGAAGCTCCTTGGCCTGATTCCAGATACTTTCTTGCCATCTTAGATCCCTGTTAGCTTGAAATGGCCCAATAGCAGGGTGGCGTCCTGACCAACTTCATTTTAATTTTCTTTCGGGAAAACTCAGGGAGGTGTAGCTTCCACATCCTCTGCAGTGCAGCAGCATTTCCCATGTCGGAGCCAGCAGCGCATGGGCATTTGCATTACCTAATTTATCACAAGAGCGGACCTGACAGATGAAGAGGATAATGACTCTGCTCAGTGCCCATTAGTTGCTCAGTAATGAGCTCTGTCCCTGCCTCATCCATTTGTCACTATCTGCAAAGAAGACCACTTCCCAGAGCCTCTCCAATCCGCTCTTTGGAACAAGGCTGGGCAATGAAGATCAGCTGAAGTGTTGTTGTGAATCAGCCGTCTGACCTCACCCACCTCAGCTTTATGATCTGGACTCAGCATTATGAGACGTGCAGAAAAACATTCAGTCGAACAAAGTGTTTAATACCCTCATCCTTGGAGCCAGGAGTTCTGGGTCCGAGTTTTGGCCCTGCCAGTTACTCTCTGTGCAACCTTGGGTAAATTATGTACTGTCCGTGCCCGGCACCTGTCACCTGGCATATTGCAAACACTAAGGAGCAGAGCAGCTGCTAATTAAGTTTTTCTTCAGGTCCTACGTATCCGGCACTGGGTAACATCTCTCTTAATTCTCACAACTGCACTTTGAGGTACATATGATGAGTCTTCCCATTTTCCAGAAGAGGAAACTGAGGCTTAGGGCATCTATAGCCCTATGTGTAGCCAGATCACTACTTTCAGTTTTTAAAGGTAAGCACTATGATGGAAGCTGTTGCCTTGACCCATCCCTTGATTTGCTTCTGAAGCCTGCGTTACCTGAGCAAGGAGGGGAGAAAGAGCTGAGCGGAAGAGACCTGCGACTTCAGAAGCGTATTTCCTCGCCCTGTAGAAGTCTTCCTGCAGTGTCAGCTTGCAACGTTTAGTGAATTTTCATTGGCACCCCTGGTCTCCTAAGCGGCTTCCTGTCTCACTCTGACTTGCTCCTCCTTCTCCCCAGTCAGGAGCACATGCTCCTGAGGGGTTGGGGGAGACAGCAAAGGCCAGTGTCCTTAGGATGTCACTGTCCCTCCTCAGCTCTGGGAAGCACATAGATTCTACAACATCAGGATCTGGTTCTGGACCCTCTGCCGGTTCATATAAACACATGGTTTGCACAGAGTTTGAAAAATTACCCGTGGCACCCTCCAGGCCTGCAGAGGAGGGAAGGGTCCCCTGGCCACTGCAGGTCCTGGGGGGCTGGTTCAAGGGGAAAGAGATGAGCCTTTGAGGGCAGGTTTAAGGTTGATGCCAATGCCACCTCATCATCTGAGCGGCTTTGAGCAAGTCGCCTCATTTCTCTATTAGTTTCCCCATCTCTAGTATCGGGGGTAGCAATACCTTCTTTCTACGGGTGTTGTGAGGGTTCAGTTCAATGTTAATGTATTTAAAATGCTAGGAGTCTTCAGGATCCAACTAATCTAGAAACAAAAGCGAGTTATCGTTAGAGAAAAATACACCCACTTTAGAAAAGTTTGGCTCTTCCACAAAATGTTAAGTTACAGAGTTACCATATGACTCAGCCATTCCACTCCTAGCGATATACCCAAGAGAAGTGAAAACATACATCCACACAAAAACTTGTAACGAATGTTCATTGAAGCATTATTCATAATAGCCAGAAAGTGGACACAACCCAATGTCCATATATTGCTGATGGATAAATAAATGTGGTAATAAAAAGAACTAGAAAGAAATGAAGTATGGTACAGACTACAACATGGATGAACCTTGAAACCATTATTTGAAGTGAAAGAAGCCACCACAAAGGACGACGTCCTGTAGGATTTCATCTACATGAACAGTCTGGAATAGGCCAATCTATAGAGACAGAAAGCAGGTTAGTAGTCCCCTAAGGATGGGGAGTTAAGGGGTGATAGCTAAGCGGTGCAGGGTTCCTTTCTGGGGTAATGAAAATATTCTATGATTGACAGTGGTGGTTGTTCCACAGCCCTGAACATAGTAAAAACCATTGCATTGTACTCTTTAAGTGAGTGGATTATATGGTATGTTATTTATATTTCAATTAAGCTGTAAAAAATACAACAACAACAACAAAGTAGCTTATCAAAAATCAAATGAGCTTCATTTCCAAATATGACAGGCCAGGCAAGACACTCATTGTGTAACCAATTTTTCCAATTTTTAAATATATCCTGGTAAAATGGAGGACAGATTCCTGATGAACCTATGCATGTATCTCTATTATTGTGCAAAGTAAGGAGACTCAGCAAGAGTTTCTGAATTCAGGTGCTATAAACCAAGGCAAATAAACTTTACTTTTCAAGTTTGTCTTTTGTTAGCTCCTTCATATTCTGTAGCAAATTGACACTTTACTTGAAGACAGATATCAGGGGTGCTACAAGCTGCAAACTAATTTAGTAATAATACTAAGATGTTATTAACATTCACTGTTGCTATCATCAACAAAATTCTCAGTTTTAATTTCCAGTACAGTAAGCATCAATAGTTATCACCGACACAAACAAAAAATCTTTGGGGTATTCCTTATGTTTTAGGAGTGTAGGTGTCTGGAAATGGAAAGCAATCTGAGAAATGCCACTTTAGGGCAAAACTACTCTTTCCCTTGAAAAACAGAAGCATATACATAATTGCATTTCTCTATCACTATTGCTTCTAGTACAGTCTCACTTGTTTATATTATGATTTTTTTAACAAAAGTAAATTTCAATTTCATAGAGCAAACTGGAGCATGGATTATTGAGCACTGCTATCACCTACCAGCATTTTAGCAAACTAGTAGAGCTCACGAATTCACTTAACAACTTTCTACAGCCATTTGCATCCCTTATATAAATTCTCAGAGTAGCGTAAATGACCGTTTATTGACATGACCCAAAGATATAGTCTTTCTTATCTTATGCTTTCATAGCATATGAAACTAAGAAGTAAAAGCATATAAACTAAACATAATGCTTAGTAATCACTGTTTTAGTATTAATCTTACTTAGAATTGATTTGAGGATCCAATAATTGTCCATTAATTATCACAATTTATTATCGATCAAAGGTTTTAAGTAACCTAAAGATCTTGGAAGTTATCTTCAAGCTGACGCACTACAAAACATAATTACTGTTGAAATATAGAGTTTGTCAAAATAATGATTCAATTTAGTTGAACTCAATTTACATTTTTCATAGCCTTGAACATTAAGTAGGAATAATGTTAGCTTACTTAATCAGTAAACCTACATAAGTTTACGAAAAACATACCTAGTAAAATAAAATGTAGTTTGTATTATACATAGCTGTTTTCATTCAATCAAAATTATTACACTAGCCTCATTTGCCAAAGATTTAATTTAATTTATAGATTCTTAAAATATTTCTAAGTTAATTTCCATAAACAAATATATATGCATTTGTGTATATTATGCATGTTTATGTGTATATATGTATGTGTATCTATGTAAATTCTAGCATATTTAAAATATTAGAAGTTCAATTTTCTGAGAATTTTTAGAACGTTTAATTTCTATAAATATTTATTTATCTCTAAAGCCAATCAGAACATATCTCTTTAAGAGACTTGGTAATTTAATTTATTAATATCCTCTGGATATAGGCAAAACATTACATATGCAAAGAAAGGTAAAGGCCTTTCTGAATTACAGACACACATTTCAGCCATGGTGCACCAGAACTCACAGGTCCAAATAATCAAAGAGTTGTTCTCGTTCCCAGTAGGCACAAGATTCTTAACTTGATTGGAGTTCAAAATAGAGAAATGGACAAACAAACAGAAGACTGTTTGCAGCATGTTCGTTGACAGTGGCCTCTTTACATATAGGGCTGCCCTCAGCTGCCAGGCACACTTGCCTGTTCTTGGAGACCAGAGTGTCTAGGAATGTGTGTTTCCCTGGAGCATCCCCTCACCAATGAGTGGTGGGTGTGGGCATGCAAATACTCCAGCTCCCTTACTTCCTGATCAGAACATTTCTGAGTTGTGACCTAGACTGCGCCCAGACCTCCCCTGCGGGACTGACCCAAGGTCACCCTTGGTGAGACTTTGCTTGACATCACATCCTTTCTGGTCCACTCTCCCCTGCTGGCCCAAGATCTCTACTCCCCTTCCAGATTTTCCTGCAAGGCTTCCCAGTAAATACCTTTCACAGAAATCCTCATCCCAGATGTGGCTTCTGAGGAACCCACTCTCAGATCCTAGCTATTTATCCCCTTCATCTTTAATACAGAACCCTGGGTGTATTCAGGGAAACAATATGGTCTAGGAAAAACCTACATTTCCAAACCATTCTTGTGGCTTGGAGGAGCACCATGTTAATAAGTTCTGGACAATAAGATGTAAGTGAGAATTCCAGGAAGGTCCCTGTAAAGCAGGAGTTCTTAACCAGGGGTCCCCTTGGGAGTCTGTGGAAACATTTCAGTGGGTCCATGAGCTTGAATTGAAAATTCAAAAAAAAAGTTATTCTTATAGGGACATGTTAGTGCATGTGTGATATATTTATTAAATAATACACAGTATAGTGTGGACTTAGTGAGGGGTCTGTGGTTTTTACCTGACGGGCAGAGGGACCCCTGGAACAAAAAAGTTTAAGAATCCCTGCTATAAAGGGAAGGATTGCCTTTTCATTTTTTCTCTTCATTTTTCTGTTAACCTGGAAGAGAGCTACAGAGACTAGAGCTCCAGCAGCCATCAGAATGCTAACCTTCAAGACAGAAACCAAGCATTAACGAAGCCATCAAAGGCACACCACATCAGTCCCAGGTTGTGTTCCTCTGAACATTTCCAACCTTGCTCATTTCAGCCCCATTATTGGTTTTTTTTTTGTTGTATGCAGCAGAACTTCATGCTAACTGGCATGAGGCTCAAATTCAGGTGTCTCTGAGACTAAAGTCAGCATCTCTAACCCATTAACTTAGGAACATTTTTGCATGTCTTTATCTAATCTAATCTGCTTCAGAACTTTAGAAATCAGAAGCCAAAATGCTAAACTGTGACCAAAAAGGATGACTTTGTTAGGAAGGTATTTTTAGCTCCAGTTTTCAGATGTTCAATTAAGCACTGAGGCCCTTTATGAAAGTTCTCACCAAATTGCCTCCTATTTCTAATCTCCCTCACTGTCCCTGCATATCCTCTTATAACTCAGTGGCCATTAATTATTGTAAAGTGAGAAAGAAAATGCTCCAGGATGCTGGCCTGGTTGGATTGGCACATGTTGCTGCATTCATGCATTTGAGAAGAAACTTTCAGTCTGGTAAATCCCTATCAGTGACCCTGAAAATTTCTGTATTTATGGAGAATATCAGCAATGTATTTCAAAACATTGCTTAACACCTTCTAGCTGATCAATAAATAAGGAACATCTGAAGCTATTGCTCTTGGATAAAAGAAAAGGTAATGAGCTTTCAGAAGTGCTTGCTTCCTTGCTTAGTTACTTCATTAGGGATTAAATTGCCTGTGTTTCTTCTAAAACCCTAATTAAATATGCAGCCTGTTAGTGAATGGAGTAGGTGGTAGAGAGGAAATCGCACAGGCACTGGAAGGAGAGAGAAATGGACTTGAATTCAGATGCTCCCACTTGCTACCAAGTGTCATGTGTTACTCCAAGCAAGTCACTTGACCTTGCTCAGACCCAAGGTCATCAGACCAGGACAGCAATGGATGACCACACAGGGTCTCTTAAGTGATCCTGAAGAGCTGGTAAAATAGCTTGTCCTGTGTGGTGCTGACACAAAACAGGCACCCAGGAAATGGGGGGCCCTTCTGCTTTATTAAAGCAATTCTATCACTTTCAGGTTTTTTTCCTTTCATTTTTAAAAAAATACTGGTTAAATCTTTTTTTTTTTTTTTCACTTGTATGGCACTTTGCAGCTTGCAGAGGATTTGAACATCCACATTTTATTTGTTCCTCACAGTAACCCCCTAGGATGGGCAAGGGTGTTCTTTTTTTTTTTTTTTTTTTGACATTTTTTGTCTTTATTTATTTTTTTAACATTACATTCAAAAAAGATGAGGTCCCCATATACCCCCCACCCTCTCAGCCCACTCCTCCCCCCATAACAACCTCCTCCATCATCATGAGACTTTCATTGCACTTGGTGAATACATCTCTGAGCACCACTGCACCTCATGGTCAATGGTCCACACCATAGCCCACACTCTCCCACAGTCCACCCAGTGGGCCATGGGAGGACATACAATGTCCAGTAACTGTCCCTGCAGCACCACCCAGGACAACTCCAACTCCCAAAAATGCTCCCACATCACATCTCTTCCTCCCACTCCCTACCCTCAGCAGCCACCATGGCCACTTTCTCCACACCAATGCCACATTTTCTTCGATTACTAATCACAATAGTTCATGAATAGAATATCAGTAAGTCCACTCTAATCCATACTCTATTCCTCCATCCTGTGGACCTTAGAATGGTTATGTCCACTCCACTTCTATATCAAGAGGGGGCTTAGATTCCATGTGGATGCTGGATGCAATTCTCCTGCTTTCAGTTGTAGGCACTCTTGGCTCTCTGGTGTGATGGTTGACCTTCTTCACCTCCGTGTTAGCTGAGCGGGTAAGTCCAATAAAGCAGAGTGTAGGAATTGCAAGTCTGTTGAGGCTCAGGGCCTGGCTACCACATGGTCAGTCCAGAGATTCAGGTCCCCTGGGTATACACTAAACCCCAGCACCAACTACAGATCCAGTAAAAGTAACAGGAGAGGCTTGTGGACAAAGATCATATCTTAAATGTGTTCCCTTCCCTGCCAGCATGGGACATGACTCCCAGGGATGAGCCTCCCCAGCACCGAGGGATTCCTACCAAGTACCAGCTGATGTAACTAGGAAATGACCTTGAATAAAAGGGTCAACTCAGACAAGACGAATATCTCAATCTACATATAATACCAGGAGTTAAAAATGCTTTTCGACTTGAATAAAAGGGGAAATGGAAAGGACAAATGAGTTTATATGGCTATGAGTCTCCAAAAAGAGCCGGGAGGTTATCAGAGGGGTTGCCCTTATGCACCTTATGCAGAGTCCCAGAGACAGATAAAGTAGATACAACCCCAGGTATTGGTTCTTCTGAGGGCTACAGAGACCCACAGGTTCTATCATTATGGCAGATGGAGTTCAGTGCCATGTCAGTTGGCCCAACTTTGGAGTTTGTGTTTCTGCATGTTGGAGCAAGGGTGTTCTTATCGACTCCATTATACAATTGAGGAAGTAAGGTTGGCAAAGCTCTTGGCTCTCTGGCTGCACCACCAGAAAGGGGCTGCATGGAAGGAGCTGTGCGAAACTCTCACCCACCTGACCCCTTGCTCCAAACACTGTGGCTTAGCTCACAGGAGTATTTGTTTCAGATGTACAGTCCCCAGATAACAGACTGTGGATTCTTTGATTTCCGAGCATGATCTCCAGCCACGGAGCTCCCTCCACATTCAGCCCTCAGTTTGGTTTTTGGAGCCATTTTCTATTCACAGTGGATTAGCTGCGCTGACACCCAATGCAGGAGGGATGATTCAAAATCAAGGTGGGGGCTTGGTGCTTTGGATGGTAGTAAGGCCAGAGATGGGGAAACATTCACGTCCTTCCCTCCAGCCACCTCTGCCCCACCCAGAGCTCAGAGGAGCCCTGCCAGGAAGGCTGAGAGTGGAAGGGTCCCTGGCCACGTACAGGAGCTAAGTAGGCAGGCTCTGCGCTCAGAGCCTCGCCCCCTCCCCTCCCAGTGGGGGTCTCTGTCCAGTGATTTCAGGAAGGCTCACTGCCCTGGGCACCTGCCCCAAGAGGCTGGCCCCTGCTGAGGCTTGAGCCAGGGGCTCCCTAGGGAGAGAGCACAGGGGCTCCCACCTTTGGGGTACAGTAACTCCACATGGTCGGAAAGAGCAATGGTTATCTTGGGTGCTGATCACCCAGGTACCACCTGAGCCCTTGGGAGGGAGAGGAGGAGCTAGGAAAGGGGGGTGGGGGCGGGCCTAGAGGGGAGGCCCCCCAAGTCTCTGCTCACTCCCTGGGCTCCTTGCTCGCTGAGAGGTGAAGGCATCCCACTCAGATGGGACCCAGCCCTTCCACGGGGCATGCGGGATTACCTTATGCTCCTCCCTGGAAGAATTCTTGTGTCCTGCCCCAAGCAATATGTAAGCAATAGCCGTGCGTTCCCTTAAAGGCAGGTTTGTCGTAAGAGCGACTTTGATGCCCCAAATCCTGCGCTGGGTGCCATCTCCGCTCTGATAGGCACTGGGGCTCCAAATCCTGCCTTGCACCTGTATTTTGACTCATACTTTAGAGACTGGCCAAGACTCTGGGATGTTTTGGGGTATGGGGTTGGACAGGAAAGGTGACCCTTCAGCTGGATTTAGAAGGTGACTCAGAGGGCACGCAGCAGACCACGAGGGGACATGAGTTATGTTGTATTTGAGGAAATACACCAGGACTTCATATCTGAGAGGGAAGAACTATGACGGGGAAAGGCTGGGGATGCTGCCAGAGAGGAAAACAGGCTGGTTCGTGCAGGGCCTTGGGTGCTGGCTTAGGTGTTTGAGCTTCACCTGCTTGTGCTACGGCCTGGGGAGAGCTCCGCAAAGGTAACACCCCCAAGTTCCAGAAATTCAGAGAGAGTTGGGAGCATGGCTTCTTGTTGAGAAGAAACAGGGCTATTTTGGTGAGGGGTTACTTGAGTCTAAAAATACGCACGCTAAAAAGCTCTCATTTAATAAACGGAGTGGAAAATTGTTTAGTTCTTGAGAAAGGAAGAAAAATAGGCTTTAAAAAGATCAAGAAACTGCAGGACGGGCCTCAGGATTTAATTGCGAACCTAAATTTGGCAAATCCGGTCCTTTTGTAAGCGTTCCACAGGCCTTAGCAGCCCCGGTCCTGTCTCCGACAGCAGGGAGACAGGCGAGGGCAGGTTTAATTATTTCCACTTTACTGATGCGGAAACGAGGCCTGCCAAGGGTCAGCACTTGCCTGAGCTCTTTTCAGTTTATCAAGAAGCAGAGATTTTGAGCGAGTAGTAAAAGGAGAGGTAATTAAAAGCTTTGCAGGATGAGACCTGGCAGCAGCTGAACGTCTGCCCTGGAAAGTGGCTAACCATGAGCCTCGGTTTGGGTTCCCTGAAAGTCTAAGACAGCAACTTGGGTGCAGGGAATTTACTGGGTGCAGGGGGTGTGAGCACAGGAAGCAGGAGCAGGCCCGTGGGGAAGGAGCACAAGCTGAGGTCAGGTGGCTGCAGTGGGCCCTGGGGCTCCACGCACTGGATCTTTGAGCAGAATGCGGAATGCCATCCCCTCCTGCCCACATGCAGGATGGAGCCCGGAGCTCGACCTCTGCTCCTTTGTTCTGCAGTTAAGGGGTGTCCCCGAGGTGTTAACTGCCCTGCGCTTTCAGGGTGCACCTGTGTGAGGGTGCAGTGGACTCCTGAGTGCAGAGAAGAGCCTGGGCCTGCAAGCAGAAAAGCAGAGTATATGAAGCTGGCCAGGAAATGAGAATGCAGCTACAGGCGGGGGCAGACCCAGGGCCCTGGTGCCAGTCACCAACCCCGGGAGACCGGTCAGGGAAAACGAGCTGGGCACTTGGGATTCTGAATCCACTGCTGCAATCCCCTGGGCTGCAGAAGATCCGGGATTCCTTCTCCCCTGGTCTCCCTCATCTGCTGTTGGGTACAAGGAATCCTCTGCAGCTGGTAACTGGAGGGAAGGAAGGAACTGGATGTTGGGCCAAACACTTTTATCTATTCATCCACTTGTTCATTCAACAAGTATTTGCTGGCCACCTGTTTGCCAGGCCTTGGGCATGGGAAACAGGGAAGGAAACAAGAAATATCTCTGTCCTTTTGGAAATGCCATTTAGAGAAATTCTTAGGTGTTTCTTTTGATGTTTCAGCACCAGTGGGGTCTTTCAGGACAGATCACAGGATCACAAGAGGAGAGAGTCAGGTGAGGCAGTTCTCTGTCCAGGTGTTAGGATGCACTCAGCTACTTTGCAGGTACAAATTGTCCAGGCAGGAGACAGAGAAAGGTCAGCAGGATATGAACATCTACCCGAGGGAGTGGATTTCTGGAGGGAGGTTTGAGGCTGGGGTAATCCTCAAGTCTTTTGGGTTTTGGGAGATTAGCAGCTGGGGATCCTCTAACTGTAGGAGCATGAGATGTCTTAGGAAAAAAAATACAGCCCACCCCTCCACGTGGTCCTCTTGAGTTGGTGGGATCAGTTCTTCCTGTCTTTGCACGTAATACTTACAGTCACTTCTGCACACACCCACACAGAGTTGAGCAACACTGAAGAAACCTGTAGAGCCAGGGATGGGTTGTTTTTGTCCATCCATTTGATCTGCATTTTAGGAAGAAAGCTTTGAAACCAACAAGAAAGAGTTGGCAGGGGGCAAGAATGAAGAACGAAGGAGACAAGTGAAAGCTACACCTGTTCAGGGGAGAGAAAATGAAGAACCAGAAAAGGGCTGTGGCCGTGGGGGCTAGCGGCAGCAAGTCAGATATTCTAGGCCTTGCTCAGAATGATCTTCTGTCTCAGGTGCCAGTGGGGATGTCAGGTCTCAAGTTCATCACTTCTGACTCCCCCAGTTACTACATAGAAAATGTTACAACTAGATGCAGCCTTCACTATGTCAAGCTGGGCTGAAGCTGAGGCAGTGACTTTCCAGGGCCTTGGGGCCAGCCGGGCCGCTGAACATCTTTCCCACTCAGTCCATCCATACTGGGGGCCATATTTCTTTGAGATGAGCTGATGTAATCCATTGACATCTACAACTCCAAGCAGGAGAATCGCACCCATCAGCCATGTGGGATCTAAGCCCCCTCTTGATCTAGAGGTGGAGTGGTCATCACCATCCCAGGGTCCACAGGATGGAGGAATAAAATATGGATTAGAATACTTACTGGTATTCTACTATAGAACTATTGTGACCAGTAATGGAAGAAACTATAGCATTGACATGGAGAAAGTGGCCACGATATTTGCTGAGGGCAGGGAGAGGGAAGAAGAGGTGTGATGTGGGGGCATTTTCGGGACTTGGAGTTGTCCTAAATGATATTGCAGGGACAGATGCTGGACATTATATATCCTGCCATAACACACTGAATGGACTGGCAGAGAGTGTAAACTACAGTGTAAACTATAATCCAGGCGGCGCAGCAATGCTCCAAAATATATTCACCAATTGCACTGAAAGTGCCACAATGATGAAAGAGGTTGTTGATGTGGGAGGAGTAGGGGTGGGGTGGAGTGTGGGGTATGTGAGAACCTTTTATATTTTTTAATGTAACATTTTTGTGATCTATATATCTTCAAAAAATAAAATAAAATAAATGCTCAAAAAACAATCAGAAGAAATCCATTGGCATCAACCAATAATTCCAGTTTGTTGTTACACATTCTGAAGGCTCTCTCTAGGCAAGATTCTCTTCCACTCTGAAAAGTTTTTAGCAAAAGAGAAACACTACTTCCTCTTTGCACTAAGGAAAGAATAAGTCATCATTTGTTCAGAAGTGGAACATATGCTACCATTTTCTTAATTGGTTTCGCTTTTTGGAGGTAAGCATTGTCTTTTCCTATACGTTAGAAATGAATTCAAAGGCATGCCAGGCACAGAAGTACAGGGGGTTTGTCCCGTGTGGTATAACCAACCAGAGAATATAATTACTTACGTCTGATAGTCTTTGCCTGTTCAAGTGCATTTACATCCTGTGTGTCATGTTTCCTACACAAAGGAATTAACGTCCTTCTGAAAACGAAAAGGACTTTCTGTGGGAAAGGAAAACACTGTTGGCAGTAGTTATGTCCTGCAAAAAAAATATGTTCTGCGGATGTGTCAATCCAGCGAAAAATTAACAGTATCAGCTTGCACATTTAAGATACTATCAATCATCCCACTCGGGGTAAATGCCAGAGGCTGATTTATATTCTTGTTCCTGACATGAATTCTGTATTTAACATTGATCAGGCGATAGAAAATTAATTGTAGACTAGAGAACCGTGAGGTTCTTTCTATTGGCGTCCTTTGGTTGGTTTCATTTGCTAATTCCTCATCACCTCACCATGACGAGTTGCCCAAAGCTCCCAGAGGACTAGACATGAGAGGGAGGCCAAGTCAGAGAGCCGTTCCTCTCGGTGCCAATCCCTGTGCACCCCCGAAAGGCAGAGAGCCGCCTGCCCAACTGGCTGGTTTCCGGGCCAGCTGGGTCTCTGAGAAGAGGCAGCGTCCTGCCTGCCTTTGGCCTGAGGCTGGAGAACAGGGCCAGAGAAAGGGTGTGCCTGGAGAGAGTGTGCTCGCACCACCTGGAAGGGCTGCCCAGGCTTGCTGGGTTTTCTGACTTCTCAAGAAAGCTGGAAATCAGAATGCTTATGTGATTTTTATGCTGACCACTAATTCAAATAATAATAGTACCTGGGGCCAGATTCGGTGTGTGGGCACAAGTTAGAAACAACTGTTAATTTTACCTTTCCTTTTTTCTCTTTTCATTTCTTTTCTTTTCTCCTCCCCACCCCCACTCCCAGAAGAACTAACACGTATAACCCAAGCCTCTGGAATCATGTCAATAACTCTGGAAAGCAAGGGGCATCCTTACTTGAGCTTTTAGAATCTGATTCAATCTTTTCCAAGCTTTTATAACTCAATTACAGCTGAAGCCAGTCCCTAAAACATAGTCTCTGGGAAACATTAGCTTTAAGAGGAGGTTAGGTTACCAAGATCACTTTTAGAGATTTTTATTAACCTGTGAAAGAACAAGTCACATTTGTCTCAAAGCAACCCAAATAAAAGCTCTTTTGTGCTCCAACTTGGCTGCAACCCCCACTACCCACCAGCCCTCAGTCGAGAAAGCGGTGCGTTTGTTGGGATCTGTTGCTTTTTCTATCCTAGAGAGGCCCATGTTGCTTCTGTCTGATTCTTCTCTCCTGGCAAGGGAGGCCAAGTGGAAAGTGGGTCCTCGGGGACCAGGGAAGGATGTAGGAGAAAGGTCTTTGACAGACTTGTGGTTTCAGGCACCAAAATGATTCTGAGGGAAAGGAACAGGGGAGGGGAAGGCTACTCAAAACGGGTGGGCAAGCAGAAGGATCTGGGTAGATCATTTATTTTTAAGTTACATAACACAATTTAATGTGATAATGCATCCCAAATGGCGGTCATATTTTTCCTTGATAAGAAAAAAGGAAAAAGAGTCTAGGAGTTGAGGTGTGGTTTATGTGGGTTATGGAGGTTAGAGGTGGGGACACTTGTGAGTGTCAGTGGAAAACAGAGAGCAGTGGGGGCACTGGGTCTGACATGTTCCTTGACTTTGTCAAGGGTTGCTCCACTTGAAGGGGGGGACATAAGGGTTGCCCACATAATAGACATGAGGGCTCTTTCAGTTGTGAGTGATAGAAGAGCAGCTGTAACTGGCTTAAGATGAAAGGGAAGGTCTTCAGTAATTGACTGGAGGGCTCTTCAAGGTGGAGGTGGACATCAGGCATGGCTGGATCTGGTGCTTAGACGATGCCGTCGGGAGTGTAAGACCATCTTAGTGGCCCAGTTATGGAGGACGGTTTTATCAAGATCACTCACAAGAGCTCACACAGCAATGACAGTGTTCTGGGACCCAGTCAAGTGTATCGTCAGCAAAGTGGACTACGTAGACCCATGAAGCAGACAATCTTCAAAGCATCTTAGCACCAGTGATGCCGTGGCCAGTAATGTAGCAAGAGTCCCTCATATGATTCTAAGCCCAGTGATCCTCTCTTTTTCTGGTACCAGCACTCTGGTTTTCCCTTGTAGAACCAATGTTTCCCCCTTCTCCAACCGTGTTCTTAGGATGGGCATGGTCCCTTCCCCCAGACCTAGAAGTGGGCATGTGCCCCAGGTCTGCCAGTTGGAGCACTCCAACCCCAGTGCCAAAGAAATGATTGGGTCAGACATGGGTATGCCCCTGTATTGGTCAGCCACACGGGTGCCGATGCAAACTACCAGAACTTTGTTGGCTTTTATAAAGGGTATTTATTTGGGGTGGCAGCTTATAGTCATAAGGGCCTAAGGAGTCCAACTCAGGTTACCATAAGAGGTACTTTCTCATCTTACACTCCCCACTGGGAAATTTGTCTCCTTCCCTGATCGTGTGCCCTCTGTGCCCTATGCCTGGACCCTGTGTGTGCATCTGTACTAAGCCCCCCAAATAACTGTTGTCTCTAAAATAAAATAGCCCCCACATTGGACTTGTTACAGTAAGGCACTGTGAACAGATAGGACCTCTCCTACATCTCTTGTGATCTCGGGAAAGCTCTTTCTTCTTTGTCATTAAAACGGTCCTGAAGGAAATGCTGTTTGGGGAGGAGAGGACAGCAGGCACTTGAGGATGTCTAGGTGCCAGGGAAACAAGCTCAGAATCATTCTCTTGGTTTTAGCCATGACTGTGACTTCAGTTCACAGATGTACCAGATTGCTTGTCCTTTCTAAGTCCCATCAATCTCTTCCTGAGCCTTTGCATTACTGGTTAAGTGTCCTTCCTGAGTCTGTGTCTGAAAAAAAGGTGAGAAAGAGAAGAAACTCTTGAACATGTAATAATGCATTTATGCCATCGAAATGCAGACTGTGGCTTTTCTTTTCTAGTTAAGCAGTTTTGTCTGAAACTGTACTTTGGAGTGTCAAGGTGACTCTAACTCGGTTGGGGTGCAAGAGGACCTGGATGAGGATTTTATTTGAGGCTCTAGTGAGGGATAAAAGCCCAGGCTTAGGAACTAGTGGGCACATAATCCCCATGGAAATGCCTTGGCTGTGGTAAGAAATGCCTGGAGGTAGATATTCCAAGGCAGGGAGACATGGTATTACTTCTACTTTGGAGCCAGCTGATCCCAGGGCGAGGCTGGTGCTCGGGTAGTTATGGTGATGGGAATACAGTTTGGGCACCATGTTTATTCTCAATGAAGAGCCAAGGTCCAGGATGGCTGGGGTGTGGATACCCAAGGTGTCAGCAACTGGGTCAGACTTTCCAAGAGGAAATGGTGCCTAACTCGGGGTCCCCAAGCAGAAGAGTCTGAAGCTTGCTGAGCACCCAGGGACACCTTCCTGAGCCTGCTCTTGCTTACCCTAGACTGGCTTGAAAGATCTTCTGGGAGAGAGACATCTCAGATCTAAAGCTGCATATCACCAGCCCTCCACACCCTAGCAGGCCTGGTACTAGCAGCATGAGCCTGGGCACCCTTCGGTGTGCCACCAAGTTCTTTCTTCCCTTTGCCCCCAGAAGCCCCTCCACCAACTCTCAGCCACCCTTCCCTTGCATCCTCCACTCCTGCCTTCCTACCACGGGCTCCTCTCATACAGCCACTCCCTTTCTTGGCATTCATTGAGGCTCTGTCTGCTTGACCCCTGAGAGCATTTCGTTTATACCAGTAACTTTTATCCATTTGATGTCACAAAACAAGGGACAGTAGAATGATTAAAAGCTTGAATCCTGAACCTACCACTTAGTAAGTCCGCAACCTTAATCTTTGTGAGCCTAAAATATTTTGTGGGGATGATGATCCCTACATTCCAGGGCTGTTAAAAGAGTAAATGTAAAAATATTTATAAACTGTTGGCACTTACTAAATACTTGATAACTAGTGAATGTTATGACCAGAAAATATATCGATACTGGTTAAAATGCTTGAGTCCATAATGGTAGTGGTGCTTATAAATACTGGTTCTGCCACTCCTTGTTGCATTTGTGTCCATCCCCTGACCTCCCCCAAGTTCTCCTGCCTGAGACCACTGCTAACCTTCCCCCTTCCTTCTACCAGTTCCATCCTGGAACTCCCCATTTGTGTCTTCTGTGCCTCAGATGCTGGTTTAAACCTGGTTTCTTCTGTGCAGGAGCTGTGTGGAGGGTAGTGCACTGAGGAATGTGCCAAAATTTAGTCACCCGAAATTTAGTCAGCCCCTGGGGGCCTGACCCTGGCAGACTTAGATGTTGACCCAAGAGAAGTCCCCTTTGCTATGCCAAGTGGACCTCACCTGACAAAGAAAGCCAAGCTTTTTTGGGAGGATTAGATCCCCATTGGAGCAGGGGAGGAGGCCTTCCCTGGAACTGTCAGATAGTTGGCAAAGGTTATCAGACCAAGATTTATCTGACAGTTCCTTACGGCCCAGGCTTGGAGATGTGGTCCTCTCTGCCAGCCAGCTCTGTGGGGTCCTGAGCAATTGGGAAGACGGAGCTTCTCGGAAGTGAATGCTTGGCCGGAAATCATTTTTCTGAAGTAGACATCACCATTTCCCCCTCAGAGGCTGAGAGTTTCTCATTTTGGTCTTTCAATGATAGCATTTTGAGTATCATGATGGGATTTTTTCCTGAGAATTTAAGATCCTTCTTCCCCAAACTATGTCTCCTTTTTTTTTTTTTCTTTTTTTAAGTGTTTTTCAGGGTGTTTCACTCTCTCTGAGTTACTGGCGGTATATAAAGTTCTCTTATTTTCTGCTGATGAAATTAAGACATAGCATGTTCTAAGGGAACACACACCATTTGTTATCACTCAGACTCCAGCACAAGGCCCGGATCCATCACTTCCCACCTAAGTTACCTTACGCAAATCACTTCATCTTAATGGGACTCAATGTACTTACCTATAAAATGGAAATAAATGTAACTCTGACCTTTTCATTCTCTTAAAACTGTCTTTGAAGAACAGCTTTTAGTTTTTAATTTTGCTGAAGTCCAATTTTATGCCATTCTATGGATCATGTTTTTGGTGTTGTACCCAAGAAATCTTTGCCTAATCCAAGGTCACAAATATTTTCTTCTATGTCTTCTAGAAGTCTTAGGGTTTTAGGTCCATGATCTGTTCCTGGCATAAAATATTTGCAAAGGATATAAGGATATATCTGATAAAGAACTTGTATTTTGAATATATAAAGAACTTTAAAAACTCTAATAAGAAAGCAGACAACCCAATTAAAGAAGTGAGCAAAAATTTTAAACAATCTTTACCACAGAAGTTATATAGAGCATAAAGAAGCACTGACAATAGAATCAACATCATAAGTCATTAGAGAAATACAAATTAGAGCTATAATGAGATACTACCACATACCTACTAGATTGACTAAAATTAAAGACTACCCATACCAAGTGTGGGTGAAGATGTGGAGGAACTGGAATTCTTATACACTGCTGGTAGGAATGTAAAATGGTACAACCACTAGGGAAAACAGTTTCGTAGATTAAAAAAAAAATTTTTTTTAAGCTTTTTAAAAACAATTTGGTAGTTTTTTAAAATTTTGCAAAAAGTTGTCTGCAATAGCCAAAAACTAGAAACAACTCAAATGTCCATTGGCGAATGGATTGAAAAAGAAAATAACTGTGGTACATTCATGCCATGGAATACTTCTCTGTAATAAAAAAGAACCAACTATTGATAACACAATAACCTGGATGGGCCTCAAGGTCTTTATGTGAGGCAAAAATAAAGCCAATCTCAAACCTTCATTATGTGGGGCAGAAGAACCTCCCTGCTGATCCCAAATAAGCCACACAATCATGAGACGCAACGATACGGTCATTGCTTTAAGCCCCTGAGTGTTAGGGTGGTTTATTGTAGAGCAATAGATAACCCAGATAGGTTTCTAGCAGTTCCAAGACTTGGTCCTACTAGATTAGTGACTCAAGTGTTAAAATAGGGCCTGTTTATAAATAGTTCCTGCCAGTATCCTAGGGTTGCCCCTCCCAGGATTGACGCAGGCCAGTTTTTCATTGACAAACTTATGATCAAAACCCAGGAAAGTGGTCAGCCAGACCTGGGGCACATGTCAGTCCTGGGGATGGGATGGGGAAGAGAGAGGGAAGAGTTTTTCCCAAAGGAAAATCAAAGTGCAGTTACCAGAAAAAGGGCGATGGTCCCAGCAGACCAAAGCAACAGCCCCACTGCATTGCACCACAGGGACTCAGCAGAGGGAGAAGATGAGTGAAGGTGGGAATCTGAGAGTGTTTATGAAACATAGGAAGACTTTAGGTAACAGGAGAGAAGTCATTGATATCTATCAGTTATCAGTTATTGGTGGCTAGTGTTATTCTATTATTAGTCATAAATAGTTGTTATATAATATTAATAGCTATTCCTATCTCTGCAGACAGTAGCCGGTCCCTGGTCCCAGCACTGGTTATATTTGCATACAAGTATATTGGGCTCCATTCGTGGGCACTCTTCCCAGCCTACTTGACTCTGATATTTAAAGGTAGAGAAGTGGTGTACATGTCTATCTGAAAAGTTGCCTTATTAACTCTTAGCCCCAGGGAGTGGACTCTGTTGTAGCTCCTCATTTAGGAGACAAGTAGCTCAGCCTGGCCTAGTCCTGTCTAGTTTGAAGGTTTCCATGGAGATTAGGGCGAAGACAGACATAACTTCCAAAGCCTTGAGACTTTTCCATTTCCTCCCATTGTAGCCAACGGGCAAGTAGTCCTGGGGACTCTTCTGTGAGATCAGAGAATCTGACCACCATATCTTCCCAGGATGGCATAGAGGAATCTCCAGGATGGCCTGTGCTCCACCAGGCTGGCTGATCACAAATCCTCCTAGTAACAGAGTCTCACTGCTGACGATTCTCCTAGAAACAGAGTCTCGCTGCTGGGGCTACTTGATGGCTGGTATTTGAATAACCTTTAGCTCAGGGCCTAGACTGCATCACAATTTCAGTCATTTGAACTTAGAAGGCTTGGGTGCAAGTGCTCAGCCTACTGCAGAGGCAAAGTTAGGAGCCGTGACTCGGTCTCTTGGAGCCTGGATTTACCGCTGTCACAAATTAAGAGGCGTTTGTCTTGATGTCAGAATTCCTCTCTATGCAGTTTGGGAGATGAGGTGAAAATGAGGGACATCTGTGTGTCTCCATGCATGCTCCAGTGTGTGTCTATCTCTGAAGGCATTTATATTATTCCATGCAAACTCTTTACTGAGCATCTATTCCATGTTTATTTATTTATCTCCCCCATTGTCTGCTCTCAGTGTCCATTTGCTGTGTGTTCTTCTGTGTCTGCTTGTATTCTCCTTAGGTGGCTCCAGGAACTGATCCTGAGACCTTCCGGAGTGGGAGAGAGGCGATCACTCTCTCGTGTCACCTCAGCTCCCAGTTCTGCTATGTCTTCTTATTTTCTCTCCTCTGTGTCTCCTGTTGCATCATCTTGCTGTGCCAGCTCTCCACATTGGCAGGCACTCCTGCATGGGGCGGCATTCTCACGCAGGGTGACACTCCTGCATGGGGCAGCATTCCCGCGTGGGCCTGCACTCCACATGGGCCAGCTCACCATGTGGGTCAGCTTGCCCTCACCAGGAGGCCCTGGGCATCGAACCCTGGACTTCCCATATAGTAGACAGAAGCCCAATTGGTTGAGCCACATCCGTTTCCCCTGTTTCATGTTAAGCACTGCTCGAGATACTGCTGGATAACATGCTGCTCTTTCTCTAAAGGAGTACACAGGCAACATGGTGGGTGGCATGTATGGATAAACCAGGAATTAGAGCACCTGATGCTTGGAGCCACAAAGTGCTTTAGAGCTCAGAGAACAGAGAGACCACCCTGCCTGAGGCATCCAAGGAAAGTCTGTACTCTTTGGCAAAACCAGCTTATCTCCTTTTCTGCTCAGGCTGTTCCCTCTAAGCACTTGGGAAATGTGGCATCCATCTGCCCCTGGATCCCACCCCTAGACAGAGTTGATTCTAATGTGAGGCCATTGCCTCTCTTTCCCACCAATGGTTTGGTTACTTGAGCCAATATCCTATCCTTCTTTTTCCTAACCTAGATTGAGTTTGTTTTCTGATACTCATAGCCATTTCCCAACCCCTGCCCCACAATTCAACTAGTCCTGGAGGTGCCTTGTGAACTGGTTCCTAAACAAATTGACACTTTGTCAATTGGTGGAATGGGGATAAGCTATTCAAAGAGTGGAAAGAAAATGTGCAAAGAGAGAGAGGAGTGTAATGGATACAGCATGATCAGCATTAGCAGGGAATGTAGCTTGACTGAAGTATGTCATGGGTCTGCATGAGATATGGCAAGAGTTGAGTGAGAATTAGAGTATGGGACTCCTTTTAATCGGCTTCGAAAATAGCATTCATCCCAAGATAGTAGGTGTGAAAGATCTTTGAAATATTTTTAAAGAATACACCAATGTTTGGCTATCATTGTTGCATCTGGAATGCCACATTTTATCATTGGGTTGATGGGGAGGGCAGGGCTCAGATTGTAGACCTTTTCTCTTTTACTATAGCCATTCTCTCTGTATCAATGACTCCACAATATCTATCTCCAGCTCCCTGAACTCAGTCTTGTCCAACCATCTGCCTGCTGGATACCCCCACTTAGATGTCTCTTGGGTATCTCAAACTCAGCAAGCTGAGCTCCTGATCTTTCCTTGCCCAACTGTTCATCCTACAGTTTTCCCCACATTACACTGATGGAAATTCCATTCCTTCAGTTGTTCTGCCTAAAACATGAGAATCATTCTATTTGACCCCACTCTTCCTTTCACACCCCCATTCCATTTCTCAGCCCATGTTATCATTTCTACCTTCAAAATATATCCAGAATCTGGTTGATAAATATCACCTTGATTCAAGCCTACATCATCTATAGATGGGATTTTTGTAAGCACCTGACTGCTCACCCTGCTTCTGCCCCTCTTCAGTCTATTTCCCAACCCAGCAGCAGGAGGGATTCTGCTAAAACTTAAGTCATACTGTACCACTTGTCTGCCCCAAACTGTGCAGTGGCTCTCATCTCATGTAGAATAAAAGCCCAAGTCCTTATCATGGTCCACAAGGGCCTCCATGGTCTGGCCTCCTCTTACCTCTGCTACTGCCTGCCCTCATATCACTCTCCTCTCCCTTCTGTGCTCCAGCCTCAAAGATGCCAGGCATAGTCCCACCCAGGGCCTTTGCACTTGCCCAGTTAGCAGCATGACCCATTGCTTTCTTCAAGACTTTTAAATTACATCTTTTCATTACACCTATTGAAATGTGTACCATTCCCTGAGCAATCACAAATCCCTGTTCTGTTTTATTTTTTGTAAGCATTTCTCATCTTGAAACCTACTATATAATTTCTTTGTTTTGCCTTCCTCCTGCGAGAAAGTAAGCTCTATAAGAACAGAATTTCTTTCAAGTTTGTTCACTGATATATTCATTAGTATTTTAGAACATGGGTTTATATAGTGATTGTATTTGATCTTTGTTGACTAAATGAATTGTGCCCATAGATGCAGGCATGGTTGTGTTTGTTCTTATTTATGTTCCCAACTCAATTTCAAGCTCTTAAACACTTTGTCATAGCAGACAGTAGAATAAAGAGGTGCTGGTGAAGGATGGATCTGCATGTATCTGGATGGGCTCTCATCACTGTCAAATACACATCTGGACTTCAGTTTCTGGCAATGTGGTAGGCTAGAGATCCTGAAATTCTCCAGCTACAACACAGTTAAGTATTCTACAAACATAAAACCCTTTTTAAATGGATAGAGAGGCCCCAAGAAAATAAAGAGAGCTCTTTTAGGTCAGGGATTAGGTGGAAGCTGGAGACCAGGCAGATAGAACACAATGTCACTGCTGCCATGTCCCAGGTCTATCCCACTGCTCTTGCTGCAAAGCTCCCCTGTCGCATGCAAGCTGGAGAGTCAGACTGAGACACCACCACATCCAGCCTGGACTCAGGGAGGCCACCCTGAGATAAAGCGTGAACTGAAAGAAAACCTGCCCTACAGTGTCACACACCATGGAAAACTCTCTACATCATATTTAGCTCTAACTGGGGGAGGTTTTTTTTAAGTCTCTCATAGAATATTGTTATCATAAGCTGGTTAGAACTAGAAATCACATCAGTTTGTAACCCAAAAGACTCAGGGAGAATATTTCATTTGGAGCAGACCCAGATTTATGATGCCCTTAGGAGCCTGGCAGAAGCAAATGCAAATCTTCCAGGAGGTAAACACCCTCAATATAACTCCACAAAACTCTCACAGAAAGAATTCCAGTAAGTATGAGCCCACAATTATGAAAATTATAATATATGCAAGGTTACAAATTCTCTGAACAAGAGTCAGACCAAACAACAAATAAATAGAACTGACCTACAATGAATCTGAATAATGATCAATTCCAGAATATACAGTGAGTAGTTTAACATCTTTAAAGAATGTGGGCTATGGTGTGGACTATTGACCATGAGGTGCAGCGGTGCTCAGAGAAGTATTCACCAAATGCAATGAATGTCTCATGATGATGGAGGAGGTGGTTGTTATGGAGGGAGGAGTGGGGAGAGGGGGGTGGGGAGTATATGGGGACCTCATATTTTTTTAATGTAACATTAAAAAAAAAAATTTAAAAATGCAAAAAAATAAAATAAAAATGAGAAAAAAAAGTAAAAAAAAAAAAGGATATGTAAACATGAATAAGGTATGAGAGACAAACAGAAATTACCAGGAAGATTTGTACAGGGAGCAAGTATAACTTATGGAAATTAAAACTACAGTAATAGGTGTTAAAACCACAATGCAGAGATTTAAGATCAGGACTGACATAACAGAAGAGAGAATTGTGAACTGGAAGACAAATCTAAAGGTCTTACCTAGAAAAAGTCACACAGAGAAAAAAACATATGAAAAATATAAAAGTAAGATTAAGAGGTATGGATGGTACAGTAAGATAGATTAACACATATAGTTTTTAAAGTTCCAGAAAGAGATAATAGAGCTATTGGGGTGAAGGCAATATTCAGTGATACAATGCTGAGAATTTCTCATAATTTATGGGGGAGAAAATCTTTAGACTCTGTAAAGCCTATAAGACTAAGCTGTCTAATTAAAAATAATCCACCTCTAGGCACAAGATAGAACACCAAAGACTAAGACAATCTTAAAGGAAGTCAGGGAGAAAAAACAAATTACTTGCAAAAGAGCAGATTTCCCAATGCAATAATGGAAACCAAAAGATAATGGAATAATGTCTTCATATAATAAAAAGAAAATCATTGTTAACCTATGTGGTCAGTGAAACTATATTTCAAGAATAAAAGTGAAATGCACACATTTAAAAATAAACAAAAACAAAGTTTACTACCCAGGGCTAGGTCTAGCGTAAGGGAAGTGAGGTGCCTGGGGCGTGAAATTTAAGAAGGCAGTCACTCTCAGGGTCATGCAAGGGTAGGGTTTGCACCTGAGAGTGAACACCCCTTAAATTTTGCACCCTAGATGCCTCACTTACCTCTCTTTAGTCCTGGCCCTATTACCACCAAATGGTCCTTACTGGGGGAACTTCTAGCAAAAATATTTCAAGAAGAAGGAAAATAATCCCTGAAGGGATATACGAGGCACAAGAAGAAATGATGAGCTAATGAAATAGAAAATATCGAGATAAAATTCCAACAATTATTGAATGTATAAAAAGTTAATAAATGTTTAATATGTAGGCTGAAAAGGAAAAGAAGGAGTTAGAAGGACAAAAAACAATGGCATGTAAGAGGGAAATGATTAATGTTGAAACCATGCAAGTTCCTTGTATTGTTCCAGAAGGACATGATTAAATTCAGACTGTCAACTATGCATGTTGAAATCTCTTGGTAACCACTGAACACTCCTCTCTTTTTGGATTTCTCATAGGGCTCTTGTCACTCTTTTTTTGCATTCAAGCCTTGTGGGAGATTGTTTTTTCTTCCACCAGAGTCCAGTGGGTTCTCCACAGCAGAGGCCACGTGCACTTTATCTTGAAGCCCTCGAAACGGTCTTTGAAAACAGTAGATAACAACAACAACAACAAAAATCATATTAAAGTTCTGAGACTCACTTTTTCCCCAAAAATCTTAAAGCTGCTCATTTGCTAGCCTAAAAACTTCTTGGGGGATAGACTATGACTGTCCATTACTGAAAGTGCCTAGCACCTCCTCTAGCACGTCGTAAATACTCAATAAATATTTCTTGAATTGCTATTTAACCATTTTTGTTGGAAAAATGTATGGTTCTTAGCCTCTGAATTTTTCATATCTGTATTCTGCAATATTTGCTGAGCACCTATGAACTCTAAGCATTAAGTGCAAGGTGCTGCAGATAAGCAGTGGTAAGCAAAAAGTAGACATGCTCCCTGTAAGTCTTGTTCTCTAGGGCATTTTGACCACAAGCACAATAAGAAATGCATTTTATTTTGTGAGCCAGAACACATGCTATACAATAATACAAGCTGATTTTAACTTTAGTGCATGTGATGTGCTCATATTTCATATTCTATTCATTTTTCTTAAAATGGTAATTGCAACCCACTAAATTGATTTTATGGCCTATGAATGCTTTGTTCACAACCTGCAGTTGGAAAAACGTTGATGGATAGCATAGTTTCTGAACTTATTCTCTGCTGTGGACACCTCAAAATCAGATTTTATTTATTTTTGAAGAAGCTTTAGAGTACATAAATGTTGCATCAAAAATATAGGTGATTCACGAGTCCCATCCACCAACCATGTGGGATTGAAGCCCCGTTTCATTTGAGAGGTGGAGTAAGCATCGCCACCCCAGGGTCCTCAGGATGAAGGAATAAAATATGGATTAGAGTGGACTTACTGGTGTTCTACTATAGAATTATTGTGACTGTAGCAATGGAAGAAATTATATCATTGATGTGGAGACAGTGGCCATGGGAGTTGCTGAAGGCAGGAGAGGGAAAAGGAGGAATGATATGGGGGCATTTTTGGGACTTGGAGTTGTCCTGAATGATATTGCAGAGACAGATGCAGGACATTATACATCCTGCCATAACCCACTGAATGGACTGCGGGAGAGTGCAAACTACAATGTAGACTATAATCCATGTGGTGCCGCAGCGCTCCAAAATGTATTCATCAAACGCAATGAATGTGCCACACTTAGGAAAGAAGCTGTTGATGTGGGAAAAGTGGAGGGTATGGGGAAAGGGCATATGGGAACCTCCTATATTTTTTAATGTAACATTTTGTGTGATCTATGTATCTTTTAAAAATAAATTAAAGATATATTAAAAAATATATATAGGGGATTCATATATACTCCATCCCCTCCCCCTCCCACACTTTCCCACATTAATAACATCTTTCATTAGTGTGGAACATTTGTTACAATTGGTGAACACGTATTGAAGCATATGGTTTACGTTATAGTTTACACTCTGCATCGCACAATTTTATAGGTTTTGACAAAATGTATAGTGGCCTGTACCCATCATTGCAATGTCATGCAGGAAAATTCAAATGCCCCATGTTAAATCGATTTCTCCTCTCCCTCCCCCCAGAACCTCTGGTGGCAATTGCCTTTTTATGAATGACACAAGTTCTCCATTGTTATAATAATAATACGTCTACTTAAGTTCATAGTTGCATCCCCTCCTTATGTTTGTTCATTCCTCAATCTTGAGGATTTTGGATGGTGATGTGCACTCTGCTTCTGATTGAGAGGGGACTTAGATCCCATGGGGCAGATGGATGGAACTGTCTTGCTTGCAGTTGTAGATACTCTGGTTTTTGGGATGGACATTGTCCATCATCATCCTTTTGTCAGTTGTCCTGGGTGAGTCCAGCAAACTGGAGAGTAGGTGTGGCAACTCTGCTGAGATTTAGGGCTCAACTGATATATGAACAGATTGAAGATATAAGTCTCTGGGGCATATATTTAACAGGTACAGTGCTAATCATAGGCTCAAATAAAAGGGGTAGAAGAATCATGTGTAGAGAAATTATAAATGAGTTTAACTCTGTTACGTTGGGGAACATATATTCCAAAGTAAGGCCCACTGACAGGGTGCTGAAGTCCTGAGATTGTCTGCCCTGCCTATAGTGTCTAGATGTCTCTAGAGCCCTCAGGAGCCCTGCTGTTTGAGGCACTGTTTACTGTGGCTGTCGATGAGATCCTGCTGAGACATGTATAAGCGTAACCTCTGAGATGACCTCCTGACTCACTTCGAAATCTCTTAGCCATAAAAGCTCATTTGGAGGAGCTGATGTGGCTGAAGTGATTGAGCACGTGCTTCCCACATGGGAGGTTGCTGATCTGGTTCCTGGTGCCTCCTAAACACACACACAAAAAACAAACAACAAGCAAACAAACAAACAAAAAAACTCAGGGGAGCTGATGTGGCTCAGTGGTTGAGCACCAGCTTCTCATATACAAGGTCCTGGGTTCAATCCCCAGCCCTGGTACCTCAAGAACAAACAAACTCATTTGTATTTAATATTTCCACCTTTTGGTTTTGAAATGTAACAAAGTTCATAGGATTACAAAGGAAACCAGTTATATTGAAATGCAATTATAAAATCATTTGAGAAATGAGATAGAGTAATATGTGTACTTAATTGTTAACACATTAACTAGAATATCTAGCAGCTGATAAGTAAGGGCTCTAGTTTTGAAGTAGTGAGCAGCAGAAATGCTGTTTAGACAGTTCTTTAATAACTGTGATGTGATATGAAAATATCTGTGATTATTATTGCTAACAAAGTCACAGGTATTTTTTCTTTTACTTTTTTTTCTCTCTATTTTTTTTTAAATGTTACATTAAAAAAATGTGAGGTCCCCATATTCCCCCCACCCCCCTCACCCCACTCCTCCCACATCAACAACCTCTTTCATCATTGTGGCACATTCATTGCATTTGGTGAATACATTTTGGAGCACTGCTGCACCACATGGATAGTGGCTTACATTGTAGTTTACACTCTCCCCCAGTCCACCCAGTGGGCCATGGCAGGACATGCAATGTCCAGCATCTGTCCCTGCAGCATCACCCAGGACAACTCCAAGTCCTGAAAATGCCCCCACATCACATTTCTTCTTCCCTCTCCCTACCCTCAGCAGCTACTGTGGCCATTTTCTCCACATCAATGCTACAGTTTCTCCCATTACTAATCACAATAGTTCTATAGTAGAATATCAGTAAATCCACTCTAATCCATACTGTATTCCTCCATCTCTGATGCTACTGTGGCTTGCCACCTACACTCATGACTGAAGGAAAGGCTAAATTTCAAAGGTTAGTAAGGACAAAGAAACATTTTCCCCCATCCAAGTTCATGAAACCCAAGAGATCCGGGAATCTCAGATGGGAATCATAGGTCTAGGGGATCTATACCTTATCTAAATAATCTCAAATTTTTTATTGCAGCTGGAATCAAAGGCACTAACCTTTTTTTAAAAATTATGGTAACATATATATAATGCAAAATTTCCCATTTTAACCAATTTTAAATGGTATTAATTACATTCATGATATTGTACTACTATCACCACCATCCATTACTGAGACATTTCTATATCTCAAAACAGAAATTCTGCACCCAATAAGTAATAACTATGTATTCCCCTCCTCCCAGCCCCTGGTAACTTGTACTCTACTTTCTATGAATTTGCTTATTCTAGATATTTGATATAAGTGGAATCATATAATATTTGTCCCTTTGACTTTTTTTTTCACTTAGTATAATGTTTTCAAGGTTCATCCACATTGTTGCATGTATCAGAACTTCATTCCCTTTCATGGCTGAAAAATATTCCACAATATGCATTTACCATATTTTGTTTATCTGTTCATCTGTGATGGACACTTGAGTTGCTTCCACCTTTTGGTTTCTGTGAATAATACTGCTATAAATATTGGTATACAAATGTCTGTTCAAGTCCTTGTTTTCAATTCTTTCGGATATATACTTAGAAGTAAAATTGCTTGGTCATATGATAATTCTAGGTTTATCTTTCTGAGGAATTACCAAACTGTTTGTACAGTAGCTGCACCATTTTACAATCCCACCAATGGTATAAGGGTTCCAATTGGTCCACATCCTCACCAATACTTGCTATTCTCTGTTTTAAAAATAATAGCCATTCCACTGGGTATGAAGTGGTATCTCATTGTGCTTTTGATTTGCATTTCACTAATGGCTAGTGATGTTATGTGTTTATTGACCATTTGCATTTCTTCTTTGAAGAAAGAACTATTTAAGTCCTTTGCCCATTTTAAAAAAATGGTTTGTCTTTTTATTGTTGTGTTGTAGCAGATCTTTATGTATTCTAAATATTAAGCCCTTGTCAGACATACGATTTGCAACTGTTTTCTTCCATTCTGTAGGCTGTCTTTTCACTTTCTTGATATGTCCTTTGGTGCACAAAGTCCATTGTATCTATTTTTTTCTTCTGTAACTCATGCTTTTGGTGTTATATCTAAGAAATCATTGCCAAATCTAAGCTTGTGACGGTTTTCCCCTATGCTTCCTTACAAGAGTTTTATAGTTTTAGCTCTTATTTTTAGGTCCTTGATCCATTTTAAGTTAATTTTGTATATGGTGTGAGATAAAAAGACACTAAACTTGTATCCTAACATTGAGATGAGAGTCCCAAAAAGTAAGAAGTAGGTAAGCTATGCTTGCCTGACAACTGTCAGAACCAGCCAGAGGGACCCTGATCATTTCCTCTACAATCTACTTAGTCTTACTTGTCAGATTGAGAAATGTTGGTCCACATCACAGGTAGACCTGTAATCCTGAATGTGGATCTGCTGATTCCAAAAGTTGGGAGAGGAATAACAGCTTCAGAGAACTAAGTGCAGTAAGCCCCTGGCAAGAGGTGGGGCAGGCAGGCACCCCAAGTCGCTACCTCCACCTAGACTAAAGAGAGTGACGTCGCAACATGCAGCCAGTCCTGCAGTCTGATTCATTTCCGGTTGGCCACATTCAGTTGGGACAGAAAAGCGTCATTCAGAAGTGGCCACGTAGACATCTCAAGAACATCTCATTTGCATTCTCGCAATGGACAGATGTGATGATAGATGTGTGGTCCTCAAGCAAAATCCATCCAGATTGCTAATAGTATGACATTAAAAGAGGGTGAAAAAATCCCTCCAAGCACACTGGACCAATTTAGCCTTGTTAAATATACCATAAGAGCAGAGTGTGGGAGGGAGCATTTCATCAGCTCCCAACTGTCATTGAAAAGTTGCCTGGTTGCTAACACATTGTACAGAAAGTCACTTTGAGTTTACAAATGTTGCTTAAATAAGTTATTTCCTTGCCTCTTACAGGGCATGCGGGAAGATCTCTGAAGGAGCTGAAGTCCCGTCTGAGAAAGTGGAGTTGTTGCTGTTTCTTATTTTTCATGACTTACTGAGTGGGTCGTAGGAGGACCCTCCAGCCATTCTTCTTATGTTTACCAATATTTTATTAAAGGGACAGAGCACTATCCCAGGGATCAGATTGGGCTGGAGGCTAGCAGTATCCATTATGTAGTATGCATTTTTTATTATTTTTTTTAAACAGTTTTAAGGCAAGAATTTGAAGACAAAGTGATGTAAATACTGCACACATAAAATACACACACACATATACCACATCCTATAATTTATGATGTTGGAAGAAGAGGCCTCTGGGACAGTAAGGGGGTGGGAAACATTGGGACTTTTTACAATTTTTTAAACTGCATTTACTGTGCAAAGGGGAGCAGTCATTTCTCCCTTCCTCTTCTCCCATTTTCATCTCCATCTTTTGTGCCTTGCATTTTCTATCTCCATCATGCTACCCAAACCACCTGATACATTCAACACAGGCTTTCTCATTCATCCATCCAAGGGTTATACAAGTGACCTTATCTTATTGGTATATCTTTCTACTTTTTCACCCTCTCTTGAAATATTTGACCCCTTGGTTTATATAGCACTGCCCTTCCTAGTTCTCATTGTACCTCCCTTGGCATTTTCTCTCTGTCTCCATCCCTCTCTCCCTCCACCTGCCCATAAACATTGGGGTTCCCTGAGTCTCTTCCACCAAACACACAGCCTCTGAGTGATCTCTCACTCATATGATTTCAACTATGTCCTAAATTAATGATTCCCATGTCCTTTCTCCATCCTAGAAGTCTCCCTTCTTAAAAAATCATATAACCAACTGACCAATGGTCTTCCCCAATGGAAGACACCATGACACTTCAGACTCAACATATTTCCAAGTGAACCCATCATTCCCCCATGTTGTCTATCTCAGTTGGAAGGTAGAATTTCTGTCCACTAGCTTCCCAAGCTACAATCTCCCCTGATAACAAGTTAGTCATTTTTTTCATGCCTCTTCTCCATAAGAGCAAAATAAAGGGCTTTTACTTTACTCAGGTGAATGAAATAGGATTACTCTGAAGTATAATCATTATTCCAGGAACATGATTACTCTAATGGGGTAATTGGCTGCCTCTGGCCCTAGATAACACCTGAATAAGTAATATGTGCACCTGTGTTTTTAATCAAAGTAAAACATAATAACCAGGGAAAGTCAGAGGCACAGTGAGTGTGTCACAGGTGCTTCTGATAAAGTCCATGACACTGAGGCACTGGAATCCATCCTTGTAAGTGAATGAGAGGGAAAGATGAGGTTGGGGAGGCTGAGAGAGAATGGACCCCACAGGGACATCAAGGCCTTGATGAGGATTTAATCTTTGTCCTGGCTGCAATGGGAAACCTTTGGAAGGTCCTAGACAGGTCATGAGATTATCAGATTCATGTTTTAGGAAGAGCAGCGTGCCTTCTGTGTAAGGGCAGGGTTAGGCAGGGCCAGAATGGAAGCAGAGTCCAGATTCTCATCCCATTGGCCTGGAGTGGGGCCTTCAGTATGTTTTAAAAGTCCCCTGGGTGATTCTAATATATAGTCGGGGTGAGACTTTCCATGCTATACTAAGCCTTCTGAAGCTTGGAACCCCACTGTGGCCGCCCAGGTAAAGGTGGTCCAGCCTCTGCTTCAACAGCCAAAGCGGCACCAAGAGCTTGCTTCTCACTGGGCAGCTGGTTCTTCTTTAGGTAGCTCTGATGGTTAGAAAAGACTCCCTTATTTCAAGTCCAGATCTTCTCCATCAGGTCCAGCTCTGTTCTCTGCACAGAATTAACATCCCCAGTTCTTTCAACAGTCCCACCCAAGAGCTGTTTCTTAGAGCCTTCTGTTTCCTTTCTATCTTTCTTTTCTTTAGTATATAGTGCAGGCATGTAGTAGGAGAAATCACAAAAGGTTGTGATGTGAAAGGCAAATCAAACCTCATATACCAAACCCCTGGACTCCCAACCCTCCTACCAGAGTCAACCATCTTCCCACCTTCTGTGCATCCTTTCAGAAGAATTTTGTGAATTTACAAAGTCTGTGCATTTTTAAGACAAAAATACTACCTTTTTGCACCTTGCTTTTTTAAACGTAATAATAAATTTTGGAAATTATTCCACATCAAATATATAAAGCTCCATTTCATTTTTTAAAAAGCTGTGTAAATTTTCAGTGTACATAAGGAATTGTAGCACCATTTATTAAACCAATTCCTTCTTGGTGGACATTTCCACCTTTTAGAAAGGTAGTTGCCAATCTTTTGCTATGACAAAAATGGTCATCAATATCCTTTGTTTTGGTATGTTTCTCTTTGTAAAAGTTATCTGCGTGATAAATTCAAAGCAATGCAATGCAATTGAATGTATATCCATTCAATTTTTTAAGTTTTATTTGAGTAACATATATGCAACCTAAAAATTTCCCCTTCAACTACATTCAGATATATATTTCAGTGGTTTTAATTACATTCTCAATGTTTTGCAGCCATTGTCTTGCCGCATTGCCTTCCAATGAGGGAGTACCAATCTGCTCCCCTGCCTACAAGATCTGAGAGTTACTGTTTCCTCATCCCTCTTAGGTGAGGTGCCAGTTTGTAGTGGCCTCTTGACATTGTTTTGCCAGAATCGAACAAACTGGGGGTAGGCCATCCCTCTCTTATTCCAGTCCTTTTGCCCCTCATTAAAGAAACTCCAGAATGATTCCACCATTTGACCAGAGCCACATGCTAGATGTAAAGTCCTTTCAGCTCTGTTTGGAAATGCTTCTGCTAAGCCAGGATTCTTCCATTTTGTACCTGGGCTTTTGGACTTTTTAACACCAGTTTTAAAAATTTATACTCATCTGTGTATCGGTTTCCTTTTGCTGCTGTAACAAATTACTATCAACGTAACACAAATTTATTATCTTACAGTTCTGTTTTTCAGAAGTGAGAAACGGATCTCACTGGGCTAAAATCAAGGTATTAACAGGGCCATGTTCCTTCTGCATTCCTTGGCTTGTGGCCCCCTTCCTCCATCTCCAAAGTTAGTAATGTCTTCAGATTTCTGACTTTGACCCTTGCGTCCATCATTGTAACTCCTTCATCCTCCCTCTCCCATCTTTTAAGGATGCTTGTGATTACCAGATGATCCAGGATCCTTATCATAAAATCCTTAACTTGATGTCATCTGCAACATCCCTACTGCCATGTAAGATGACATATTCACAGGTTCTGAGGATTAGGATATGGACATTTTTAGGAAGCCTTATCCAGTCTTTCACAGTCTGCATGAAATATCATCTTACTAGGGCTAATTGTTTCAAATGCTGCTTGAGCATGGGCTTTCAGCAAAATCTGGGCATCTTTCCTTCTCTTTTATGCTAGGTATCCTCAAGTACATAATGTTGAGCTGGGCAGGCTTGGGGCTAGAGTCAAGAATTGTAAGAACAACTAATAGTTGTTAGTTGTGGACAGTGCTTTACCTTTTTCAAGGTATTAGGTGAGAAAACTGAGTGTAGGAGGGTTTGGGGCAATGCCTGAGCTCACACAGAGGAAAGTGCCAACACAGTTGTGCCCGCTCCAAAGCTTTTGCTCTTTACATGACACCAATATCATGAGACATTCTACAAGTCCAAGGGAGCCCCTGATCAAAGTCTCTGAGAACTGTTCTCCTCTTTGGGTTTCTGGAGCTGCTGTCCCCTCATTAGCTACTAATTTGAGTTGGAGTAAGGGCTCCCCTTTAACAATCTGTAGAGCTTCTTCTCATGCCATAACCACGCAGAAGTCATGGCAGCTCTATCAGCTGAGCTGCACAGACCCGAGATGGTGTTTCCATATACTTGTTGACGTCAAGGAGACTTAGGCCCAGTGAGGTTGGGGTCAATGTCAGGGTCACAGAGTGTGTGAGCCAGAGAATGAGAACTCAAACTCACAGGGCTCCTTTCACTGAGCCATCCTGTCTCCTCCAGGGATGCTGTCCTAAAAACCTAGAAATTCCTCAAAACCCACAGAGTCTGCTATTATCTCCAGAGGAGGTTATGGCTTTCTCAGAAAGAGGCGGCTAAGTAGGGACCTAACATGAACAGAGAAACTTCTGTGGGCCAGTACCTGCCAGCATCATCTCATTTAATCCTTCTAACCATCCAGGACCATTGCCCCCATCCTACTGATGGCGGCACTGAGAGGTTATCGTCACAACATGGCCAGTGATGGATTCCACTTAGGGCATTCTGATTCCATACTCCTATGCTAGAGGAGGTGCTAAGCATGATTCAGGGTTAAAATAAAATTGACACCTGCTATGTGATAGTTATGGGGTTAAGAACCCCCAAAGGCCCTGGCAAGTTAGGCGCTGGCTGTAATATATTGAGCAAGGCTGGTGGGAGAGGCAGGGGAGGGAACTATGGAGAGAATGCCCTGGGCTGGTGTCCCAGGGAGCAGCTGCCTCCCCCACCAGGAGAAGAGACAGGGGGTACAGGAGAGTGTCCTCAGGAACGGAGGAGAAACAACAGAGCCAATTACCAGGTAAAGTCCCCTAATGAATAACCAGCTAGCAGCTTGTCCAGAAATGTTCTCCTGGCTTGCTTTGATTACCATTTGTCTGAGTGGAGCTTTGTTTCCATTTTTCCTTCCATTTAGACCCCATCTGCTGCTCTATTTGCCTGAGCCCACCGCCAGAGACACGGGCATGCAATTATCCAACTCCTACGCATTTTTCTGTTCTCTTTCTCTTTGGGATTAATTTCCATGAGAGGCTCTGCCTTGAGCTTGCTTTAAAACCTGCAATTAAGAGGAGGCACCTAATGAGACCAGGAGCAAACTTCTGTGCTGTGCAGCTATTTCTTTTAATGGGATAAACGGGAAAATGCCAAATAGAACCATCTCCTTGTTGCTCCTGTGGCTGAAAGGCACCAAGCATTGCAAATAAACATGCTGCAATTAGCACTTGTCTAGGGGATTCTCATTCCTGGGGTTCATGGGCTCCTGACTGTCTGAGATGTGAGAGTGGATCTTGTCTGGCTAGAGAGTCACTGGCCATTGCTTCTGGGCCTGGATGCCTTCCTGGTAACAGTCAGCAGAGAAGTACCTCCTGCAAAGGGCAATGCACATGGAGGCAGAGCTCTGACCTCAGCTACTGCACAGCTCTCTTTCCAACAGAGGTTTGTTTTCCTTCCCAATCACTTTATGGGGTAATCACTAGGATTGTAGAAATTGTAAGCAGCATGGGTCATAATGAATATTTCACTTGGAATACAGCATTCTCAGCAACTCCTAACGCCTGCAGAAACTCAAAAGTGAACAGAAAAAAGCTATCATGAAAGTGCCATTGGTACAATGTAGCAATTAATGGGAATTCAAGTAAAGAAACATTGATTTAGTGCCTGCTGTATACCTGACCCTCTGTTCAATACTTAGGATGCAGAAATGTGTAAGATGCAGCTCCTGTCCTCCTCTGGATCTAATGGAGAGAATTGGAGAACTAATATAATGATGTCTGTATTAGCAATGGACTTGGACCTAGACCCAGTGTTTCTGAGATGGATCAGCAAATGTTCCAAAGGTCTCAGGCCCAGCATGAGCTTGACTGGTTGAAGGGCTTAATTTCTAAGGTAAGGCTCCAACCTAGGGAGTCTACTTCCACCCAGGGTCCCCTCCAGTCAGTCTCTGTGGTGGGATTAAAAGCAGATTCCATCATTGTGGCACGTTCATCGTACTTGGTGAACACATTTTGGGGCACTGCTGCACCACATGGATAATAGTTTACCCTGTAGTTCACACTCTCCCCCAGTGCATTCAGTGGGTTATGGCAGGATATATAAAGTCCAGCAAATGACCCTGCAATATCATTTAGGACAACTCCAAGTCCCAAAAAGGTGCCACAATGATGGAGGAGGTTGTTGGTGTGGGAGAAGTGGGGTGGGGGGGTGGGGGACATATGGGAACCTCTTATATTTTTTATTTTTTTGTGATGTATATATCTTCAAAAAAAATACAATTTACAAAAATGATGGGGTGGGGGGTGGGGAGTGGGGTATATGAGAACCTCCTATGTTTTTTTATGTTTTTTTAAATGTTTTTTAATGTAACTTTTTTGGTGATCTATTAACTTTAATTTGAAAAGTGTAAAAAAAAAAGTGAATCCCAACAGATGAAGGACACTGTGGGTGCCTGCCCTTTAGAGGAGCTACCAACTTTGGCAGGAAATGGGACTAAGGTCGGAAAACTTTAAGACAGCGGTGTCCCTCCTGGGTTTAAAGTAGTGAGTTGAAAGCCTCTTGGGTGTGGACAGGTCCACAGCCCGGCAGCATCAGGGCAGCAAGCAGAGTATAGGGAGAAGAGAGGTGAGGTCAGTGGAGTCCATGGACTGATCCCTGGGCTGGACCAGAGAGGAGAGATCAAATGGCTCAAGAGGCTAAGGTTGAGGGCAGAAGTTGAACATGGCAAGGGGGTTCCATGGCTGGGCTGGGCTGTGTCTCCTTGTCCAGGGTCAGTGGAAACAGGAGAGACGATGATGAAGGATGCAGTCGGCCATGAGAGGAGCCATGGTGAGCTATCCCAGAAGGAAGGCAGTCACGGTCAACGTCAGACCTGCATTTATATCCCATGTTGCAGAAGCTCCTCCACATTTAGGCTGGATGAGCATCTGCAAGTAGCTTCACCTCCCTGAGTTTCAGCTCTCACTTCTTTAAATGGTAACTTACCATCCAAACCGGGACACTTTTGTGAGTTAAAGGGGAAATTGTTAGCAGTCATGCTGGGGAAGCACAAATCAGGGTCTACGATCACCCGGCTAGCATCACCTCTACCCGGAAGGGCAATAAGGAGAGAGAGAGAATATGCCAAGTGCCTGGCATATGCAAAACTACTCGGGTGATTGGCTTAACTGTCCTGAATAATGACTCAGCCTTTCAAGCACCCCAAGACAAAAGTAATCCAGAGCCATCTTGGAGGCACAACCAAAGAGTAAGTCCCAGATTCCACGAATCCCACTCTGGGGTGCTGACTGCTTCCCAAAGGGCGGTCATCAGTTAGGTGAAGGCTCCCCTCCTTTAGTGGGAGGGGCAGCATCACTTTACGTTCAGCCTGCTAAAATGCTGGTTCCCAGTGGACCAGAGCAGTGACTGGGGCAGAATCTGTGATTTGAAAACGAACCAATCTAGAGTGAAACGGTTTACCAAGACCAGCATGAGAATCTGGAGTGTAGTGTCCAGCCCCCGGAGAAAGTTCAAAATCATACAAGGTGAGTGGTGATGAAGGGTAAGTCCCCAGGGGACGTTTCATGATTGGGTAAATGGTGCGTAAAGGAATAATCGGTGACAGGCTGGTGATGTCACCGGGTGTCCCGTGTCTGGCAGCTTTGTGCTTGATGCAGTGCTGGGTTTCTTATCAGTCTGACTCCATTAATTATGGATCTCCAGGGAGGGCTTACTATTTCTCAGGTGGAAGCAAACCCCCATAGCTGTCGACTTTCTAACCCACCTGTGCATCCGTATTTCTGGGAAGGCAAAATCAAGAAGGTGGGAACAGGTAGGGAGGAGGATGGCAAGTGGGGACAGACAGAATACTTATTTAAGTGAATGCAGGGGTCTTTGAACAGGATTTAAGAAAGAAGAATTTAAGGAGCTTCTACATCTGGTCTCCCATTTGACCCTCACAAACAACCCACACACTTGAGCAAAGAGCTCTGAGTGTCAGAGAAGTGCCCCCCCACACCCGCCTCCCCGTGCCCCTGCTCTGGCCTCAGGCCACACTCACCTTGCTCTCTGGGGCCTCCTGCCCCTGGTCTCCTACTCCACTGAGACTGAAGTCTTCCGCCATAGCCACCCACCCACCTTTGCTTTAGATTTAGCAAACCAAAAGAAATGAGTGGAGCTGGGCTTAGCTTTTTCTTGCACCATTGCCTATTTGAGTTCTGCTCTCCTCCCCAAGGGGCAAGCACTCTCTGACCCTCCCTCTGGACCTCTGAACTCTGGGCTTGGAGGTCAGGAACCCACCTCTCCTTGAGGTGCTCTTGGGAATGGGCTGCTCCATGGGGCCCAAACCAGGCCTCACACTGGAGCCCCTGGGCTGTCCACAAGAGCTTCTGGTTATGCTGGTTTGGGGTGGGTCCCATGAATTGTGTTTCTTTTTTTATTTTCTTTTTTTATTTTCTTAAAGATTTATTTTATTTATTTCTCTCCCCTTCCCCCTGTTGCTTGCTCTCTGTGTCTCACTGTGTGTTCTTCTGTGTCCGCTTGCATTCTCAGTGGCACTGGGAATCTGTGTCTCTTTTTGTTGTGTCATCTTGCTACTTCAGCTCTCCATGTGTGTGGCACCACTCCTGGGTGGGCTGCAGTTTTTTTGTATGGGGCAGCTGTCCTTCCAGGGCACACTCCTAGCATGTGGGGCTCCCCTATGCGGGGGGTACCCCTGCATGGCATGGCACTCCTTGCATGCGGCAGCACTTCACGTGGGCCAGTTCACCACCCTGGACCTCCTATATGGTAGGCGGATGCTCTCTCAGTTGAGCCACATCCGCTTCTCTAAGAATCATGATTCAAATGAACATTCTAAGTGATTCTGATGGATGGTCAAGTATGGGAACCACTGCCCCAAGGGGTGCTGTTGGCCAGAGCTGCTTCCCTTCTCTAGACATCTATAAAACTGGGCTTGATGATGTCTGCAGTCCACTCACCTCTAGCCACCTGTGTGTCCACAAGAGCCTGGATTGGCTAGCTGGGTGCCCGCCGATGACACTGTCCTTCCTTCATATTCCGCTGGGGACTCTCTGAGCAAGCAGATCTGTGGGAAGAGGGAGCATGCGAGCCCAGACTGGCTCTGGCCTGAGCCCTCACACTGACTTTCTGGGTGATCCTAGCTCGGGCACTTCCCTTCTCTGGGCCCCTCAGTTCAGGGTAAATCTGCCAGGGGTTTCAGCAGGAGACCAGCCCTCTGTACTTCCTTTCCTTGGGGGTTCTTGTGGGGTACAGAGCAAAGTGGCAGGAAGGCACCGCTGAAGACCCTGAGTGGACAATCACCTTCATGGCAGGAAACCCGAGGTACAGCTGTGTGCGGGCACTGGGCGATGGGCCCTGCCTTGCTTTATCTGCTTTATCTGCTCCATCAGCAGGAAGCCTGTCTGGAGTGCTGCAGCTGTATGAGGGGCCAGGGGAGGTGTGGCTCTCAGTCCAACTTGACTCTAGGAGGTCTGGATGGTCACAGATGGGAGATCAAATCTGAAGCCCAGACATGAGCTCATGGCCACCCATAGCTTGGCCCATCTACTCTTTTCCCACCTCTTCAGTAGTAAACATTTACTGAGCACCCAGCTTGGACCAAGCCCCATGGGAACTGGGTGCTCAGATTCTGCAAGAACCCATGGAATGCCCCTCTTTGGGCCCAATTTTGAAAAGTTGTCTGGAGGAGAAGAGCAGTTGAACAAACTTTGCAGGAAATTTCAAAGTGGTATCTTTCCACCCCCTTGTCCCCAACCTTTTTGCATCCAAGCATGGCAAGCTCTTAGCACCCTCCCTGCCCCCCAGTACCCCCTGCTCCCAGCTTCCTTCACCTCCACATGGGGGAGGGATGAATCTTCAGTGTTACTGAAAGAAATCCAATTTAAGAATCCACACCAAGTTGAAGACATCAAATTGAGCAAAACAAGTCAGACACAAAAGACTGATATTACATGGTTCTACTCATATGGAATAACTAAAATATGCAACTCATAGAGACAATGAGTAGATTAGAGGTAACCAGGGGAGGGGGAAGGAGGAATGGAAAGTTAAAACTTAATCGATAGAGGGCTTCTGGTTTGGTGATGACAAAATTCTGGTAAGGGATGGTGGTGAATGTGACTAACCCTACTGAATGGTGTGTTTGGGAGGGGCTGGGGTGGGGAAAGTTTCTATTGTATAAATATTTCCACAATTCAAAAGAAAAAGAGTAACTAAAGAGACAATGAGGATTAAATGTAACACATGATCCTGGACTGGTTCTAATAATGGAGAAGAAAAGGCTCAAAAGTACATCAGTGGGACATATTAAAAATTGGAATATAGATTAAAATTTTATATCAATGTTAAATCTCTTGAACTTGATTACTGTACTTGAGGAAGTTACAAAAGTGAATATTCTTGTTCTTAGGAAGTATACATGGAGGTATTATATTATGTGTTCAAGGAGTATGATGTATGCAACCTACTCTCAAATGTTTAGAAGATAGATAGATAGATCGATAGATAGATAGATGAATGATAGATAACGGATTGATAGATGGGTAGATGATTGAATGATACCACAATTGTAGCAAAATGTTAAAATTGGTGGATCTTTGTATCTGGGGGTAGTATGTTGGTGTTCTCTGCATGGGATCTGTATTATTTTTGTAGCTGTCTTGAAGATTTGAAATTATTTTGAAATAAAACTTAAAAAAAAATTCACCCTAGGGTATCAATGACAAGAATTTTCCTCTAAACTAGGGATTCTTAAACTGGAATCTAGAGATAAAATTTAACATTACTTTAAATTATATATGAAGAAGAGACCATAGATGCATTAGCCAAACTGCCCCCAATAAATATTTGTCACCAATAAAAACCACGGGTATTTCATATCACTTTAAATTGTTGAAGATATCTTGAAATATTGTTTAGGCTTATCTTTTGAAATTATGGTTAATTATTAGATTGCCACTAGATCTCATCAATTAATGTATTAACAATGAAGCACACATATTACTGTATTGCATATATATTTAATATTTTAATAATTGTATTTCAGTATAATTGATTTCCTTTGAAATCCCATATATTTTACTTAATTCCTATAAAAACATTATTCTGAAAAAGTAGATACAACTCCAGGTATTGGTTCTTTTGAGGGCTAAAGAGACCCACAGGTTCTGTGGTCATGGCAGATGGCGTTCACTGCCATGTCACTTGGCCCTTCTTTGGAGCTGGTGTTTCTGCATGATGGAGCTGGACTCAGATGTGATCTCTTTTCACAAGCCTTTCATGCTACTTTATTGGAATTGTAGTTGGTGCTGGGGTTTAAGATATATATAGGGGATTTGAATCTCTGGACTGACAATATGATAGCCAGGCCCTGAGCCTCAACAGACTTCAGCTCCTACACTCTGATTTATTGGACTTACTCCACTCAGCTAACATGGAGTTGAAGGATGTCAACCACCACACCATGGAGCCAAGAGTGCCTACAACTGAAAGCAGGAGGACTGCATCCAGTATCCATGTGGAATCTAAGCCCCCTCTTAACATAGATGTGGAATGGACACAACCAAGCCAAGGTCCACAGGAAGGAGGAATACAGTAAGGATTAGAGTGGACTTAATGACATTCTATTCATGAACTATTGTGGTTAATAATCGAGAAAATGCGGCATTGGTGTGGAAAAAGTGGCCATGGTGGCTGCTGGGTGCGGGGAATGGGAGGAAGAGATGAGATGTGGAGGCATTTTCGGGTCTTGGAGTTGTCCTGAGTGGTGCTGCAGGAACAATTGCTGGACATTGTATGTCCTCCCATGGCTCACTGGATGGAACGTGGGAGAGTGTGGGCTATAGTGTGGACCACAGGTCATGGGGTGCAGCGATGCCCAGAGATGTACTCACCAGATGCAATGGATGTGTCATGATGATGGGGGAGAGTGTTACTGTGGGGGGAGTGGTGGGGTGGGGGCGGTGGGGGTGAATGGGGACCTCATATTTTTTTAATGTAATATTTTTTTTAAAAATGAATAAATAAAATAAAATAAAATAAAAACATTATTCTGAAAAGGAGTCTATAGGAGTCACAAAGCTACAACAGGAAGAAGAAAAACTTTTCCCCCTGCTCTAGAATTGATTTTTTAGATGAATTTTATCTTATTCTGAGCATTTTGGGCAGTGTGGAAAGTGAGGACTTTTGGATAGTGTGGAGAAAGTCAGCCTGAATTTGAGACACATAGATGTATTTTATAGATACATAGCTTCATGTGTTTTCAAATCACCTTTATTCAACTGTAATTTATATACAATAAAATATACCCATTTTAAGGTTTGATGAATTCTGATCAATATATACACTTGTGTAAACACCAGTACAGAATATTTCTATAAACTCCAAATATTCTTTTGTTCCCCTTTGCAAACATTCCTTTGTGCCACCCTGAAACCAGGTACCCACTGATCTACTTCCATCACTATAGATTAGTTTTGCCTTTTTTCTTCCCTTCCTTCCTCCACCCTCCCTCTTTCCCTCACTCCCTCCCCCTCCCTCCTTTCCCTCTTTTTTACTATTATATAAAATGGAAACATACGGTATATACTTTTTTTTTAGCTCTGGCTTTTTTCATTCAGCATGCTTTTTGAGATCAATCCATGTTTTTATTTAATGAGTAGTTTCTGACATTTTATTGCAGAGAAGTAGTCCATAGTACAAATATATCACAATTGTTTATTTATTACCTGTTGATGGACATTTGAGTTGTCTCCAGTTTTTGGCTATTACCAAAAAAGCTGCTATAAACCTTCATACAGAGGCATTTCTGTAGCTATATGGTTTCATTTCTCCCAGAAATATACCCAAGAGTAGAATTGCTAACTCATATGGAAAGTGTGTTTTTACCTTTATAAGAAACTGCCAAACTGTTTTCCAAAACAGTTACATACCCACCAGCAATGGATGAGAGTTCCAGTTCCTCCACATTCCTCTCAACACTTGGGTCAGTCTTGAATTTTAGTCATTCCTTTGAGTATATAGTGGAGTCTAGTGTGGTTTTAATTTGTACTTCCCTGATTCATAATGAGGTCGAACATCTTTTCATGTGCTTTTTGGTTATTTTATAAAAGAAGACTCACAGCCTTTTTATTGGGTTGTCTTCTTATGTATTTTGAATACAATGTTTTTGGCAAAACACATGTATTAAAAATATTATTCACAGTCTGTTGCCTTTATATTACCTATTCATTTTCTTAATAGTGTCTTTTGAAAAGCAGAAGTTTTGATGACATCTGATTAATCTTTTTTTTTCCTTTTAATGTCATGCTTGTCTCCATTCTTAAGACATCTTTGTCTACCCAAAGTTGCAAAGATTTTCTTCTAAGTTTTGTCATTTTAACCTTAACATTCAGGTGTATGGTGCATTTCAAGTTAATTTTAATGCATGTGGTGAGGAAAGGACTGAGGTATGGGGCGGAGGTTTATTTTTTTGCATATGGATATCTTGTTATCCTAGCATCATTTGATGAAAAAGACTATCCTTTCCCCCACTGAATGGCTTTACTACCTTTGTTCGAATCCATTGATTATATATATATGAGCCTATTTCTGGACTCTCTTCCATTGATTTCTATGTCTAACCTTACACTATATCTCTATTTTTAAAGATGATAAAACTGGTGCCAAGAGATTGAAGAGATGTTATACAAGGCCACACAAAATCAGTTGGAAACCAGGATGGACTGTGTCTCTTGTAAATATCCATTTTGAACCCTTGTCAGAGTCAGCAAAGATTAAAATAATAAATAATAGCGTGGATGTTGATGCTGGGTGAGACACTTTTATGGGAGACCACTGGCCTGACTTTGTGCGTCTCTGCAGAAGGGCGGGGCCGGTAGGATCAGAGATGGAGCCGGCTCTTCCCGAAGCAGCTAGGGGACTTGGCACATGCTGCTCCATCCTGTAGGCAGCAAGTTTCTCCCTGTGAAACTGGAGATACGAGTAATTCCAATCTCATCGGATTATTGGGGGGTTGAGTGAGAGAAGGCTCTGAAGTTCTTAACACAGCATCTGGAACGCACAAGGTGCTCGGGAGCCCGTAACTGTCCATCCCCTTAGTCAGCTTAAGGGTCTTTCCTCCCAGAGTGAACCAACTCCAGCAATGCCCCTGGCAGCGTGGTGACCCCTGTTGCTGGGGCCACCTGTTAGGTGGAGCCCTCCTCTTGCTTCCTTGTTCTCCTGGGCACTGGGCTGTTACTCAATGGAGGCTCGCAAGGCGCCTCCCGAGGATGCTCTGGACTCGTAGAGGAGGCTGGGGTGCTCAGCTCGGCCCCACAGAGGCAGGAAGGGAGAGTGGTCAGGACCCACCACAGAGGGTGTCTCTTGGTCCATTCCCAGCCTGCCGTGGCCGCATTTCTCCAGGAGCACCAGGCACACCCGGGTGGGATGCCTCATGCAACATGCCCGTTCATGGCGGCTTTGTGCTCAGCGAGGCCAGGACTGACGGTGCCCTCCTAAGTGGGCACTGGAGAGTCTAACACCACGTGGGCACTACATCGTGCCTGGGTCTTCCTGCTAAAATCCTTGGCTCCCGTTGTGCTTGAGACCGCCATGCAAATTTGTTCAGAAATGGATCCAGTCTGCAGTGCTGTGGGCACTGTGGGTGCAGGGCAAGAAAAAGGAGCCCCAGGTGAGCCCCTCACTCTGTGATATCTTCCCCAGGCCTGCCTTCCTTAGGAGTCCTTTCTAAGAGGGCCCGAGACTCCCCCAAACTCTGCCTGTGTGCTGTCTGGGAAGATAATAGCATTAGTCTCCAGTGTACTTTAGAATGTCAGCTCTGTGCCAAGTGCCATTCAAAACACTTAGAACAGTTGATTCAACAGGGCATTATTATATTCCCCAGTTTATGTATGAAGAAACCAAGGAACAGCAAGGTTAAGTCACCTGTTGTAGGTTGCACAGTAAGGAGGTGGCAAGACTGGTATTTGATCATACAGAGCCTTCATAATTACTGCTCATATTAAAATATTAATTTCATAAGTTAGTTCTTTGGTTGGCCAGGAGAGAATATTCTAAGAAACGAGCAGCTGAGGCACAGTAGACCCCATAACGACAATAATTATACATCAGATGGGTATCACAAAATGTGGTGCACTGTACTACGTGTTTTATGTGCGATGCTGATTTAATTCTTACAGGCCTACAAGGAATAAAACATTCTTATGCCCATTTGGAGAGGAGGGGACGGTCCCACAAAACAATTTACCTGTTCACATTATACAGTTAGAAAATGGTAAATCTGGTGTTTGAACCAGAAAATAGTAGCAATTTTTGAAAGAATGAAGGAAGCGACTTCCCTAAGATCACAGGAGACTTGAGTTCTATTGGCAAGTCACTTGCTCCTCTATGCCTCTGTTTCCCCAAGTACAAAAAGAGGGGCCTGTGCTGGATCACCTCTAAGTTTAGGGGGCATCTTTAGAGCTTTAGTGAAAGAAGACAGAATTTAGTATCATTCAAATGGGCACAAATCTTGAGCCCCGTAACTAGCTGGGTGACCCAACAAATCCCTTCACCTCTGCTATGGGTGAAGTCACGTCCCCATAAAGACATGATCAAGCCTCCCCAGTCAGGAGAATGTGAAACCATTCATAAATAGCATCCTTGAAGGTGTTATCTGTTAAGATGAGGTCACACTGAATCAGGGTGGGTCTTAATGCAATACAACTAGAAATGTAGACACTGTTAGTAGGAGACAGAAGGGGCTAGAGATGGCCAAGTGACGGAGGCAGAGACTGAGTTATGAATTTCCAGCAAGCCACCACCAGAAAGCACGGTCCTACTGTGAGAGAGTAAGTTCTCGTTGTTTAAGCCAACCAGTCTGTGGCATTTGTTACAGCAGCCCTGGCAAACTAAGACAACCTCTCTGAGCTCAGTCTCTGCAGCTATTAAATGAGCAAGTCCCAGCTCTCTCATTCTTCAGTGAGATACCAGCCTTTATGACAATTAACTTGTACAAAATAAAAATGTGCTCACATCAGGCAATCAAAGTGTGGAAGAGATTTTATAACAGGAGGCTTTATTGGACAGAATCACAATATATACTTTTTGTCCTGTATCAACCATCAATTCTATCATAAAAATATATTACAACATTTGATATGTATTCACAAAACATAAGCTATTGTAAACAGAGCAGGTGGCATTGGCCTTAGATTAAAAAATCTCAAGTCCCATTTCAACAGAAAACAGCTGTCAGCAAGTATACTGCATTTAATAATATTTCAGTAATATTGCCAGATCAGGAGGGCTTCTGATAATTTTGTTGTTGTCAGTACATGGAGCCATACTTCTAATTAATAAATTAGGAGAAAATAAAGTTAAAGCTACAACATTAGCAAACATTAGAGGATGCTAAAATTTTGCTTCACTTGCTTTATACTAAGTGTGCAGTTGATTGTGTTTGTCCACATTCACCCATGTGTGTATGCTCACGGGTGCACAGAATCACAGGCACACACATTTATGGGCACATTTGCTCTAACAGAAATACATAGGTGTTCCACCTATTTTCCTATGGGTCTGACATTAAGGGATTCCAACATTATGCAGAAGATAATCCTTTGCAGATCACTTTGTCCCTGGGAAGGAAGCATCATTTATTTTTTCTAAATCCCTGTTTACGAAACTATTCTTGAAGTGTCCAAATACAAAGAGCATTGCCATGTGGAATGCTAAAGTAGCTGGTGCACACCTTAAGTTGCCTTTATGTGGGATCCCTTGGTCAGCCGTGGGCCAGCTCTCTGACTACCCTGTGCTAAGGATGGGATAAGTTTCCCCCACCCTACTTTACACATACCCCAAAAAAGGAAATCTATGAAAATTCAAAGAATGCAAAAAAATTGACCTTAGTCTTTTCAATACTTGGCAGTCTTCAGGAATTCCAAAGCTTGCTTTTAACTAACTCTCTTCTTACTTAAGGAAAGTGGTTCTTTTCTCATTGGACATAGGCAGGCAAAGCCACGATGTGGGGAAATGGGCATGGTCCATTAGGAAAGGACGGATGGGTGGCTGGCCATGTCTCTTGGCATCCACTCCATGACACTGTGGCAGAGGAAGAGCTTTCTGTCTCACCAATATGAATGATGCACATCCAGATGGCAAGGATTTGAATTCCTTCTTCCAAACAAGCCAAAGAAAATAGAGACTGTTCTATCCCAAGGTCTAGAAAAATTCTCCATGTGGTGATGAGGGTACGGCAAGGCATCTTTTTGATTTGCCACTGGGTTTCCAAGGCTGTTTGTGATCTGGAGCTAGTCAGATTTCCCTGAGGAAATCCTGATGGGATTGGCAAGACACCAGGTTCCACACATGCCACTGTGGTCTAGAAGGGGTTGCATTTACACATTTGTTGTAAAACAGGATTGTTGAGGTTTGGATCGATTTCAGTTTGCAAGGGAACTTGGCATTCAAGGGTTTTTAGAACATGGGGTTTGATTACTATTAATAATTGAAGAAAAGATTTGGTATCAAACAATTGGAAAACCAAGGCGAAGGTAGGCTGAGCCTTTGGGAGCTGGGTGTTTATTTGGTTGTTTTAGCTAAGCATGAGCAATCACTCTGATCTGCTTATAGGAAATTGACCAGCTCAGGTCAACCAATCAATTGCTGACCACTGTGGAGGCATCAGACTCCCCCAAACACGTTGCCTTTGGATAGTCTGTGTATCACTGAGGGCTGGGCCTCAATGGTGATAAACTGATTCTCGCAATTCAAGCAGGCTTCCTGCCTCCTATACAGATTCTAGACTCTTTGGAACTATCCAAATGTGGAATCTGGGCTCTATTAAACATGTGCAGCGACTTTTCTGCACCAGGAAATGAGCCAGATACTGATCACACAGGGTCACCGCGCCTTGTGAGAGGACGCTGACGTCATGGCTGCTTCTGAGTTGGAGAGCCAGGAGCGAGCTCAGGACTCCCACCGTCTCCTGCACGAACCAGGCCAGGACTTCAGCAGTGGCCTAGGGTCTGATAGTTCCTTGGGGGCTCAGAGGCCACTTGGTTTTGGGAGAAGTTGGGAGCCAGCTGGGAAGATGGGAGGAGTTACCAACCACCCTGGTCTCAGCCAACTTTCTCCTCTGAATTCCTAAGAGCAAAGAGCAGAGGCCAAGCTCCATCCACCCTCTCCCCACCCTCTGGCTCAGCCCAGGGTTCTGCAGCTAACACCAGGTCCTCCTCAATCCTCCTGGCTTGAATGGCATGAAGAGGTGGACTCCAGTGCTTGGTGAATGCTGCGTCCTATAGACCCTTGTGAAGGCTGCAGGGTGAGAGTTTCAGGAAAATTCAGGTTGACTATGAGCCCCCAGATACTTAAAACATGGAGCTGGTGGATTCCCTGTAGGTGAAAAGGGCTTGAGAAGCATGCATTGTGGGTCTGAGGCTGTCGTAAAGCGTCTTCCCTCAGACTTCCAGAAACATAGACAATGGAAGAGAAGTCCAGAGGGTTCCTTCCAGAAGAAGGAGAGATCACATCACAGGAGGGGCCCCGAGGCCCAGCTGGTGGGTTGTTTGTTGATGAAAAGCCCAGAACTACCCAAAGTTGGGTGAAGTCGAGGACTTTTCCTACTGGTTACCTAGCCTGCCCTTCTTGAGACTGCTGTCCCTTCTGAATTCCCCCTCAAACCCGTCTTCTTCCTCCAGCACCTGCCTCCCCAATCTGAAAAATGGAGATAAAAATAGTACCTCCTGATATTTTAGGGTTATTATGAAAATTAACAGGAACCCTCTTCCAAAGCACTGAGAATGGTGGCTGACGGTCTTCTCCTGATGCTTGCTAGCCCTTGGGGCTGCTGGTATCATTACTAGCTGTTCCTGGGACAAGGGCAGGGTCAGCCAGGCTGGCTCCAGCTGGGAACCAACAAGGGACCCACACCCAATATTTGCATCCCACGCTGTTTCTCTCTGGCCTTTGCAGCTGACTCAGCTCCTGGTGTCTGAGGCCAGGTGGGAAGAGAGTAGGAGGAGCTCTGGTGAGTGGCGGAGGTGCTAGCTGCCATCACCTCCCACCCCAGGCTGCCCGGGCAGAGTCTCGAGACCCACACAAGTGCCCGGGGGAGACCCTCTGAGTGACGTGCCCTCTTTTCTCTAACAAGGCATCCTGGCTCCGAGTCACCCATTGCTGCCGGGCCTCTGCCAACACCCCCAATACACCTAGCATTAACAGAAGCCCCACAGAAAGGAATGAGGCTTCTCTGCAACGGCCTTCGGAGGGGACGGGCTGCCACTTAGCCAGAGTCTTCCAAAAATACGTTTTTAGAATTTCACAGAGTAATCTGTTTTGACTCTCTGAGAACAGAACAAAAAGACTCAGTTCTTAATAAGGTTGGAGATTGGAGTATTTGGAGTATTAGGGAAAGATACAAGACAATTGAAACATAAATATTTAAATATACCCCATTTCCATAGAGTTTATCCTGCAGCATCAGTCACCTGGGAATTGATATTTTCAAATGCAGAATCCCAGCTTCCACCCAGGCCTGTTTAAATTTAAGGAGAGCATATGGGAATCTGCATTTTCAAAAACCTCTCTTGGTGATTCTTGTGGATAGCAAAATTTAAGAGCCACCAATTCCATTCCAGATGCATTGAGGGCTTTCAGAAAGGTAGTGGGAGCCCCAAATTCAGCCTGGACCTCTCTCTTCCCCGTGGTGCTCACAGGCCAAAGGCTGTGAGCTGACCCAAGGAATTTCTGGCGCCTGATAAAACATCCCCATCAACATCACAGGCCAATGAGTTTATCCTGCACTCAAATTAAAGTCACCCCCTCTAAGAGTGATGTGCCAGCCCTGTGAAAGCATCATCTACCTGCAAGCAGGAACATGAAAGGATGACAACCAGGCAATGAACGTGGCCCTATTCTTTCCATCTTCTCTTAGAGAGAAAGGCACCATGAACAAGAAAAGTAATTTCACAAACATGAGGGGAGAGGTTTATTGCCCACGGTGACAGAAGACTGAGATGATTCGTAAAAGTCATGCTCAGTTAGTATGAGGGGACTTGAGTCAACTGCCCCTCCTCCTCCAGCCTGACTTTTAGTAAAAATGGAAAGGCCCTTAGTGACACATTTTTGGGAAGTCCCCTGACCCTGAGACAAACTAACTTCAAGTGCTGTGACACTCACCCAAATGAAGGAACCATTAGCAGGTCTCAGGGCTCTGAAATCCCCCTTCCCCAGAAGAGACTCAAGGAAAGCTAGAGTAGTTGCAGGGAGATTTTTAAAAAGGCATCATGGAGAAGCAGATTTGGCTCAATGGAGAGAGCATCCACCTACCACATGGAGGTCCAGGGTTCAAACCTAGGGCCTCCTGAATCATGTGGTGAGCTGGCCCACGCGCAGTGCTGATGTGCGCAAGGAGTGCCCTGCCATGCAGGGGTGTCCCCTGCATAGGTGAACCCCAGGCACAAGGAGTGTGCCCCATAAGGACAGCCACTCCATGAGAAAAAAGCGCAGCCTGCCCAGGAGTGGTGCTGTACACACGGAGAACTGACGCAGCAAGATGACGCAACAGAAAGAGACACAGATTCCTGGTGCCGCTGACAGTAATGCAAGTGAACTCAGAAGAACACACAGCGAGTGGACACAGAGAGCAGACAACTGGGGGTTGGGAGGAAAGGGAGAGAAATAAAATTTAATAATAATAATAATAAAAATAAAAAAATAAAAAGGTATCACGGACTGGATTTAAACCCGTAAGTTCTAATCACATTGGGCTAGAATTGAGTCCTCCATGTGGATTTTGGAGTTGGATAGTCTCTTCTTCCTGGTTTTAATCTCAAGCTTTTAAAACTGTTTTCACACAATCTAGCTGTCCACCAGAATTTGGGCATGAAATATTGAGTCTTACACTGGACTGAAGTCAAGCAAGTAAACCAAGTCCTTCTGAAATAGATGCTGATCGTGACATTGCTATTACCTGAGGAAATCATGTTAAGTTTGATAAATTAAATTACCCAAAATGAGGTAGATAATTCAATTAGGTTTAATGAAGCCAGGGAGCAAAATATTATGGACTGAATATAGATGAACATAGCTAGTTATCTAAGTGAAATTACAGCAGACTTGGTTGATGCCAATTGCTGATGTTGATGCTGATTGCTAAGCGGTCATCTTCTGACTTCCCCTTGGGTTTTTAATGCCTGTGCCTAAATAATAATGAAAACACCCAACCAACTGACTTCTTAGGATTTTTTTTTTTGCCTAGATGAAGCCAATACTACATTTTAATTGGCTTTTTAGCAGTCCCAGAGGTGTGGTGACAATTATGAAACACATCATTTCAAGACATGTGGTGCTGTGGGTGACAGCTGAAGGAGAGGTCAAAGAGATCCAGATGCCCCCAGCAGAATAATCTGTTGTCTCTGTAGGGCAAGCAGAAAGGGGATTTGATAGAGCTGTTCCTCCAAATTGATATGCATTTGACTGTCTACTGACCCCAACCACTGGGATACTACTCTACTTTTTGCCTTCCTTTGCATGTTATTTGTGCAAATGGGAGATGCCTCTTTGGGATTGGACCCTGAATATTTTCTTGGCTGCCTGCTTGCTTTCATCCACACTGGTAGGTACTCTGAGTGTTGGAACAACAGATGGTGGACTGCAAAGTTGTACAAAACGAATGCCTATGTTAGGATTAGAACTTGAAGGGCCAAATGGGTTCCGGACCAGAGGAACACATACAAAGTGGCATCTGGGCAGTGGTGTGCTGGTAGAGGCTTAACAACCAGCTCTTGAGAGTGGTATGGGGAGGAGGGTTCTGATTTGTAGCATCTGATGACTTTTGTGATTAAGTACTCCCTCTATGGCTGATTTCAAGCTACCGACATGACAACACTGAGCATGGAATTGGGCAGGAATGTGCCTCGCTGGCTCTCCCAAGCAGGTGTAAGCACACCTCTGAGCACAATGGGGAGGGGTCAGGGCCTCTGAAGCCATGTCTTTCCATCCTAATCCCATGGAAACCCAGAAACTACACAGGACAAGGCCAGGCTGAGTTATTTGTCTCCTAAATGAGGAGCTACAACAGATTTCAGTCCCTGGAGCTCAGTTAAGATAACAGCTTTTCAGGGAGTGGATGTAGGTCAGTGGTTGAGCACCTGCTTCCCATGTATGAGGTCCTGGGTTCAATCCCTGGTACCTCTGAGAAAAAAAAAAAGACGGCTTTTCAAAAATACATGTCACCAATGTCTCCACCTTTAATTACTTGCGCTTCCTAACAATGAAAACCAACAGGCTTTGCCTGGTTGCCCCTATTGTGTTGATGCCTCCTCCTCTCCACACCTCCAAAGTTAGGATCTGAAGAGCTGGAAGGAGACAATGAACCCTTCTCTATTCTTTCTACCATTTAGAAGAGAGGATTGAGAAATAATTGCTCTGAGCATTAGCATGTCCATTTGAAGTGGTAAAAGGAGACAGATGGGCAGAAAGAGAAGTCTGCTAGCTTGGGGTTTATTAAATTAAGGTGGGGCTACTAATGGACATGTGTTACAGTACAGTTTTCAATGCAACTTCCACTCTCCCATCATTAGCACAGGGCACTCTCTTGATAACCTTGGAAGGCCTCTACCGTCTGTTGACAGACTTGCAGAAACTAGGATATTAAGCCACCAAGATCATGGGATCCAGTGCCTTAAAATCAAGGTCAGGTCCTGCCTGTCTTATCTCACAGAACTTGCCAGGGGAGATGCGGAGGACTATGGGAGATGCTTCCGAAGAATCCAGGTCAAAAACTGGCGAAGTGGGAGGGTGGGAGGGGGTGAGCAACCATCCTTCTCTCGGCTTCGCTTGGCTCCAGCAGTTACGACACGTAAATCAGAAGATGAAGGTGTCAGGGTCAGACATCAGAGAACTTAGTAAATGTACTACCAGCCTATTTAAACCGTTTTCATGCTAAGATTGTCTACACACACAGACATTAGCTTTTTAGGGGGTAGGGGGACAGGGGCAAAAGTTGAATCCAATTTAGCCATTTCTAAAATGATTGGCCACCAACCACTGGGTGGCCACTAGTTATGAGACATTTTTCCCTTGGACCCAAAGCCCAAGAGTCCCAGCCAAGTGCTGTGTAGCCGGTAGCAGCTGAGCATACGTGGGTGAAAGCGGCTACCACTGTCACGTGGATGGACTGGAGATGAGCCGTCATGTTACAGCTGAGGCCAAGTGGCCACTGCTAGCCTCAGCTTCAACAGGCCAGAGAAACCAGCACTTCCTTCCAGCATGGGCTTCCACTTGCCACATGGACTCTGCAGCCTGAGATGGAAGGGCCAGAGCTCGTCCCACAGTGATCTTTTGGTGGTAAATTGGGACCATCCAACATCTGCCTTGAAGAAGCAGGAAGCGGGCCTCGGGGCTCCTGCAAGCCAGGGAACGGGGACCTCTGGGCTCTCCAGGTAGGTGGCAGCCGGTCCGGGTACCAAGCCCTCCCTCCCTTCTTCTCATCAGCCATGTCTTTCTAAGCTCCCCGGTGGGGCGCCACCCTTCACTCACAGACGGGCAGAATGTTCTGGCAGTGGGAGTCACCTGTGAGGCCCGAGGAGCGGATGGAGCGCCGGTTGAGGAGCCTGTTCAGAATCTCCTTGCAGCTCTTGCGGTATTGGTGTCGCAGCAAGGAGTACACAAAGGGGTCGGAGGCGGCCTTGCCATAGGCCAAGCACTTGGACAGCACCCCCCAGTGGGAGCCGATGGGCACCGCGGAGGACAGCTCCAGCAGCCTGCGGAGACAGGAAAGGCGGTTACTGGGGACGCAGCTGGGCGCCGTCTGGGGCAGCCCCGGGCACGGCCTCCCGGCCAAGCCCCGGTTTCCTGAGACTGCCTCCCCGGGCAGCAGTGGCAGCGATGACAACTGACAATAAGAACAGGAAGGGTGGTGGATGCTTACTCTCCTCCAGGCACCATGCTTGACGCTGGGCACACACGAGTTCCTTCAGCCCTGGGAGATAGGGTTGGTTATCTCCACTTTAGAGATGAGGAAGCAGCTATCAGGGAGGTTTAATAAGTGCCCAAGGTCCCACAGGCCAGTGAATTACAAAGTCAGCATTGGAACCAGTCTGCCTCGCTCTGGAACACAAGCCTACCTGAGAAGTGGGCTGACCGCTATTAGCACCCTGGCTGTCGGTTCCATCTCAGCAGCTGACCTGCCGTGGGACCCTGGGCAAGCCTTTTTGCTTCCCTGGGCCTGAATGTCCTTAAATAAAAGTGACATGGTCGAATAAAGTCATCTCTATGATCACTTAGGCTAGGAGGATCTGATGCTTTGCATCAAATCCTGGCTCAGCTTTCCTAAAGTCACCTGGGAGGAAAAGCTGAGAATAATTTTTCAAAACTTCTGCAAAGCTCCAAGTAGGTGTTGCAGCAAGAAAGAATGTGCACAGAGAACGAATCTGCTGGAGATGAAGGCCTCTTTTCACGTCTGGGATTCTGGTGGTGTCAGGGTAATATGGCCTGTGCATAAATTCAAACTTACTCTATATCCAAGTATGCCTAGTTCCCGGAAAGCCAGTTGAGAGGTACACGCTCTAGAGGCTTTGGATATTCAGGGAGGATGCAAACTATATGTGTTAATTGAAGCTTACCTGGAACGTGGGGGTATGTGTTAATGCAAGACCTATCTGGTACTCAGATAAAACACTTGAAACTCTAAGAAACTAACAAAAAAGGTCCTTTTGCATATAAGCACCATTTAACTCCCCACTCCTACATCCTCTGTATAAAAGGGACCCAAAAATCCTATTCGGGGCTTGGTTTTTTATTAGGATGGGAGTCCACCTAGCCCAGCTGGCTGTTAATAAATCTTCCTTCCCAGCTTCTCACGTCCTGGCCTTCAGTACCGCGAATACCCGACAACAAGGGTACCCTAAAGAGACCTTCACTCTCTGGGAAGAGGGGCAAGGGCCGGTGCAGCCCATGTGTCAGCGGGAACACCCGTAAAGCCCTCTTGGGCCCATCCAACAGCCGCAGGCAGTGGTGCTGCCAGGCTGGGACTTCAGCGAAAGCCTTCTGCTCATAAATGCAGGTCCCCTGAAGGGCACAATCACCTCCCCTCAAATCAAGCCGTTTTCTCCTCTCTCAAGTGTGTCCAAGCAGCCCGGGCTGGAGAAAAGACTCACAGAGCTGGGCGAGAGTTCAGGGATCATACACCACCCTCTTGCCCACCCATTGTCAAATGAGGAAACCGAGGCCCAGAGAGGGGAAGGGGCTGCCCAAGTCACACAGCAAGTCTATGAGAGGAGCTTGAGGGTCCCTGCTGGCCCCAACAATCCCTTTCCCACAGGTGGCTAGGTGCCGCCCCGGCCTCGGGCCACTTGCCCCTCCCACGGTGCACAGGGCAGGCAGCTTGGGCTCTGTACAGCCGCGTCTGGCCATCGGTGCTTTGGGTGAGGAGAGGCTTGGCCGCCACTTCTGTGTGGCTTCTGTGTCAGCTGGGGTGGGCAGACTCGTGTTCCCAGGGCCCTGGGAGCACCCTCCGCCTGCTGAGAAGTCGTGCTCCCGGCTTGCTCTGCCCCTTCCAAGTCCCCGTTCCTTTTTGGGGCTCGAGAATTGGCAAGGATTTCCACACAGACACACCGCTTCTTTCTAACTCCAGACCTGGGCGGACGTTTGGGCGCACGCGGACCCTCAGGGAGGCAGCGATCAGCCCCTGAGCCCAGGTCTAGGTCTGCCCACCTCCTTCCTAACACCGCCCCCTCCCCAAGAAAGAGGCACTGCAAGCGGATTCATCGCATTTCCCAGTGGCAGAGCGTCTGTTCTGCTCTGCCCCCACCCCTTTTGCTCCGCTTCATCTCTTACCCCTACCCAGCAGTCATGGCTAAGTGGGATGGTCTTGAGATCTGGTCAGAGGGGGCCCTGCCCAGCTGGAGCCGGTAGCAGAAACCTGTGCTGGCCCTGGAGCCCTGCCTTAGGGGTTCCACAGTGGGACTTTGTTTCCTCTTTGCACAGCCCCTCGGGAGCCCCGGGGAGTGGCAGGCGGCTGTCAGGCAGGACCCAGGTGCTCTTGCTTCTTGGCCATGAGAGCACCCTTAAGGCACCAGGCCCTCTCCCACCCCACCCCGACCTCCAGAGCCCCACAAGGACCAAGGATGACCTGGAGGCTTGGGACAGCACCAGCAGCCTGAGGAGTGGGGCACTGCTCCCTCCTGTCCTGCAGGAAGGGGAGCTTTTGCCACCCCCAGCCCAGGACCTCCCATTAAGCACCAAGGTGACATTCACACACTCCCCGGGGGAAGAACCGGGAAAACCTGTCTGCCGTTGAGCTCTCCTGGGGGAAACCTTTCCGCGCCTGAGCTCAAAGCGCTCACGTGCCTGCCAGAAACAGTCCAGCGCAGCCCCTGGGGGAGGGTCCCCACACTTGCTGGCAGCAGGGTCACCCGGCCGGCCCCATCCCCGGCTTCGAGACAGCAGCTTGGGCTGAGGTCTGCATGGCACGGCATGGCACAGCATGGCACGGCACCGCACTGCCAGGAGCCTGATCCCTGCAGTTGGGAGACGCGCTCTGAGCAGGCGGGGGCGGGGCAGTCCGCGGTGGGAGGAGGGGAGCAACGCAGCGGCTTGCGGAGCCTGTTAGTAAATCCCAGCAGAGCGCGTAGAGGTGCATGGTCCTGACTCTGGGGGAGACCTAGAGCAGATTCCAGCAGGTCACCCACTCCCCCACGTCCAGCGTGCCTGCCGCCCACCCCTTCCTGCACTGTCCCTGGAGCCACGCCTCCCCCTTGGCAGGAAGCCCCAGGGACCTGGGTCTCTTTGGCTGGCAGGCAGAGCTGGGGGGCTGTGTGAGCGCCTGCAGAGACCCCTCATCCCCACCCAGCGGCCTCAGTAGTCCTGGCCCCTGGAGGAAGAAGGAGGGGGCAAATGGGTCAGACCTCCAAGGCTTTCTCTGAGCCCCTGCAGAAACTGATGTCCAAGCTCCATGGGGTCCCCTGGGGCTGAGGGCAGCCTCCACCTGCACCTCCTGCAGGTCCACAGGGCTCCCCGCCCTGCCAACTGCTTCACAGGCAGCATCTCAAGCCCTTCGCTACTGCTCTCGCTATTGTAAGAAGATGCATGTGAAGCAAGTCCAAGGCCAACCATCCCAGGCAGAACCAACATTTAAGCCCTGGACTGTGGGTGCCAGAGACCACGATGCCTGCTGCCCTGCCAGCCTCCTTGACTGGGGTGCTGCTGGGCAGAGCTAATTCTCGAATTTAAAGCGGTAAGTTAGTGCTTCTTAACATCTTCTCTTCTCTCACGTCCACCCCACCCCGCTCCCACCCACGTGCCGAGCAGCCGTTGCCGCAGGGGCCGCAGAGCCTTCCCTGGGAGCCGACCCACCTCCCAGGGCTTCTGCATACTGGAAGACCCGTGAGCTGACGCTTTGCATTTTCATGAGACGTTATTAGAATGGAAACGGCATCTTATTAATAGCATCTGAACGTTCGGGAGCCACCTGCACCTCAAGCCCCTCTCCCATCTACATCATTTCATGACTTTGAAAAGCCACAATCATGGTGCCATCAGTGCTGCAAACGTCTCCCAGCTCAACGCGGATGGTTTGGGACAACCATAATTTTTCGTAAGCACATATCACCGTGGAGATAATAGCCTTATGAATGCTTTCTAGATGAATGAATTTTAATTCAGAGGATATTTAATTAGAGCTTTTGGGTGAGACTCTGTTGAAGATCTGCCAACCCTGCTCATCCACCCTGGAACGAGCCCCACGTGACCCAGGCTCCGCGGGTGTGCGAGCCGGCGTGATGCGCCCGGCTCCTACCGACAGTGGAGGTAAAGGTTTCCAGACACGTTTTCCGCTCACAGCGTGCTGACCACGACACGCAAGTGGCCTCACATTGGTACGGGTGGTTGACTGTCTCCCCGAGGGGTATCGGTCACGTGGTCTGCCCTGTGCCAAGCCATGTCTGCCCGCAGCACCCACCACCCCCTCGCCCCACTCCAGCTGTACACGCTGCCATCCACACCCACCCACCACTCCTGTAGAGAAACAACTCCCACCTGCCTTGCCCACAGGAGCCAGGCACTATGTCTGGGCTCATTCCCAGGAATTCCCAAGGCACTTGGGCCCAGCACGGAGGCTCAAACCCCTGGGCATGGGGCATCTGTCTGTTTCCAGGGCCTGATGCCCAGTCTTTGGAGAGGTAACATGGCCGGGGGCTGGGCCTGACACCGACCCACCCAGCTGTGAGTCTAGGCTCTGCCACTCACGATGCGTCTGTCTTTGGGCAACTCATTTCACCTCTCTGAACCTCAGTTTCTTCATCTGTGAAATGGGGAAGCTGTCCTAACCCTGTAGGACAGCTGTGCTGGAGGCAATAAGGTATGGATTGATAGTACGAGGCGCACAATAGGTTGTCAAAAAATGAGAGGGGTGATTTTAATCCTTCTCGTTCTCCAACAGGGCAGCTTGAGAACCTATCTGAAGACTTCAGTGTTTCCTGTTGGACCCTTGAACAGGCACGATGCTCCCCTCTCTGAGAAGGTTATCAGGCAGCTGCAGAAAGAGTGGGGCCGAGGAGCAGCGACACCCCCAGCCAGCTGGACCTTCTCACCAACCCAAGGGTGGCAGACAACACCTTCCTTGGTACTCGTCCTGATTTTTACTCCCGCCCTTGTACACATCTCCGTCTTGGTGGAGTGAGAGGGTGGAAGCAGCACGGCAGGCTGCCTGGGTACAGACACAGTTGCTGCGGAGTTGTGGCAAATATTAATTTCTGCACTGACAACTCAATGAAGGGTTTAAGTGACGTGCGAACAACTTGATCTCAATCATCTTGGAAATTCTGCCTCTGAGTGGGTTGTGGTACAAAGTGCCTCCGCACATCCCTGTGAGGGAGACACAAACCTCTGTGTCTATGCGGTGGGGCGGCGGAGGGGTACAGGGTGAGGGGCCGGGGTGGGTGTTGGAGCCAGACAACAGGGGGTATGCTATGAGAGGCCAGGGGTCAGGGGGCACTTTGAGGGGTTAGAGTGAGCATCATAGCCAGGCGGCCTGTAACGTGAGTCTCAGTTTCCTCAGCTGTAAAATAGGGAGATGAGGCAGGTGCAGCAGGTGGTACAGTTTGTAGCAGAATAGGGGCTTAGAGGAAAAAAGAGAGAGAAAGGGGAGAGAGAGAGGAGGAGAGAAGAGAGAAGAGAAAAAAGAAAAGAAAAGATAGGAAAAGAAAAGAAAGGAAAGGAAAAGAGTTAGTTAAAGAGACGAAGCTCGTTTTCACTTGTCTTTTAGGACTCCCACAGGATTAGCCTACTGCTGCCTCAGTGGGCACCTGAGCTTAATTCCTACAGACAGGGAGGAGGCACAGAGGAGAGCCAACCTTGCCACCAGAAGTCCCTGGGCTGCCCAGGCGGTGACCAAGGCTGGGCTCCGACTCCTGTTCCTGTGCCTAAGAGGCCTCGTGGAGCGGCTTACTGCTCTGAGCCTCAGCTCCCGCAGTGGGGCTCGCGCTGCCTGTCCTGCCCACCTCTTGGGGGCACTGGAAGGCCCAGAAGGATGCTGTCAGCTGTTGCAGAAAGCAGAGCTGGTGCCGGGTCCACCTGACCCTGCTACTGGAGTGGTCTTCTCACGCCCCACCTAGTCCTGGCCCACGGCAGGGCCCATGCCATCTCACCTTCTCCAGCTGAGCTCAGCTCTCGTGCACCGCCATTATCCAGCACCTGGCAGCTGGGAGGGACACAGAGGCCATGCCTACTGCTCCTGGGAGCCTGGGTTGTGCAACCAAGGAAGGAACTTGCTTGATCCTGAACTCTGGAACTCTCCAGGCCACCCTTGTCCTGTTCCCAGGCTTCTGTTCCCTTTGAGGAGGGTGTGCTCATTTGGCAAGTCCTGGGTGATTTGCCCTTGGTGGGCAGAGGGTCCTGGGTGAGGGGGCCAGAGGGAGCAATCTCTGGGTGCCAAGTCCTTTCATGACAGCCAAAGACCTGAATCAGAAAGCGGGTGGCATGCTGGGTTTCTGCACAGACCTACCAGACCTTTCTGAGAGATTGCGGATTCAGTGGGGAGCCCACTGAGGTTAGAAGTCCAGCTGTGCCACCAACTGGTACATGACACTGGGCAATTACTTAATACCCCCCTTCCCCACCCTCAGTTCTCAGTTACTTCATTGATAAAAAAGGGGTGTGTTGGGAAAGGATGTGGCTCAAGTGGTTGAGCACCTGCTTCTCCCACAGAAAGCCCTGGGTTTGGATCCTGGTGTCTCCTAAAAACAAAAAAAACAAATGGAAAGAAACAAAAACAAAAACAGTTCAGGGGAGCCAATGTGGCTCTGTGGTTGAGCACTGGCTTCTCACTTATGAGGTTCTGGTACCTCAAAAAAAAAAAGAAAGGCGGGGTTCTTGTGTGCTGACATCATGGCTCACGATGTGACCATGTATTAGAATTACCTGGTGCCTGGAGAACTGGCTATCCATATGCAAAAGAATGAAAGAGGATTACCATCTCACACCTTATACAAAAATCAACTCAAAATGGATCAAAAACTTAAATATAAGATCCAAGACCATAAAGGCCTTGGAAAACAATGTAGGGAAGTATCTACAGGACCTCGTAATAGGAAACGGCTTCATGAACTTCACACCCAAAGCACATGCAGCAAAAGAACAAATAGATAAATGGGGCCTCCTCAAAATTAAAGCCTTTTGCACCTCAAAAGAGTTTGTCAAGAAAGTGAAAAGACAGGCTACTCAATGGGAGAAAATATTTGGTAACCATATATCTGATAGGAGACTAATATCCTACATATATAAAGAACTCCTATATCTTGAAAATAAAAAGACAAACAACCCATTTAAAAATGGGCAAAAGATTTGAACAGATGCTTCTCCAAAGAAGAAATACAAATGGCTAAAAAGCACATGAAAAAATGCTCAAAATCTCTAGCTATTAGGGCAATGAAAATTAAAACTACAATGAGATACTACTTTACTCCCATGAGACTGGCAGCTATCAAAAAAACAGAAGACTACAAGGGTTGGAGAGGATGTGGAGGAATGGGAACATTCATCCACTGCTGGTGGGAATGCAGAAGGATCCAGCCATTCTGGAGGACAGTTTGGTAGTTTCTCAAAAAACTAGCTATAGATTTGTCATATGACCCAGCAATTCCACTGCTGGGTATATACCCAGAAGAACTGAAAACAAGGACACAAACTGAAATATGCACACCAATGTTCATAGCAGCATTATTCACTATTGCCAAAAGTTGCAATTAAACCAAATGCCCATCAACAGATGAATGGATAAATAAAATGTGTATATACATACAATGGAATACTACTCAGCTATGAGAAGGAATACAGTACAAACGCATGGGATAACATGGATGAATCTTGAGGACCTTATGTTGAGTGAAGCAAGCCAGGCATTGAAGGACAAATACTACATGACCTTTCTGATATGAAATAAGTAAACCAAGCTGTCTCAGAGAGCTAGAGACTGGATGATAGGCTTAAAGGAAGTTGGCGGGGAGAGGAAGGTTGCAAGCTGATGCCTACATGGGGAAATCTATGGTAAGCTGGAGGTAAGTATTTGTACTGGGAAGGGATAAGATGGGGGCATAGGGTTACCTTTGGGTAGGGCTTTGTGGGCTTGAGGGGGGATAGGGTTGGGAGGATGGGTCAGATGGCCCAAAGAATTGGGGGGAACATTTGGACATGGGAGATTTTCAGATATGTGGTTGAAACTATAATGTTAAGAAAACTCTAGAAAATATAATAAGGAAGGATTACCCGTTTAAGGTGCTTAAGGGGGGCATCTAGCACAGGGGCAGGCTCCTAGGGAGTGTGTGAGTGCTCATTTTGTCACAGTGTGTTGTATCATTGGGTGGAGACCCATCAAATGAGTGTGAAGGTGTACCCACATCCTGGGGAGGCCTGATGTTCTCAAACAGAGGGAATTGTGTCTCTTGAGAGAATTGGTGGCTCCCAATGGGTTAGGGCAGTCAAGTATATCAAGCCCTCAGCATTGTTGCAAGTGTCTGTGAATCTGGTCCTTCAAGTAATGAAGATTGATTGTCACTTTGGGCCCTGAGGGGAGGGGGAGAGAGGCATAGAATAGATGGAATCAGGGTAACTGGGGAGCAATGAAAGTGTTCCATAAGATCATGCAATGATGGACATAGGACATGTTAAATTACACCAAAAATGTATAAAAGTCTATAGGCTAAAATATAAGCCATAAGGTAAAACATAAGGTAACTATAAATTTAGGAAATTGTACAGTCTGAAATATAAACCATAATGTAAACTAAAATGGAACCATGTTTGAAAACTACATTTCAATATCTGTATATCAGCTGCAGCAAAGATAACATGAACATGTAAAAAGATCATTGCTGGGAAAGGGGAAAGGGTTTGAAGTTGGATATATGGGAGTCCCCTATACTGTATATGTGAATTACTATGATCTAAAATTTTTGTGAAGACAAAATTAAAAATTAGAAGAAAAAAAAAAAAGAAAGGATATAGACACTGAGGAAGAAATGAAAGAAATTGCCTTGCCACTATACATACGGGGCAACAGCTATTGCAGTAATGAAAGGCAAAACATCAAAAACAAAGCTTTGGGAAGTGGACTTGGCCCAATGGATAGGGCGTCTGCCTACAACATGAGAGGTCTGTGGTTCAAACCCCAGGCCTCCTTGACCCATGTGGAGCTGGCCTACACGCAGTGCTGCTGCCCACAAGGAATGCCATGCCATGCAGGGGTGTCGCCCCACGTAGGGGAGCCCCACAACAAGGAGTGCAACCCATAAGGAGAGCTGCCCAGAGCAAAAGAAAATGCAGCCTGCCTAAGAATGGCGCCACACACACGGAGAACTGACACAACAAGATGATGCAACAAAAAGAAACACAGATTTCTGGTGCTGCTGATAAGGATAGAAGCGGTCACAGAAGAACACGCAGTGAATGGACACAGAGAGCAGACAACTGGGGGAGGTGGCAAGGGGAGAGAAATAAATAAAAAATATAAAAAAATTTAAAAAACCAAAGCTTTATAATATTTTTCTTTTTTTAATACCCCAATTTATTTTTATTTTAGTTTTTCTAAATTAGTATGTATTCCATTTCTAATCTTTAAACCCATCACTATATTTTATTTTCCTATTAATTGAATTTGGCAATATATTAGGCTTCATTTTTTAAGATGTTTTGGACCACAGTGAGGTTCAACTATGGCAGGGAGGAACACTGGTGTGGGGTGTTATTGATGGGGGACACATGGTTGGGAAGGAGTTCTCCAGGGCATGTATATAGGGTACATAAAAATGTTTGGATATATGTTGGGTATTTTCATAGTAGTTACAGTTACAAACGACAACTAAGGGAGTGCTGAGTTCCTAGCCAGGGGAGCTCTATCACATTCCCCAATGGAACAGCCACAATCCCCCAGGTGCAATGGCAAAGACCAATAAAGAAGGATGGTCCAACAATGAGCCCTTGATACTGATGACTATGCTTATGAGCCTGTGTGCCTGAAACATGAACAAGGCCTAGAGCTGCAGGGTGCCTAAGAGTTACCTCCTGGGAACCACCATATTGCTCAAATGTGGCCATTCTCTAAGCCAAACTCAGCATGTAAATGCATTACCTTCCCCCCAGTGTGGGACATGACTTGCAGGGATGAGCCTCCCTGGCACTGAGGGATCACTACCAAGCATCCGCTGGTGATGTAACTAGAAAAAGACCTTGAATAAAAGGGTCAACTCAGACCAGCAGAATATCTCAGCCTACATGTAGAATCATGTATTAAAAACTGCTTTTTGACCTTGAATAAAAAGGGGAAATGGCAAAGACAAATGAGTTTATATGGCTAAGAGTCTTCAAAAAAGAGTAGGGAGGTCATCAGAGGGGTCACATTTATGTATGCCTCAGCAGGACCCCAGACATAGCCAAAGTGGGTACAACCCCGGGTATTAGTTCTCCTGAGGGCTATGGAGACCCACAGGTTCTATCATTATGGCAGATGGCTTTGGAATTTAATGCTGTATCAGTTGGCCCTACTTTGGAGTTTGTGTTCCTGAGTGTGATGGAACTGGACTCAGATGTGACCTTTCTACACATGCCTCTTCTGTCACTTTTACTGAATCTGTGGTTGGCGGTAGGGTTGGTGTATACTCAGGAGACTTGAACCTCTGGGCTGGCCATGTGCCAGCTGGGCCCTAAGCCTCAGCAGAGTTAAAACTCCTACCCTCTGATTTGTTGGACTTACCCTGGTCAGCTAACAGGGAGGTGAAGATGGTCAACCACTATAACAGGGAACTGAGAGTGCCTACAACTGCAAGCAGGAGAATTGCATCCATCATCCATGTGGAATCTAAGCCCCCTCTTGATATAGAGGCGGAGTGGACATCACCATCCCAAGGTCCACAGGATGGAGGAATAAAATATGGATTAGATATTCTACTATGGAAGTATTGTGACTTGTAATGCAAGAAATTGTAGCATTGATGTGGAGAAAGTGGCCATGGTAGTTGCTGAGGGTAGGGAGAGGGAAGAAGAGATGTGATGTGGGGGCATTTTCAGAACTTGGAGTTGTCCTAAATGATACTGCAGCGACAGATGCTGGACATTATATATCCTGCCATAACCCTCTATTTTTTTTTTTTTTTTTTTTTTTTTTTTTTTTTAAAGATTTATTTATTTATTTAATTCCCCCCCCCTCCCCTGGTTGTCTCTTCTTGGTGTCTATTTGCTGCGTCTTGTTTCTTTGTCCGCTTCTGTTGTCGTCAGCGGCACGGGAAGTGTGGGCGGCGCTATTCCTCAGCAGGCTGCTCTTTCTTTTCACGCTGGGCGGCTTTCCTCACGGGCGTACTCCTTGCGCGTGGGGCTCCCCCACGCGGGGGACACCCTTGCGTGGCATGGCACTCCTTGCGCGCATCAGCACTGCGCATGGCCAGCTCCACACGGGTCAAGGAGGCCCGGGGTTTGAACCGCGGACCTCCCATATGGTAGACGGACGCCCTAACCACTGGGCCAAAGTCCGTTTCCCATAACCCTCTAAATACACTGGGGGAGAGTGTGAACTACAGTGTAAACTATTATCCATGTGGGGGAGCAGTGCTCCAAAATGTATTCGCCAAATGCAATGATGAAAGAGGCTGTTGATGTGGGAGGAGTGGGGTGGGGGGGTCACGGGTATATGGGAACCTCTTATATTTTTTGAATATAACATTTAAAAAAAATAAAGAGATTGTAGAACCAAAAATAAAAAAATTACTGTGAGCTTTTGAACCTACGGATGCCCAGGCCCCATGCCCAGAGACTCTAGTTTAATTGGTCTGAAGTGAAGTCTAGGAACGGGTTCGGTTTTCAAGCTTTCCAGGTGATTCTAATGTGAAGCCAAGTTGACGAACCACTGCACCAGATTAGGGAGAGCAAACCCACCCGGCCCAAAGTCTCTTCGCCTCCCCTCAGCGCCTTCCCAGTCTCTCAGGACACGTTCCCACGAATTCCTGCCTGGCTTCCGAACCCTTCCCCACACAGTGCTCCCACCAGCCACTAGCAGGGATTCCACTGGCTCTGCTGGGATCACCCTACTGCCCTGCTGGGACAGCTGGTCTCCTGGGCCCTTTCACCTCCAGACCCACCGCCCTGGCTGCTCCTTAAGGAGTCACGTTCTGAGAGCCATCACTTCCGGCAGTGGCTATGGTCTGGCAGTGGACCTGACGGGTGCCCAGCGCACACCTGCAGCCCAGGGTGCCCGCTGGTGGCTGGCGAGAGATGAGCAAGTTCCTGTGCACCCATTTCCCTGAGATGTGCCTGGGGGCGTTCAGCTTTTGTAGACTAAGCATTTTGCTATAATCAATCCCAGAAAGGGAATGGGGGGTGGGGGGGCATAGTGGGAGGAGGGTCCAAGACGGGGTTGATTTCAGGGGATTTCTGCCACAAACTCGCCCTCTGCTGCCCTGGAGCCTGCTGCTCCCCCTTCGGGCCCTCCTCTGGCCCCTGCCTCAGTGCACCCATGGGGGAAGGTATGGATGTGGCCGCACAGGACACTGTCCTGACAAACGCGGGCCGAAGCGGCTCTGGACGGGACCACCATTGGAGGGGAGGAAGGCGGGTGGAAAGTTCTGAGCCCTCCCTCAGAGTGGTCGGAATGGGGACCCCAATGGGTTCCTCCTGGTCAGTGAGAGAGGATTCTAGCAGGCTGGAGGTCAAGGAAAGGGGTCTGGGAGCAGCACTCCCTACCCCCAGCCCCGACTCCCCGACTCCAGACCAGTGCTGTCCACAGACACAGAGCGTGGGCCTAGAGCATCGCTCCAAATTTTCTAGGAGCCACATTTGAAAAGCAGAAAGAAACAGGTGAAATTCACCTGGATAGTATCTTATTTAACCCAATATATGAAAAATATCTTTTCACTATGTAAATAATACACAAATATAAAACTTATATACACATGGTTTCTTGGTCCACCCAGGTCTCAGAAATGCAGTGAGCACACCGCAACCCGGATGGGCCGCCCCTCAAGTGCTCCGTGGCCAGCTGCGGCTGAGGGCAGCAGGCTGCACAGGGCGGCTCTAGCCCCTCGCTCACGCTGCCCCTTGCACTTAGGGTGCCGCCCTGCAGAGCCCGGCCTGGTTCCCAAGCCTCCGTGTAGCCCCTGCCAGGGCAGCTCGCTGAGGCAGCCCACCCTGCCACAGGACCTCGGACTGCACGTCCCTGCCTGACGATACGGGTCGGAGGGTGGCCTCCACAGAGCCAGTGTCCCCATTGGAGGGGTCTCCTGCAGGGCCTCACCCTCCCCCCCCGCCCCCGCAGGGTCTCTCCTAAGCTGTGCACAGCGAAAGTGCTCAAGAAATGTGTGCTGAAATGAACCCATCATTTTAGTTTTAGTTTCTTTTATAAGGTTTCTTTAGGGTGGCTTCTCCGTCTAGAAGAATGCCCAGGCAGGGGTTGGCCTGGGGCAATGGGGGGTGGTGGGTGGCCTTGCCAGAATCGTATTTATGAGGTTTCCTGGGCATAGCTTTCTCTCCCTAGGAAGTTGCCATTCTTCCCCACGAAAGATGAACCATTTTTGAGTGTTTTTAGAAACTCTAAATGCATCCAATCCATCTGGAGGGAGCATGTGGAATTGTGAATCTACCATCAATTTTACTGAAACATCATTTCCTGAGACCTATGCGAACCCACCAGGCTGTAATCAGAAAAAAAGAAAGAGAAAATTTCGTTGGGAAACGAGATTAAGCCAGAGAAAGCTCCAATAGTCTTTAAATTGGAGCCCAAATACCTATTCTCCTCTGAGGTTCAGATCCACCGCGTTAGCCCAAACCTCCTGCGACTTGGGACCTCGGAGGAGAACTGCCCTGCGCACCCTCCCTGCCCAGTGCCACCTGCCCTCACTGCACTGGCTGGAGCCGGCCGACCCTGGGTTCCACAGGGAGGAAGGGGCTCCCCCCAGGCATCATTCCCTGGTGCTTCCTGCCTGCCGGCCAGGGCTGCCCCCCGCCCCCACTCTCATCCCCATGCGTCATGTCCTCTTATCCCCATGCGTGATGTCCTCCCCATGCGTGATGTCCTCTCACCCTCTCAAGCACCTGGAGAGCAGGCGCTCTAGCCCCTCCTGTGTTACAGGTGGAGACTTGAGGCTCAGAGAGGAGATGGCATGGCCCAAGGTCCCATGGGCAGGAAGGGGGAGCTGGGGCTTGAACTGGGACTCGGCACCCTCGGGTCCCTCTGTCCTGTCTGCCTGGGAGGACAAGGGAAACCCATCATCTTCTGCCACCACGCACGGGCTTTCTGTCCCCGGGAAAGCACTGAGGTACAGCTTCCTGTGCCCCCAGGGGATATTTGGCAAGGGCTGGAGATATTTTTGGGTGTCACAACTGGGGGTGGTACTGCTGACATCTAGTGGGTGGAGACGAGGGCTGCTGCTAAATGTCCTGCAGCGCACAGGACAGTGCCTCACGACCAAGAATTAGTATTGCCACTCTCCCCACTCCCCCCAAATGTCAGCAGTGGGTGGAACCTAGTTCCAGGAGGAAGACTTGATGGCTCTGCTCTGCCCTGGTCACAGCCAGCTGGAGACCCGCAGGCCGTTCTAGGTCCTGGGTTTAAGGGGAGATGCAGGCCCACAGCTCAACCCCAGGGGAAGCAGGGTGCCCCTGAGAAGACAGAGGCAGGTACCCGGAGCTCCCCATCTGCTCCCCATGGGGGTCCTGGGAGGAAGGACAGACACCCACTGGCCCCAGGGAGCAGTGGGTGCAGCTGCAGGGAGTCAGCTCAGCTCAGCACAGTGGGTTCCTCTGGGGAACAGTGGGTTTCTCATCCCAGAGGTGTGCAAACAGGCTCAGGGTGTCAGCTGGGTAGGGAGGTCCCTTCCCAGTCCCTCCCAGCTGAGGATGCTGTGGGGTGCTGGGAGGACAGGCTCTGTGGGGGCGTCCTCTATTTCTGCCTGTCTTGATCTCTCAAACACACAGACAGACAGACGCAGAACAAGAAACGCTGCACAGGTCCTACTTCCCAGACTCAACAAAAGGCTTCTACAGCCACCTCCTAACAGGGCGCCAAAGCCCCTTGTTTGCAGAAAGCTTCCAGAATGGCTAAGACCTTTTGGAGGCAAAGCTGCAGGCTTTCAGTCTACAGAGCTGGCGGAGAGTTTGTTTGCCTTTGACTTTTGAACTGTAACTTGTGGGGGAATTTTACAGCTGGAACAGGTTGGCTCTTGGCTCTCCTGTCCCTGAGGCCAGGACATTGTGATCTAGGCTAGCATGGGGGGTGGGAGGGCAGGGAAGTGGGGGGCACGTGACAAGCCTCCCAACACCTGGCTGATGGTGGCAGATGCTCTGAGACACTGGAGAGATGGGCCTGTAAGCTGCTCCCCGCGCAGGTGGCCTGCGTTTGTGCAGCCAGAGCCAACCTCTGTCGGGTGCTTTCCTCAGATATCTCCCCTTTCCCTTTCCCTTAGGGCCTTCTGGGGACTTGCTGGGGAGCCAGGGTGGGGGACAGAGGTTAGAGTGATGTGCTTTGGAGGTTGGATGGCTCTGAATTTAATCGAAAAGACTTCAAGGCTAAAGAGGAAAGCCTGTGCCCTCCTTCTGACCAAACTTGCCCAGTCCACTCTGCCCCAACCCTTCTGGAAGAATGTGTGCCCAAGGGAGGCAGGTGCCTTCAAAGGCTCATTCGGGCCCTGCTTCGCTCTTCAACCCCGTCTTCGTCCCCCTCCCCCCTGCAGCGCCCTGCACCCGCTCCCCCGGCCGGGCTCACCTGGTGATCACGTAGGGCGCAAAGCACACGAGGAAGGTCCCTATGAAGGTGCTGATCTTCTTGGTGGCCCGCTGCCGCCGCCGCCGCTGCTCCTCCAGGCAGCGCTCCCGCACGCTGCGCGAGAGAGGAGAGGGTGACTCAGGCGAGCGGGCCAGGCCAGAGCGCGCTTCCTCCCTACGCTCAGGCAGTAGCCTCCAGTGTAGGAACTTGGCTGGAATCAAGTCTGGCCTACAGCCGTGTGACCTTGGGCGAGTTACTTGACCTCACTAAGCCTCAGTGTCATCATCTGCACAATGTGGATAATAATATGTCCTATGTCACAAAGCTCTGTTTGGAGAAGTAAATGCATAAAGCACATAAGTGCATAAAATGGATTCAATGCATAAGAGCACTTAGCACAGTAAGTGCAAATAAGCATTAGCTCTTACCTGCATCATTTACTGATTACCTGCTCTGCACCAGCCCCAGAGTTCCACGCTCTCTACATACTATCGCTAATACTTACCTTCACCACGGGCGGGCCAGGTGGGCTTTACTTGTCCCATTTTACAAAGAAGACCCTGAGGCCAAATGATTTGCTCAAGGGCACCCAGCTGGTAAGTGGGCCCAGGATTTGAACCCAGGGCCGTGTGTCTCAAAGCTGAACCTTTCCATCAGGGCAGCCACAGACTGTGAGGACAGAGCTTGGGGGCTTCCTTTCTTTGACATCTTGGGTCTGTTTTTTCCATCCAAAGCCTCACGGGGTTGTGAAGGGAGGGGTCACTTCATTACTCCAGGGACCAAGCTGGGAGAAGCTAAGTGACTGCCAGAGTCCCCGGACGTTGCCCAGACGACTCCAAGGATGGCTTGACGCCCACGCCTCGGGCCACGCTGTGTTCCCGGATCCCACTCTGCTCGGGGTGAGTCAGGAACTGACGTCCCCAATGCCAGCTGGGAGCCGCGGCTCTTCCAACCTAGTTCCTGCAGCGATGGGGAACTGCCCACTGCCAGGGTCAAGGAGCACGGACACGCCGCTGGGAAAGGCAAACCCCGCCGGGAGGTTCCACGAGCTCCAGTCTCATGTTTCTCTTGTTTACTTTTAAAAAGATCCATTTATTTCCAAAAACGAACAGGAGGCAGACTGTGGACAGAGTTGTCCAGGCAGTGATGGTGACTTGACAGAGACAGGCCTGGATGGCAGAGACCTGGCTCCAAAAATAGTTTGGTCTATTCAAGGAAAGCAAGCGGTGGAGAGAATATTCATGGGCAGCGGTCATGTCAGGGCAGCCTCCCCTTCCTCCCACAAGAACCATCCTGTTCATTCTTAACCGAAGCCCTTCTTAATCCGATTTCCTATCACAGACGGATGGCCCCATTTTACTTTGGATGGAGGGACCCTCACACTCTTGCAGTTTCCCCTGCCTTGCCTTGTGCCTTTCCAGGAATTTAAAGAGTTGGGAAGTGGCTAGGTATATACTGATATTACTAATAACAGTTATTACTGATAGCTAATATTCATAACATCCACCCACCTCTTTCAGATCTCTAACGTGTGCCATCTTAGATACTGTGCCGAGAATTCACACGCTCTAGTCTTATTCATACGATGACTCTATAAGCTAGGGTCTGCCTTCGTTATGCTCCCCATTTCTTAGATGGGGAAATTGAGGCAGAGTGGAGTTAAGTAACTTGCCCCAGATCACACAGCAGGTGAATGGCAGTGTAAGGGTGATCAACTTGTTCCCATTTACCCGGGACTTTCCTGGATTTTAGCACTGAAAGTCCACTTCTGGTTTGCACCTGGACTGTCCTGATTTTAAAAGAGCAAGATCCACATCTGGGAACCCCCTCCGACCCAGACAACCCAGTCCAGTTGGTCCGCTCGGTGGTGGCAGGATCTGCAGGCGCCCTTTGGACTCTGGGGCCTTGAGCGTCACCTGCCACTACTCTGTGTCCCCCATGCTCCAGGGAGGTGCCAGAGCATCAGCTAATCCATGCGTGAGAAGAACGCACAGCTGGGAGTCAGGGTGGCTTTGCCTAGGTCACCCTGTAAGGCAGGGCAGATCCCAGGTAAACCTCCTGACTTCCCATTTGCACCAGGGTTTTTCTGGCAAAGTCCTCTGGCTCATTGGAGGGGTGCAGGATGCAGGTGGTAATGGAGAGGAGGCAGAGACGGCCCAAGGCAGGGTCTTGGTGCAGTGGGGTCACCGGCTCGTCCTGGCTTGTCTGGGACTGTCCCTGCTTTGAAACCGACTGTCCCACATCCTGGGAAGCCCCTCCTTCCCAGGCACACCCATTTGTTTTAATATAAGGATGTTTTTTCCCAAAACATTTAGTGCAATTGGTGCAGTATGAGTGGGGGAGGAAGCAGGTGATGACACGGGGCTTCGACCACCCCCAGGCATGCCACCCAGGAAAGGAGCAGAGCGTGCTGGGCACCCCCTAATAAATGAGCACCAAATCCAAACAAATGACTCATCAAGGGCACTCCATAGTAACTGGCGGTGGCACTGGGGCTGGAGCCTCCTCCAATTTGTAACCCTGACAAAGCTGTCTAATTCTCAGGTGCTTTGGAATAACCCTCACGAGTATAAACAGCTCTCGTTCACACAACTGTGTGACCTTGGGGAAGTAACTCAGCCTCTCTGAATTTGCTGCCTCATTCGCCTATAACTACAGCTATCACTCTTCACATGCTTCACCAGCAACCAAGCCTTCGTGGAGTGAAGAGGCACCTCAGGGCCCCCTAATAGGTTCTGGGGTTCCTCCTGAGGTGGTGAGCCCCCAGCTCTCTCCAAGGAGCAGCACACCTCTCGCCCTGCAGGTAATCCTTCCCTGGAGACATGAGGCCCTGAGGAGTACTTTAAAATCAGAAGTTGGTAAAAGCTTTGGAGATCTTCAGAAGCTGAAACATTTCAGTGGCTCTGAAGGATTTAAATGGACCCTGCACTGGCTAGGAAATTGTAAGAATCATGGGGAATTAATGTTATTTGGCCCTACCAGGCTCTGTGTAGCGGAGAAAACTTAGAGAGCAAATGCCCTGCACATACATTATTTCTCAGGCAGCCACAGCTCCAAGCCCAAGGCCCAAAGCCCAGAAAACGCCCAGTAGCCATAAGTTGTATGAACGAATGAACAGCCCTTGGAGAATATCTTGGGAAAATTAGGACTTAAAAATTTTTTAAAGCGACCTCTCAAAAGAGATGATGGTAAGCTAGAAACCTGTTCTAGACTACATCGTTAAAGCGAGACTTCAAAACCTTGCATCTACAGTCAAAGCTAGGCTCGCTAAATGGTGTGGGTCATGGGAAGCCTCCATGGGCCCGGCCTCCTTTCTTCCTTAATTGCAGAGTGGTTAAGAATGAGGCACCAGAGCCAGACTTCTGGGTTCAAATCCAGACACCATCACTGAATTGCTGTGTGGCCTTAGGCCAGCCGCATAGCCTCCCTGTGCATCAGCTTCTCAACCGTAAAACGTGGATGATAAGGGTACCTGCCTCCCTGGGTTGCGTTTCGATGAATGAACACACGTGTAAAGCACTTAGGGAAGTGCCTGCATCGGGGTGAGCACTCAATAAAGGCTTCCCATTATTAATATTCATTCGCCGCACATTTATTAAACAATCACCATGTTCTAGCAGGGCCTTGAACCCCGACCCAGGGCCTCGGCCCACTGCTTCAGTCCTTTCTCCTGCCCTGTGCATTTATGAGAGAGAGGAGCCACCCCAGGGGGCGTCAGGGTGAATTGCAGTCAGGAGGCCTGGGCTCCAGCCTTCCTGCCCCCAGGGCGCAATGGCTGCTGCCTGTGGGGGGGCTTCTGTGCCTGGGACCTGCACCCAGACTGGCCGGCCACGTCTCTGGGCCACCTGTCTATGCTACCGAGCAGTCACGAATGGTAAAGAGGTCCTCTCCCCCTCCCATCCAACTTGCACATGGGGAAACTGAGGCCCAGAGAAGAGATGGCTGGTGCAGGGTGCAGACCCCGTCTAGTGCTGCTAGTGGGGAGCCCGTCGCTCCTTGCCTGAACTCTGGGGCTCCCCTGATTTCAGGCAAGAAGAGGGAGGGGGCAGGAAGTGAGGCCCGGCCCGAGCCCCCGGCTCCACGGGAAGCAACCGGCACTCTTGCTTATTGTTTTTATTTTTAGCACAATATGAGAGCAGTTCCCCCTCCCCCTGAGCATCCATCCCATGATAATAAAATCACTTTGCACTTGCTGTCATTTCTGTTCCCAATGTAGCTTTGCAAAAACGAGCTCCCTGAAACTGTATCCAGCCACGTGAACTGTTATTTCACTCATTTGCCGATGAGGCTGCTGAGTGCTGGAAAGGTTTATGACACACCCAAGGCACAAAGGCAATTCCGAATGGACCCTGGAACTCAGCTCACCTTTCCTGACTCCAAGCCGGGGGTAGTTTCTCCCAAATCCAGCTGCCTTCCCTAAAAGCACTGAGCAAATACAAACTGCATCCAGCCACACGAACGCCTTCTCCAAACATCCCTGGGGCCAGTGGCTGCACCCGGGGTCCCTGACTCTCTGGCTGGATCCATGGGGCCGAGGTTGGAGAGCCAAAGCTCTGCCAAGCAGGCCATCCAGCTGAGTTCGTCCAGCCTGGGAGCTGTGTAGGGGTGTTGAAGGGGCTGCCAAGGGCTGTGACAAGACAGAGTTCCTTTGAGACCAAAGCAGGCATGGGACCTCCAGCATTTGTGAGATTTTGGGGGAAAAAACTAAAGTGCAAGAGCCAGCCCCCAGGAAGCTTCAGCAAGAGGGCAAAGGGTGACGGGAATCCTGAGAATTTCTGAAAAGTCTGTGAATGACATGGTCATGGTGAAAATCCTCTGGCACCAGACACCTCCAAGCCCTTGGGCTCCAAATAATCCCCAAATGCATGTCATCTGTCCAGGGCGCCCCGCCATGGGTAGCCGTGGTGAGCCAGATTTATTTTCTAGTTTTAAGAGACAGAAGAAAAGGGCAGGGGGCCACCTTGACCGAAGGTGGAAACGGGCCTTGAGCCTGGGGTCGGGTTGCTGCTGTGAATGGTCCTGCCCTCAGACCCCGCTGGAGGGGCTGTCACCTCCTCCAGGAAATGAAGAGTTCACAGGGGAAGGGGCTGTGCTGCCTGAGCCCACGCCCTCCTTTCTAGACCAAGCCTGCTTCCAAAATCCAGGCCAGCATCGTCCCTGGCCCTGAAGGGGGACCCTGCCGCCTGTGTCCTCACCTTGAGTCCTGGAGGGGTGGCGCTGGTGAACTGATGTGCAGATAGCACAGACCTGCAACCCGTGCCGTCTGCCTTGGGCAGATAAGGCCCCTTGAGTTGCTGGGTAGACCTGGGGGGAAGGCCAGGCAGGTGGGCTGTGCGCCGGGGGCCAGCTCTGCTCGCCCACACCACTGGGCCCAACACTGAACTCCGGGAACCTAAGAGTTCTCAGTTTGACCCTGCCCTGGCAGGTTGTTCTGAAAGTCTATTCATGCAGGTAGGATGAGAGAACATTGGGCGATCAGCACCGTTGGTAAGTGTGGTTTAGAGCATGTAAATATTTGGGCATATGTGGTTTGTGAGCACCCCCTCCAGCCCTGTCAACTTTAGGGCAGGCTGGCTGTGACTCTTGGGGTGAGCCCCTTTCTAGATTTGTTAAATGAGGACCAGTCCCTGGGTCTCCCAATTTCTCCATCTGTAAAGTCGAGGGCCCACAGAGATGATCCGTACGTGTGCTTCGGGTCTACCGCTCCAGCATCCCGCCGTCCTCGGCGTTGGCACTCGGCCAGCTGGCCACGGCTCTCGTCCACAAGGGGGCTGCGGAGGCACTCGGAGGTCCCCGGAGGAAAACCCAGCCGGCTCGCCATCGAGGATGCGCCAGCGCCTTCTGCTGCTCGTGCCAGAGCACGGCCACCCTCAGCTAGACCGGGAACCGCAGGGTCCTGGCGTCACTGCCCAGCGCCCCACCTTTCCCTGCCCCGTTGGGAGAGTCAGAGCCCCAGGCAGCACCCGAGGGGAGACCTGCACTTGGGCTGCAGAGCTGGCCCGGCTGGGCGAGCCAAGGTGAGCGCTTGGAGGAGCAGGTGGGTGATAAAGGCGAGGATTCCAAACTGCCTCACAAATGCGGTGACGCCCAAAGCCAGGGAGGCAGGACGGGGCCGCCTTCCGGGGTGAGCTGCTGCTCCCTCCATACCCCGATTTAATTAGGAGCAGAGGCCCCCGATCTTCTGGTAGGGAGTGAAATGAGGGAGTCCTGCTCCTCATGTGGCCAGCAGTCGGAGGTTGACACAGCCACCGCCAGGGAGCTTCTTGACAAACGCCACCCCGGGCCTCAGAGGACTCAGAACGGGTCTTTTAATTACGTCCCCGGGGCTATCGATGAAGTGGCCGTCAGGTACAACCACAGTGAGCGCACACTCCACCCACTGCCCTGGGTCCATCCGGGGGAGAGACTTGGCTTCTGTCGGCAGGGCCTGGCAGCCCGGAGCCCACGGCTCCCAGCCCCAAAAGGGCCCAGAGGCTTAGACGACCTTCCACCGCCAAGGTGGTGCCGCGGGCCGCTCCCCAGAGCCTGCTCGAAAACGTCTCATTTGTGGTGTGAAGTGGTTTGGAACCGCCGAGAGACAAGCCTGTGGGCAGGCTGTCAGGGAGCTGGTCCCCTCCCGTGGGGCCCGTCAGCCACTCTCTCACTCCGTGGGGACCAGCCCCGCAGAGGAAGATGTGCTTGCGCCTGCTGCAGTGGCAGTGCCAGTGTGGTCCACTCCCCCCTCGGGGACTCAGGTGGGGTCTGCCTGGTGGACGAAGTCAATCCCCAGCCCAGAGCCCTTGCCTGTCTCTGATGCAGAGTGACGCCACCCCCGGGCCATGGAGGGGCCCAGGCGCTCCTCCTGGCCGCCAAGGGGAGGCAGCTAAGGGGAGCTCAAAGTCTCTCGGGGATAGGGGAGGGGTTAGCAGAGCAGCTGCCTCTGCTCTGAGCCCCCTAGGAACTCGGCGGTGTCTGGTCTGGAGAGGGCAACGGGGAGTGGATTTGCAGGAGTGGTGCACCCTACACCCAGAACCAGCCTGGAGGAGCCACTGCTCCCCCTGCCCCAGAAGGTGGAGGAGGGGCAGAGGCACACTCATACTGGTCAAAATAAGGAAGGATCCTTTCCCCTCCTCCGTGGCCAGCCCCTGGGGAGAGGGCCTCCCTAGAAAGCATTCGAGTACCTTCCCGTGGAGGTCCAAGGCTTAGGGAGGCACCTTTTAAAGGGAGACAACCCACCCCCACCCCGGCCAGGGGACGGGAAGGGGACAAAGCTCTTGTAGCATTCGGGGCTGCAGAGAATTATTTTAATGCCTGAACGGTGCAATGAAAGTCAGCCCGTGTCCCTGTCAGAGCGCACACACAGCACACGCGTGGCTGCATGTGGAGTGTGCCCTGTCTGTCACCCTCAGTTTATATGTGAGCAGAGGGGGTCAGGTGTGGGAAGTGCAAACAGTTGTTATGCACAGTTTCGCAGGCCCTGGTGTCTATGTGCCACTGCTCACGCCCACATAACCTCTTGCAGCCGATTCCCTGGGGAAGATGGTGCGGCTAAAGCCTCGGTCCAGTGTGGGACGAAGGAATGGCCATGTGGAGAGGGAACAATGAACACACACACGCAAGCTCCCACACCTGCAAACCCAGGGATGCCCAAGGACCTTTCCTTTTACTGCTAATGGACAGGAAAACTGTCTGAAGCCCTTGCCCAGAGTGGCACCTCCAGCTGCCACCTCCGCCGTGAGCTCCTCCCTGGACGGGGATGCCTGCACCCTGGAGACCGAGCCCCCCAGCCCCTCAGGGCTCTCCTGGGTTTCCAGGGCTTTGCTCAGATGGGAGGGGTGCTCACTTTCTCTCCACCGTGCTCAGTGCCTGCTTTACCTTCTGTGCCACCCGGAAGTCAGCACCCCCTACCTAGGGCCACAGGCACCAGAACAGGTGCCATCATTCCCTAGTCTGCCGGGACTTAGGAAGAGCAGTGTCCACACGGTCCTATCCACTTCCTTGTCCCCCAGGGAATGCCGAGGTGAGCTCAGGAGCCCTGCACTGAGTTCCCTTATTCCTCCCTCCCTCCCTCTCTCCCTCCCTCTCTCTTTCTCTCTAAGAGACTTGGGCAGCCGTTCCCAGCAGGTACCTGTACAGGGGTAGCTCACCTTGGTCTACCTTCCTGAGAAACAGTGGTCGGGGTGAGGGTGGCAGAGGGGTGAGCAGGTTTAGTCTCAGGGGTCACAAGAGTGACAGCACATATTGCAAGTGGGATGAAGACCCCCACCCCACACAACAGAGGTCACCGGACATTTCTGTAAGGCCCACAAAGGAAGGCACAGCCTGATTCCGTCTGGCGAGGACATGCACGCGCGCGCGAGCACACACACACACACACACACAAGATCCAAAGATTGAGGCAGCCACAGAGGCAGGAGCGCAGACAAACCCAGAGGGGCAGCCCGTTCCCACTTGAAGAGCTCTCAGGGAGCCTCCTAAGCAGCTAGGGACCCTCTCAGCAGCTGATTAAAACCTATTAAATTTTTTAACCACTGCAAAAAGATCGCTGCCCTCCTATAAGCCATTTAAAGTGCAAAGGACACAAATAAAGAGAGAGTAAGGAAGTGCAGCTAAGTTTGACTGCCACTTCTACGCTGATGCTTTCAAGAGCAGTGCACAGACGGCTTGGGCCGCAGTTTCCATCGCACTCCTTAGTAGATGCTCTAAGCCCCCGTCTCGCTTCCAGCAGCACAGACCCCCTCCCCGCCCCAGCTTTCTCAGGAAGAAATCAGAGGCTTGGTGGGGTTAAGCGTGGCCCCAGGCCGCATGCTGCAGCGGAGCGGGGTGCACACGAGCCCTTCCCCGAGACCTCGCCGGCGCCCCCTCACCTGGGGTGGATGTCCACGAGCAGCACAAGCGTCTGCATGGTGATCACGTCGATGCGCTTGCAGTGGAAGCGGGCCACCTTGAGCACCTTGAAGTACGTGCAGCAGAGCACGACCAAGGAGAGCAGGAAGCTGAGCGCGTGGAAGGCGCCGGTGAAGACGGCGAAGCGCAGGCGCTCGTCGGGCCGCCGGCTGCACAGCGTGCACGACGCGTACAGCTGGTGGAAGCCGAGCCAGGACAGGGCGAGCGCCGCGGCCGGGAAGGCGAGCGCGTGCAGCCACGTGTAGGCCACCATGAGCGCGGCGTCGCGGAGGCGCATCTTGGCGCGGTAGCTCAGCGGAAAGACCACGGCCACCCAGCGGTCGATGCTGAGCGCCGCCATGCTGAGCATGGAGTTGGTGGCCAGGAAGGTGTCGAGGAAGGCGGCCAGGTGGCACAGGCGGTCGCCCGCCGGCTGCCGCTGCGCCACGACGCCGGCCAGCGTGAGCGGCATGTTGACCACGGTGCTCAGCAGGTTGCCGCACGTGAGGTTGAGGGTGAAGAGCGCCGGCGCCTGGCGGCGGATGTCGGCGCTGTGCAGGAGGCAGAGCAGCACCAGCGCGTTGGACAGCAGCGAGACGCCCATGGTGCCCACCAGCAGCCCCGCCAGGCCCGCGTCCCACGAGTTCATGGTGCGCGCCCGCCGCCGCCCCCGGGCGGGCGCTCAGGGCCCGCAGCCCCGCGCCGCCATGGCGCAGCCCGCGGCCGGCTCAGCCTCGTGGCGGCACCGCCGCCCCGCGCCCCCCGGGCCCCGCCGCCATGGCTCCCCGAGGGCGGGCGCGCGGCCTCCCCGGAGCCCTGCGCCACCGCCCGGGCAGGCGTCCCGGCGCGCAGCCACTCTGGATCCTCGCGCCAGCGCCCGGGATGGCACCTGAGCGCGCAGCCACCCCGCACCCCCGCGCCACCTCCCGGGAAGGCACCTGGGCGCGCAGCCACCCCGGAACTCCGCGCCACTTCCCGAGCAAGCGCCAGGGCGCGCCGCTGAACCGCGAGCCTTTCGCGCTCTGGGATTCTGGTTTGCAGGCGCCTGCGGCCCCCGCTCTGCCTCTGCTTCCTCCTGCCCTCACCCCAACCCTAAGCTCTGCCTCGCTCCGCTCCGCACCTTCCAGCTCTCTTGCGTCCTCTCTTCCTCCCTCTCTCTGCTCTCCTGGCTTGCTCTCCCCTCCACTTCTCTCTCTTCTGCTGCGCTTCCCTTCTCTTCTCGCTCCCCCACTGCTGCTCGCTCCGTCTGTCTCTCCCACCCCCAATTTTCTCCTCCCCTCTCTTGTTCTTCCCCCTCCTCTTCTCTTTCTCTCTGGAATCTGGCTGCTTCTATCATAGAAATCCCCGCTGATGCGCGCGCACAGACACACACGCGCGCACACGCACACACTCCGAGGAAACCTGCCCTGAAGACCCCTGTACAAGGCGATTGGCTCCCCGAGGCTACCCCTCCTCCCTCCTTGCCTTCTCCCCAACCTCGTCCTCCCCTGTGTGTGGCAAGGACAGGCTGGGGCAAGGGAGCCTCTCTGAGGAAAGGGAGGGCAGAGGGATGCCTGGACACCTTCTCACCTCCGTGCCACTTGCCCCAGGCTGGCCAGACCCTGACCTGGAGGGTCCATCACCCCCGGTCCTACAACTGAGCTTCCCAGGGCTGATGCCAGTCCCTCTCTTGGATGAGCTGGGGGAGGTCAGGTGGGCTCCTTTTCCTGGGAGAGGTAGGAGCCCACACATCCTGCATGAGCAAGGGCTGGGCTCCGGGTGTTTCCTGTGTCCTCCCCAGCCTGACCCTGGGGTGTGCTCCATCCATAGTGCACTCCTCCCATCACCCTCAGCTGGGGCCTCAGCAGCATCAAGTCTGCTAGCAGGACGCCGAAGCTCCCTGTGACATCCTCTGGGCATTCCCTTGGCCAGAAGAGGCTTTTAGCTGACCCCGAGCTCTTCCAGCTGAGCAGGCCCGCTGTGCTCAGCCAGCCTCAGCATTAGCCCTGGCATGATTCGTACGTAGCATTCCCAGTCCCAAGTTCCAGGGTTGGCAGGCTGCCCTGAGGCCTGCACACCCATCTGTCCTGGATCTGGTGAGGCAGCAAGTTGTAGTACATGAGGGACCTGAGTGACACAATGCACCGGGACTGCTCAGGAAACAGGGAGGATGGTGACTGTGATGGTTTGATCCCAGGCACTGGCATCTGGGCAGGCAGGGCCACAGGCTAGCCTCAGGAAAGTGCACAGGCACTGTGGTCCTTCTGTCCTTTGCTCAGTGCATGGGTGGACTGATGGGTCTCAGTGCTCAGAGCCTCTGCAGCCCCCCCTTTGCCTTGGCCAGAGGCCTCCTCCTGCCCGTGAACACCTGGGCCACGCGGCCAACCTAAGGCCCCTGCGCTGAGCACAGACTACCCCATCCTGGAGCTGCCAGGTGCTGCCAGTGATGACTGGACCCCAGCAAGCCTCAAACCATACAAAAATATAAGCCAAAGCAGGAACATTTCCCCAAGGAAACTGCTGGTTCCACCCCCTGACAGTAGAGATCATATCATAGTCCCTTTTATTCCTTCACATAGCACCATGCCTGTCATAGATGCTCATGAAATGAGGTGTCTGGAGGCCAGGAAAAAGATGCCTTCCTCCTCTATGCATCCACTGTCCTTTCACAAACCTCTGTTTAGGAAATTATTTGTGGATATGTCATGGAACGTGCATGGAAATTATTGTAGATTTGTGCATTTCCTGCAGAACTCCTGGGCTCCTTGAGGACAAGGGCTGCACTATCCTCTGTAACCTCAGTACTGAAAATGGATGATGCTCATTAACAGTGACCTGATTTATTGACAACTGTATACAGTGGAGTGCTAGAGCCAGCTCATTCCAGCTCACAAGGCCCGATTGTGCACCTCACTCTCCAACTCTGTCTTCCACATCACATTAGTGGCTGGCGATCGACCATGGTGGGAGAATTTATACCATGGAAATCAGCAAATGCTATAAATCAGAGCATTCCCTTATTCCCTGGCCTTTCCAGCAAGCCTGTGGTTAAACACTTACCAGCACACTATTGACTCCATGTGACTCTGGGTGACTCACTTAACCTCCCTGAGCCTCAGTTTACTTTTATACACCCCAGAGTTCTGACGAGCAATAAATAAGATAATGTGTGTTCAGAGAACTTCCCAGAGGGAAAGAGAATACCAGCAATATTCTCATTCCTGGCTACCCTTGGGTGGTTTGCAGATTTCAAGGTTGGTTACTTATCTCCATGAATGCTTAACCTGTGATGTCAGAGTAAAGCATTTCCTGTGTGTCTCCCTGTTCCCAAAGACACTGCCTCCCACAGTCAACCCCTGGCATGAGATAGGTGTGCAGGTGCTGCCATGGAATACATGAACTAACCAATATGCTTTCTGGGGCACCAGTGGGTCCAAGAGTCTCATGTTTTGGTCTTTAGCAGAATCACCTGATGACCCTAGGATGCTGGCCAATGATTCAGATTCCTGGGCCATCCCCTCAGAGTTTTCAAGTCAGGGACTCAGGAGATCTGCATTTGTAGGGTTCTCACTGGGTGATTCTCATGAAGGTAGTCTGTGCTCTGAGGAGCATGCTTTATGAGAATGGTGAGGCTAAGCATCATGCAGGCTCATCATCCAATGTGCCTGAAGTTCTGGTCTGGATGTACTCACCAGAGGATCATGAGTGTGTCATAGAATTTTAAGTGTTAACTAATAATCTTACAGCACATTGGCATTTATAGAGCACTTCCAAACATTATTGTGCTTGATTTAATCCTTGTGACAGAAAGAAGAGCTTGTCACTGTACATTGTAGATGAAGAAACTGAGCTCAAAGAGGTAAAGTGACAGAATTGCTAAGGGATGAAGCCAGTGCCTACAGCTCAATGGACTGGCTCTTTCTGCACAGCCCAGAGGTCCAGGTCACCTGCTCAGGTAGGAGTCCTCAGTCTATAACTTAAAAGCATCTCAACTTTGCAACATCAGAAGGATGTTGGGGAGCACGAAGGTACATGCATCAGCAATAACCAGTGAACACACACACCACATCTTTTAAAGATCATTTACTTCCCCCCCCCCACCACCCCCGGTGGTTCTCTCATCTGTCTGCTCCTTGTCTGTTCACCTTTTCCAGGAGGCACCAGGAACCATATCCAGGACCTCCCACATGGGAGGCAAGTGCCTGACAGGTGGAGCCATATCCACTCCCTGTGGGCTGCAGCATCCGCTGGCTTGTGGCATCTGCTCTTTTAGGTGTCTAGCTTGTTGTGGTGAGTGTGGCACCTACTCATCTTCTTTAAGAGGCACTGAGACCTGAACCTGGGACCTCTCGTGTGATAGGCAGGCTCCCAACTGGTTGAGCCATGTCTGCTTCCCATCGTCTGCTTTTAAACTCTTAAAAGCAACACTGAAAGGTTAAAATGCCAGAAAGCCACTAAGCATATTTTAAGCATTTCCTAAAGACAAGAAACATATATTCTGCTTTCCAGCACTATTTCCTGCTCCCAACGGGTTGTGGGAGAGCTGATCTCCATAGTGACCTGGTCCCCAGGCCCCTTGGCCCCAGTGCCAGTAGCTGAGCCTGGGTCCTGACACACTCCCAGGCCCTGGCAGTGAGACCACACTAGCCAAGGAGGGGCAACGCCTGTCTCTTCCAGGCCTGGACCCGGGGTCCCCCCACTTCTCCACAAAAGGACTCAAGAATTGACCTGCCTGATCAGGGGAGACAAGGCCTGGGGGCCGGGAGGGTGCCCACCACGCATCACACTGTGGCCAAATCTGTGCCTCCTGCTGCTTTGAGCTGGAGAGACGACGGCAGTGACAGGGAGATTGTGACAGCATTGACATGAGTCATTGAGTGCCATAACTGGGCCCCGAGGGAGGCCTCAAACACAGGCCTGAGCCTCAGCCCTTCAGATGCTTAAATACATTTCTACACCGAGGCAGGTAGATGTGCATGTCATCACACATCCTTGCGGCAATCCTCCAACACAGATATCCTGGTTCCATCTCAACAGGCAAAGAAGACGAGACCCAGAAAGGCCAAGCCCGTGTTCAAGGTCACTCAGGACATCAACAGATAGTACTGGAAGGAATTAATTAAGATGGCAGAGTCAGGATAGGAATCTGCATCTATTGAACGTTAAAACCCGTGTTCTTTCCACTATGCCACTGCCTATCACACACGTGCGTTCAGATACACACACACAAGACACATACTCCCAGTGAGAGTTTGGAGACTGAAGTGATCATTTCTGTGGCTATCTTTAGAAAGAGATGAAATAGTTATATGAACCGAAACTAGAATATCACCGATGTCCCAGGAGAAGACCTGCTGAAGTGCCATTGACAGTGACCACAACCTTTGGGGGATCAGAAGATTGCTAATTTCTATAAGTGGATGGGGGCCTGGGAGCTGTCATTCTAGGAGGAAGGAACTGCCCAGAGGCCAAGCCTGGTGCATATTGGTGGTCGTGGAGAAGAAGACATGCCAGCAGGAAAGCAGGAGAGAAAGGTGACAGCAAATCCTGGATGCCAGCCTGATGCCAGGCTGAAGAACAGAAAGGTCCTGCACAGTCAGATGATGTCTTCCGGGGCCTGGAGCACCCACTCATCCTGGGGGAACCTCCCTGCCTGCCTCTACCTGGGCTGTCCAGCAGTTTTCTGTTTTCCCAGCATTTCCACATCTGCTACTGCATGTGCTCCTCATAGACTCTGGATGTGCTTCGGGTGACACAGAGACACTCTCATGGTTCAGAGAAGAAGACTGAGACCTAGAAGTGAGGCTACTTGCTTAGGAACATGGGGCTGGTGGGTGGCAGACCATGGCCTGGCCCCGAGGACCCTGACTCCCTGTCCAGGGGTCTCGCTGCTGCCCACCGCCAGACCGTGCCCCCAACCCTGGCCCAGCCCCCAGGCTGAGCAAACAGAACCAACTGAATGACAGTCCTTCCAACAGGCCCATCGGGCCTCCAGCTCACCTGTGCACTGCAGGGAGGAGTGGAGGGGGCTCATTGGACAGGGCCTTTGCCTCTCCTGAGTCTCTGTGGTTGTCTCGGGCCTGAGGGCTGGCCAGGCAGGGCAGGAGGTAGGCCTGGCCCGAGGGCGGAGGAAGCCATCTCAGCTGGCAGTGAGAAAGCTGAGGCACCACCATCTGATGGGACTCAGAATGCTCGTCAGCCTTTATGGGAGCGCGCTGTGATCCAGACACTCTGCCTGCTTTGTCCCACTAAATCCTCACATTGGCCCTATCTGAGAAATACTGAGATAAGGAGCCTGAGGGTCATAGAGGTCAAGCAGCATGCCCAGGCCTGTCTGGCTCAGTGCCTACGTGTGTAATCAGTGTGATTCTGGCCAGATTTGGTGCACCCCATTCTCTCCTGATGATGCCCACTTCACCATCATTTACTCTCATTCTTCCATCCTCCACCCCCTTTCTGACCTGGACCCAAGGGGGAGGGATGACCACTCGACTTATGGGTGGGGTGAAAGAGGCCAGCAGCTAAGCAGCTTGCCCAAGGTGCCACAGATAGCACGTGGCACATGTGAAGTCAGAATGCGTATCTCTTGACCCCCTTCCCCAGCCCAGGTCTCCATCTCCTACACAGAGTTGCACCTATATCTGAGAAAACAGAAAAGAGTTGCAGTCTGGCCCAGATCTGGAGCCTTTCCACCACACACTCACTGTACTCACGTGGCCAGGCAGTGAGGTTAGCGCTTTGCCTTTAAAATCCATTAAACCTGGCTGGTAGTGGCAGCAGCTTCTTTGTGTGCAGAGCTTGCTGATGCCAAGAGGAGAGAAGCGTGATTGATCTTCCTGAGTGGGAGACTGTGAGGCGTTGAGCTGATCCACAAACAATGGCTTCTCTGAGTTTGGACAGGCTTCTGAGGATGTCTGGCCTGTGTGTTCATTTCCTGCCTCTGAGCTGGAGAAGGGCAGTGGAGCTTGTCTTTTGTCCTCAGGACTAGAGCCTTCAGGGAAAGCTGCTTTTCTAGCTTCCCCATTCCACTCCTCTCACCACTCACCCACAGACCCTGCTCTGAAGTTTATCAGGTGCTCTGAATGGTTGACAGCCCCTGTGGGCTCTGCCCAGGCTTGAGTCCCAGGCAGATCAGCACTGGGACAATGGACAGCTCCTCTCTTCCGGCATCCTCCCAACCTCCCTGACAGCTTTGAAGAGTCTCTGGACCAGAGCTGACCTGTGAGGGCCGTGTCTGCTGGGGTCTTTAGAATGAGCCAGCCTCAGCTACCATTCCTGAGCAGACACTGGGCTGTTCATCTTACCTTCTCCTTAGGACTTCTTATTTCCACCCTCGTTTAACAGACGCTGACACCCAAAGACATACGTCCAGGTTTGTTTGATTCCAAAGCCCATGCTTTCAATCACTGAACTACACTGCCCCAGCATTTTGAAAGGGGGAATGTTTCAAAACCCTGCCTTCCACTTTCTTCCCAACCCCCAGCACACATCCCCCTGCCACTCCCCTGCTGCCATAACATATACCACTGTGAGCACATGCCAGGTTGCTACCTGTGCTACTTTTGACCTGATTTGATCTGACTCCACTGGCTTTCCTGGGGCAGCAGTACGTTGTGTCCTGAACAGGCCATTGAAGATGCCTCTGGCCTGGGCACCTCTTTCCAGGACTTTCCAATAGGAATTAGCCCACATCTCCCCTTGCTCCTGCTGGCAGCATCACGTAGCAGACATCACCTCGGGTGATAGCCATGAGTTCTGTGTTCTGGTCTCATCACGCATCCTAATTGGCCATATACCTCTGAGCAATTTCTCTTCCCATCCATCCCCACCCCTAATTCCGATTCCAGACCAGTGAATTGAGGTGGGTGAATGAGACAAGCACTGACACATGTGAATTTAGGCTGCTTGATGATGCCACACGAGGGACTTGGAGAAGTGGAGGAGAAAGAAAGGGGGAAGAAACAGGCATCTTGGGACCTTCCTTTCCCAATCGGCTGGAATTCAATCCCTATTGCTTCAGTGGCAGCTGTAGCCCATGCAACACTTTCGCTTTGGAGGTCTGCGTGGGTGGAGGTGGGGGTGGAGGATTCACTCTTCTCTGACTGTGCACTGGTGGGAACAATTACTGGGCTCAGCTTTCAGCCCTTATTTCACCCAAGGCCCTGCTCTATATATGCATTCAGGGGAAGCACCTGCCTGAGGGTTTGCTGGGGACAGAGGCAGTGTGTATGTGTGTGTGTGTGCATGAGTGTCTGTGCAAAAGAACAAGTCAAACTGGCCAAAGTAATCCAAGTGAAATTTTCATATGGAAATTGGTTTGGGAACACGGGGAAACTGAGACAGATGTAAGTCAATTTTACTCCTTGGAATTTAGCAAGATTTAGAAAGAGGAAAAATCATTTCTCTATTATGCTTGAAAACTGAAAGACATGTCATGGGAAACCAAACTATTTGTTCACGGTAGGGAAGTGGGAAGGGTGGTGTTGGGGAGACAGTGTCACAGGGAGGGGAATGCTAAGCTCCTCCTTGTTCTTCTCTCTGCCCAAGCCTGAGCACACCTGTTCAAACACCATCTGTCCGCATCAGAAGCATTGCCCAGTCAGGTGAGGTTGTACTGGCTTCTGTGCATCTCTCCATGCTCTCTGCTCCCACCTGCCAGGATTGGGCCTATCCACCTGGAGGGTGGGGAGGGGGTGTCAGTGTCAATATCAGGTTGTCTGAGTCTTTCTATTTGGTGGGCCTTTTGGCTTTGATAGTAGAAGCTTTTATTTTCTCTCTCTCTGTCAGACCCAATTTTCTTCCTTTTTATTGTAAGAATTTTTTTAAAACATAGGTTTAATTTACATAGTGAAAAGCACAAATCCTAAGTACACTATTTGATGAGTTTTGATAAAGGCATCATTCACATCTAGGAAGATAAAGAATGCTTTGCTCAACCCAGAAAGTTCCCTCTGCCACTTTCCAGTTAATCCATGCCCCCAGAAAACTACTGTTCTGCTTTCTATCATTGCAGATTATTTTGCATGCTGTAGAACTTTATATGAATGGAAGCATAAAGTGTGTGCTTTTTTGTGTGTAGATTCTTTCATTCAGCCTATTTTTGAGATTTGTCTGTGTTGCTGCCCTTTCTGCTATTGTGTACTATTCCATTGTATGAACATACCACAGTTTGTTTAGCCATTCCCCTGTTGCTGGACATCTGAGTTATTTCCATTTGAGGATTATTTAGAATAAAGCTGCTATGGACATTTCTATGCAATTCTTGGTGGAGATGTTTTGGTTCTCTTCTGTAAATGCCTAGGAATGGAATTGCTGGGTCAAGGGTAGGTATGTATTCAAACTCTGCAAGAATCAGCCAAATTGTTTTCTAAAGTGTCTGTATAATTTTACACTGCAACTAGAAATGTATATGAGTTCTAGTTCTCCATATCTTACCAATATTTGGAGTTATCACTCTTTTCAAATGTAACCACTCAAGTATGTGTCAGGTGTGTACTGATAGCTTATTGTGCTTTTAATTATCATTTGCCTGATGACTATGACATTGGTGTTTTTTTTTCCTAAATGCTTATTGGCCATTGTTTATCTTTCTTTTTGAAATATCTGTTTAAATCCTTTGCCCATTTTTATTGTTATTTTATTTATTTTTTGCCCATTTTTAAAAAGTAGGCTGTTTTGCCTTTCTGATTGAGTTGCAGGAGTTTAAAGATGTATTTCAAATACAAGACATCCATTATATATCCATGTTGTCAATACTTTCCCCCAATCTGTGGCTTGTTTATTCCTTTTCTTAATGGTGTCTTTGATAAAAGAACTTTTTAAATTTTTAACAGTCTCATTTATCATTTTTAAAATCATTTATACTTTCTGTGTCCTGCTAAGAAATATTTTCCTATCTCAAGTTGGCAAAGACATGTTTTCTTCTAGAAGTTTAATAACTTTAGCTTTATGGTTTAAGCCAGAGTCATTTAAGTTAATTTTTGTGTATGGGGTAGGGTAGGACAGAGTTCATTTTTTCCCATATTGATAGCCAGTTGTTCCAGCAACTTTTGTTGATCACTTTTTACTTTCTATATTAAATCGCCTTGGGAACTGTCAAAATCACAAACTGTATAAGAGTGGGTATATTTCTGGACTCTTTATTGTGTTCCATTGGTCTTTTTGTATATCTTGATGTCAGTGTCAACTGTCTTGATTACTGTAGCTTTATTTTACTTATTTTATTTTTTTGTGTTTGCTTTAGAGTCAGACTGCATGGGTTCTTCAACTTTATTCTCTACAAAATAGCTTTGGTTATTCTATGTCCTATGATTTTTCATATAAATTTTAGAATTTACTTGTCAAGTTCTTTTTTTAAAAAAAGCATGCTGGAGTTTTGACTGCAATGGCATTGAATCCATAGGTTAGTTTGAGAAAAACCATCATCTTAACAATGTTGAGTCTTCTAATCCATAGCCATGATATATCTTTACATTTATTTAGGTCTCCTTTAATTTTTCTCAACAATATTTTGTCATTTTTAGTCTTGCATACCTTATATTCAGCTTGTATCTAAACATTTTATGATTTTGATGCTATTGTATATATAGATCATTTGTACATTTTTCTTTTCTCTTACTGCTAGTGTAGAGTAATACAGTTGGCTTTTGTATATTGACTTTTTATCCTGATTCACATATCAGTTTAGAAAGTTTCAGAAATTTCTTGGATTTTAGGTCTTGTCTTTCAATAAGAATAATTTTATTACTGTCTTTCTAAATTGTATGTTTTTATTTATTTTTATTGCCTTTTTGTACTGGTTATGACTTCCTATTGTATATGAAATGAAGGTGGAGAGAGCAAATATCCTTGTCTTATTCTTATTTATAGAGGAAAAGCATTTTTCCTTTCTTCATTAATTATGCTGTTAGATGTACCTGTTTCTCAGATGTCCTTTATCACATTGAGGAAATGAACTTTTTCTAATTTGCTTTGATTTTTATCATGAGTGAATGTCAGATTTGCCAAAGGCTTTTCCTGCCCTTAAAAAGATGATCGCTGGCGTCTTTTCCTTTATATCATTAATCTAGTGAATTGTATTAATTAGATTTCTAACATTAAACCACCTTTGCAATCCTGGATTAAATCTCACTTGACCCTTCCTTTTCCTAAGATTTTGGTAAGGTTTTTGGCATCTATGTTTTTGAAGACTATTAGCTTGTGATTCTCTTCGTCCATAATGGCTTTGCCTGTTTGTTTGTCTGTTTTTTTAATAAGGATTTTAAAAATTTATTTCTCTCCTCTTCCCCACCCCCCCCCTCAGTTGTCTGCTCTCTGTGTCCATTTTGCTGTGTGTTCTTCTGTATATGCATGTATTCTTGTCAGTGACACCCAGAATCTGTGTCTCATTTTTTGTTGTGTCATCTTGCTGTGTCAGCTCTCCATGTGTGTGGCGCCATTCCTGGGCAGGCTGCACTTTTTTCGCGTTGGGCAGCTCTCCTTGTGGGGGCACACTCCTTGTGCGTGGGGCTCCCCTACGCGGGGGACACCCCTGCATGGCACAGCACTCCTTGCGCGCACTCCTTGCGCGTGGGCCAGCTCACCACACAGGTCAGAGGCCCTGGGTTTGAACCTTGGACCTCCCATGTGGTAGGCGGATGCTCTATCCATTGGGCCAAATCCACTTTCCTTTGCACGGTTTTGATAAGGATTATGCTGTCCTCATGGAAAGACTTGAGAAAGGTTCCCCTTCCTCTATTTTCTGAACAAGTTTGTGTAATATTGACATTATTTACTCCTTAAATACCTGGTGGTATTCACTAGTGAAGTAATGTTGTCTGAGTTTTACAAGAAAATGTTTCTGGGAGTTGGGGAGGAAAATTAACTCAAAAGAACGCTACTACTAATGATCAAATTTAATAACTTTCAAAATATAGAAGAAATACATATACTATTTTAAGATCACACTTTATACATTTATTTTTAAATTTACATACAGTAAAATTCACTTTTTGGTCTTCAGTTCTATGAGCTTTGACAAATGCATAGAGTTGTGAAATTATCATAATCAACATACTGAACGATTGTATCCCCCCCCACCCCAAATGACTTCATGCTACCTCTTTGTATTCAAACTCTCCTCCCACTTTTAAAATGGAATCCTACCAATACAGCCTTTTGAGCCTGGCTTCCTTCACCTACCATAATGCATTTGAGGTTCATCCAATTCATGCATATTATCATGTGTGTTAATGGTTCACTCTTTCCTATTGCTGAGTAGTACACTGCAGTACAGATGTATCACAGCTTGTTAATCCAGTCCCAAGGTGAGAGATGTTTGGGTGATTATGAACCAATCTACTATAAACAGTTGTGCTGAGGTTTTTGTGTGAATAGAGGTTTTCATTTCACTGAATGAAATATCTGAGAGTTTGCTTACTCATATTGTAAGAGTATGTTTACCTTTAAAAAATATGCTATACTGTTATTCAAAGGGCTGTGACATTTTCACATCGCTACTAGAAATGTACAAAATTTCAGTTTGCTCTGCATCCTCATCAGCATTTGGTATTCTCAAAGTTTTAAAAAATATACTTTCTAGTAGCATGTATGGTATCTCATAATTTGCATTTCCCTAATGACTACTGATGTTGGGCATTTTTTCACATGATTATTTACCTGCTAAATATATTTACTCCCTTGTTGAAGTGTCTATTCAAATATTTTGCTCATTTTAAATTGGGATTTTGTTTTCTTATTCTTGAGTTTTGAGATTTCTTTATAAAGTTCAGGTACCAGTCCTGTGTTAAATATATGATCTACATATATTTTCTCTCAGTCTGTGGGTTGTCTCTTAGAAATGAGTTTCACAGGGCAAATGTTTTTAATTTTGGTAAAGTCCAGTTTATAATTTTAATGGATTGTGCATTTGTTGTCATATCTAAGAAGTCTTTGCCTAACCCAAAGTCACAAAGACTTTCATCTAGGTATTCTTCTAAAGGTTTTATAGTTTTATGGTTCACATATATTACTATAATCCATTTTGAGTGAATTTTTTATAAGGTGAAGGATAAGTTGAGATTCATTCTTTTGTATAAGGACATCCAATTGTCCAGCACACATTTGTTGAAAAGACCATTATTTCTTCATTGACTTGACTTTGCTCCTTAGTAAAAATCAACTGACATTTCACCAAAGAGGATACACAGAAGGCAAATAAGCACATGAAAAGACCTTCAACATCTTTAGCCATTAGGGAAATGCAGATTAAAACCACAACAGGAGATCATGGCACACCATCAGAATGGCTAAAATAACAAGTAGTGGCAAGACCAAATGCTGGGGAAGATGCAGAGAACCTGGTATATTGTTGGAGGGAATGTAAAATAGTACCATCATTCTGGAAATTAGTTTGGTACTTTCTTATAAAGCTAAACATGCAATTAGTCCTTGATTCAGCAATTGAAATTCTGGGCAGATATCCCAGAGGGAGGAAAACCTATGTGCGCACAAAAACCTGTACGTGAATGTTCACAGCAGCCTTATTTGTAATAGATGAAAATTGGAATCAGTGGATGTTGAACAAATCCTGGTGCATACATATCATGGACTACTACTCAACAGTAAAAAGAAATAAACTATTGATACATGCAACAGTTTGGATAAATCTTCAGTGAGTTATGAAGATGAAAAAAGCCAATCCCCAAAGGTTTTGTATTGTGTAATTCCATTTATATAACACTTTTTATATTACAAAATTTCAGAAATAAAGAACAGATTAGTGGTTGCTAGGGAAGGGGGCAGAGTGGGAGAAAGATGGCTGTGGTTATAAAAGGGCAGCACAAGGGAGACTTGCGGTATTGGAATGGCCTGCTATCTTGACTGTATGGAGGATACTTGAAGCTACACATACATGCATGTGAGTACTAGTGAAACTGGGGAAATCGGAAGAAGATTGGTGGATTGTATCAATATCAATAGCCTTGTTGTAATATTATAATATAGTTTGTAAGCTGTTACCATTGGGGGAAATTGGGCGAAATGCACAAGAAATTCTCTGTATTATTTCTTATAACTGCACATGACTCTGCGATGATCTCAATGCACATTAAGACACAACAAAAAATGTTTGTCACAATTTCATAAGTAATTTATTATTGCCAGATGACTTTCACAAAGATTTTATTTCAGTCGTGTGGGAAACCACATTAGTTCAAATTTCAACAAAAGCGTCTTCCTCTTCCATCGGACTTTCCCACTGTTCTGATAACTATCACACAATGGATTGACTTAACAACAGGAATTTACTCAGAGGCTAGAAAGCTTGTGTCCTCCTGGGGCAGTTGCATTCTGGCTGACCCACAATCCTTAGGTTCCTCGGCTTTCCCGTCCCACGGTGATGGCCTCTGCTAGCTGCTTCTTCCTGTGACTTTTTCTAAGTCCTCCAGTTACAGTATTAAGACCCATCCTGACTCAGTTGACTACACCTTAACCAAGAGTGACGCTTCAAATGGTCCTACTTACAAGGGGATCACATCCACAGGAATGGGTTAAGACTAAGAACATGTTTTTTTCTGGGGTACAAAACTCAATCTGCTACACCTTTTTTCCCTTTTAAAAAAAATATATGTTTATTGACTTTCACATTTTCATTCCTGTCAAAAGTGCATTCAGCAGATCCCAAATGATGTGGGTGGTTTGGGAGAGGCAGGCCTGAGCTGGAGGGGTGGGGTTCAATCATGAAGTCTGAGTAGAGGTCCAGGTCTGCGTGCAAGGGGCAGGTCGGTGGGGTCAACGTGTTGGCCATGGGGCTGATCAGATTAGAGCGGGAGGCATCGTATGAGCTCTCAGTTATATCTCTATGTGTACGTGTTTTGGTTTTCTAAAGGCTACCAAGGAAATACACTAGAAATGGGTTGGCTTTTACATGGGAGATTTATTAACATATAGGCTTACAGCTCTGGGGCTGGGAAGGTGTACAAATCAAGGCATCATCAGGAGATGCTTTCTCGCCAGGTTCAGCTGTGGGTGATCAGGCACTTGGCGGGTCTGCTGGCCAGGGTTTTCTCCACCAGCCTCCGTTGCTTTCAGCCTCTGGCTGCTCCTTCTGTGGCTTTCTCTCTCCGCTTCTGTGGGCTCCTCTCTGAGCTCCTGTGGCCTTTTTTCTCTCCTGGGTTCCATTGATTTCCGCTTCTGGCTTCCTGGGCTTCCTTGCTCAACTTCTGGGAGTTTTTTTCCTATCTCTGTGGCTCTGGCTGTGTTTCATCTCATTTATAAAGAGCTCCAGTAAGAGCTTTAAGACCCCCCTGGGCTACACCATCCTGGAGTGATCTAATTAAATGGCCCTCAGCTGAATCTAATCAAAAGGGCCCACCTGTGACAGGTTCACACCCACAGGAATGGATTAATTTAAGGACATAATTTTCTGGGGTCCACAAAAGCCTCAAACTACCACAGTATATATGTATATTCATGTGTGTGCATAGATATAGATGACAGAGAAATAAATATAAATTTAAATGTATGGGTGTGGGTTTATATATATTCTGTGTTTGTGAACTTTTATTCATATTCCTATATGCACATATATATATCTATTAATATATACATATTCATATACACATTATATATATATATTTATTACTCATATTTCCAAGCTCTGAAAGGGCCTGGGAGTCACTGCAACCCCCTGGTAACAATGAGTACATCCAGTACCCAGATCGTGATTTCCAAATGCCATTCTCCAAGTGAGAGTTAAAGCGGTTCTAGGGAGAAATGGCAGATTCCACAGCTGCGAAAGAGGAAGAACAAGACGAGCTTGGAGCATCATGATGGACAAGAGAGTAAGGAAATGCTCAATAGATGATGGAATCGTGCCAGAGGGAGCCAGACTGAAGGCCAAATCAGCACCACATGAGGTCAAGTCAAACAGTAATACCAAGTGATCGCCTCCCATTGAACAACACGAGGTCCAGGGGGAAGGAGCAGGACCAAGAGTCACCCTGGCCCCCACGGCTTCCTGGCCTGTCTTCTCCCCCCATTCCTGTTTAAGGATGAGGACTGGGAACACAGGTCGCCAGGGGGCTCATTATGTGCCTGGTGGATTATGAGCTAGTCAGAATCGGGGCAAGAAGAGGGCTCTGTGCAGAGGACCCCGCACTGGGTGGACCCACGTCCAAAGCCCAGCCTGCCCTTGCTTACCCAGCACAAACTGGCCAGGAGGTTTCATTCCACCTCAGTAAACCTGTCTCCTCAGAGGTAGAGGGCAATGCTCGTCTCTCAGAATTGCTGTGAGGAGTGATGCAAACCCTGCAGGCAAAAGCACAGTGCGAGGGTGAAGTTCAAGGGCTGGACTGCATGCATCCTGGTGAACTTGATAGCTGTGCTTTAGTAGGCACTTTGGTCTTAAGGCGTTTTGCATCATCATCACGCAGTGCTCTGTGGGAAAAGAGAGAGGCAACCTGGCTGGGTGGAGGGAGTGGAAGGGGAGCAGCAAGTTTGGGTTCTTTATAGAAGGTGTGGATGGAAATTGCTGTGTAGCTCAGCACACAGAGGGCTCTGCCACGCTTGACACCTGATAAAAGCTAAATCCAGAAAGCATCTGTCAATACTTCTGGAGGCACAGTGTGGGGGAACTGGGCAGGAACCAGCCAGCTGCAGGGCAGGGGTACAGGGGATGGTATATGAAGTCAAGAGTGAAAGAGAAGCGCTTGGGCCAACCACAGTGGGTGGGGCAGAGGGCCCCCCTCGCCGGGCTGCCATACCTTGGACCCCAGGAGGATGGCTCAGCACTGAGGCAGCCAGCTGGAGGCCAGTGGGCCACACATGGGGGCAGGGACCGTGGGGACCCTGGCACCAGACTCAGAAGATTTCCAAATCTCCACCTTCTAGTCATTGCCTCCTTTAATAAGATGAAGTGTCGGTAAGATTTACTAAGCTCATTCGAAGTGCTATTTTCACCCCGATGGCCTAGCAAACAGAGACAGTTTAGTATGGACAGGCCCACTTTGCAGAGGAGGAAACCAGAGCTGGAGATGTTTAAGATGTTAAACAGAGCTGGGGAGTCTTAGCTGCACAGACAGCAAGGGGCAGAGGTGGCAGAGTGGGGACTCGAACCCTGACCTGCTCTGTCCTCCAGGGGTCGTGCATCCTGAGAGTCTGATCTCACTCGCCAGCAACAACAGGCCCCGACCCAAGGAGAAGCAGCCTCGGTCTGGGGGGAGAATGGGGAAGCCAGGCAGCCTCGGAAGAGAGCACAGTTCTTGTCCAAGCCCCCCCATGTTTGGAGGGGAGACTCACTCCAAATCTGCCCAAAGCGCCAACAGACGATTTCTATTTTGTCAATAGAACCTTCTCTTTGTTTGTTGTCTAGCAGAACACTTTTGTTGGGATTTTATGTAGCGAGAGCCTTCTGGTTATTGTTGGCAACTCGCTGCCTTTTCCTCGAGCGTGCTCTCTCAATTCCATGCCCACGGCTCCGGCTTTGGAATGTGCTCGATGCAGATCCCGGATCTTTCACCGCTGAGCCCTGGAGGAGCACGTCTGCATTCTCAGGGTCGCAGCTGTTGAAGGCCAGTGGGGCCCCGAGTCCAATCTATTGCAGCCCCCGCACTTCACAGGTGGGAAGTGGGCGACCCAGAGACAGGGAGGGCGGGTGAAGCTCACGCAGCAGGTTCCTGGCCATGCGGGGACCTCGCATCCAGAACCCCCGGCTCCCCAGCCGGCATTTTGCCTTTCCCCGCTTCCATTTTATATAAAAGAAGCCACAGGGGAGCAAAGTGAGTCAAGTTCTCCCGCCCCCACCCCCTCCTGGGAGATCTGGGCTCAGAGCTGTCCTTCCCATGGAGAGAACAAAACTTTCCTGCCCCGAACAGGAAGTCCTCAGTGATGCCGCAACTTGGCAAAACGAGTATCTAGGTGGCTGTCTGTCAGGAGGAAGCCCCCAGGAGGGCACCTCTGAGAACCGGCGGAGGACTAGCATTCGGTGATTGCCAGAGAGTGAAGAGAGTGAGCGGGCAGTGCCTGGCACCAGCAGCCGCCTCCTGCTCTCCCTGCCCTCCTGGGTCTGCCGGCAGCAGGGTGGGCCCTGCCAGGCTGGCCTCACCCTCCTCAGTGAGACCCCGCTCCTGCGCTGCCTGAGCTTCCGCTCTCAAGAAGGAGCGAGGAGGAAGGGCAGGTCCCGTGGTGTGCAGGACGGCCCAGGCCAGCGCCCGGGGTGAGAAGCACCTGCAGCATTTGGGGATCCCCTGGTACTTGAGGGAAGATGAGCCAGACTTGTTCCCCTTTAGGCTTGCCTCAGATTTGAGCGTGAACAAGAGACAGAGTCAGAGCGAAGGTTTGGAAAAACACTGTCAAGGTGTAGACGCCGCTGACCGCAAATAAAGGCGCAGACAGGCCCGCGCCACTCCTGCTGGCATGGGACCAGCCGCTGGGACGAGGGCCAGCTGTGTGGGCAGCGTGCCCCGTGGCAGGGCCCGTGGCACCCCCTTCCGCCAGAAGGCAGACCCTTAGCTCTCCCTGTCTGCCGCCGGCCTGGGGGAGGCCCCGCTTTCACTCTTCATCGGCCTTCTTCCTGGGAAATATGCTTAGAAACATCCTGAAGAGTTCACAAGAGAGGCCCATTTAGAGAGCTCCTGTCACCCACCAGCACCTGAGAAACGAAACTCAGGATGGCTTAGTACATAGTTCGTTTGGGAGAGCGGCTATTTCTGAATCTCTCACTGGGGCAGACAGGACGCTCTTTGTGTTTAATCATTCTCTTTCCCTTATATAGGAACAGGGGGTCACATTGAGGCCCAAGGCGGTACCACCAGGCCCCACTGCCCCTGTATGTCTTTCCTTTCCATAACTCTGGCCCCAGTTGTAACTGTTCAGTTTTCTCCCTTCCCTGAAAGACCATCACACAGTGCATAGGGACTCTACCCCAATCCTGTAGCATAAAGCCAGTTGTTCTGGTGAGGCTCTTTGTGTCTGCAAAGAACAGGAACCCAGTTTGCATTAGCTCAGGCAAAAGCAGGGATTTATCAGAAGGATTCTGGGATGTTTCACAGGACCTCGAATCAGGGAGCATCTGGGCCCAGCAGATATCTGGAATCAGGAACTGGAGCATTGCCTGCTCTCTTACGTCTACTCACCACTGCCTCTCCCTGTATCAGCTTCATTCTCTTCCTGTTTCACTTGTCTGACAAGCAATGTGGTAGCCAAGGGCTTGCGAACCTCATGCCTCATCAACTTTCCTCCAAAGGGGGCCCAAACTTCCTCTGTTAGATGGTAACACATCTCAGGAAAGGGCTCTGGTTGGCTGAGCTGGAGTCAGGAGCCCGAGCTTGGGCGCCCAGGCACCCCTCTTCATATCAGAAAGATTAATGGTAATCCAGAAAGCTGTCCCAATTTGTTGTCTCCTTTCTGATCTACACATACATGGCAAACCAAATCATAAATGAGAGCACTCTTAAGAGGTCAAAAGGAAATACCAGTGTTTAATGTATATTTGCCCCAGGTTTGGTTAAAATTGGTTAGGTTACAGATTTTTTTAAAAAAACAGACCACCTATAGCCATTCAGCCCCCAGGGAAGGGACAGGGGCAAGGAGGACAGTCAAGTTTACCTCTGTGCAAACTTGTAACATGGAGACCTCTGTCTTTTTGTGGGGACCAGGAGCTCCCCAGGGACTGGAGATGCCCATGCTGGCAAGGAGTGAGCCCTGCCAGGAAGTAGCAGCATTTTAAAAAGCAAGGAAGGTTTGACAACCAGCAAGATGGCGGCAGAGTAAGGAGCTCCTAGAGTCAGCTCACATACAGGGCAGTTAATAATCACCCAGAGGTAACTGAAACACCTGTTTGGGGGCTCCAGGGGACCAGAAGAGAATCCTGCAACGTCCTTGAAGAAATGGAAGGAGGAGACTACCCATCTGCAGAGAAGATTTGTAAGTAGAGCACTCCATGCCCTGGAGGCACTGTTCTGTGGCTGGAATTGGAAGCTCCACTTCCCTAAAACTGGGGTGGAAGAGATGGTTGGGCACCAACTTCAGCTACTAATGAATAAATTCATCAGCCTAAAGTATAATCCTAAGAACAGCTAAAGTTTGAATCTGTCCAAGTTAGAAAGAGGCTGGTAGCTGCCATCTTAACTCCATGCCTGGTACATGGGAAGTGGGGTAGACTGAAAATCACAGTGCTGGTAGGGACTGACTTCTTTCCATCCAGATCAGATTGCAGTTCAAGCAAAAGCCCCAGCCCTACCTCTTGGAGGGAGGAAGCTAGCCTCTCCAGGAAATTATAGTCCATGCTGTGGGCTATAGAGTCATTTTCACTCTGTCCCCAGCATGAGGGGAAGCCAGGCTGACCAAAAATCACAATGAAGGTAGAGACTGGTTTCTTTCAGCTGGATGGGACTGCAACCCTAGCCTAGGCTTCAGCCCCACCTCTAGCAGGGTGGAAGCTGGTGAGCCCTGCACCTGCCTATCCAGGTAACTGCAGGTACATTTGTCTGGCACAGGCTGAATAATCAGAAGTCTAAGGTGGCAACTGCAGTCATCTTGCACCTGCACTGCATAGATTGTTGCCCAGATCTGCAGCTCCATTCCTGCCACAGGCAGGGAAGAAAGAGGTGGGAAGCTTCATCAGTCTCTCTGGGTAACTACAGTTTAGACCTGCACAATTTGGATTACTCCACACAGCGGTGGCTCTGTCCCTACCCCTGGCAAAGGGGAAAGTTGGGAGAAGCTTACTTGGTCCCTGGGGCAATGAGGGCAGCTTGAGCCTCCACAGCTTACTGCACCAACTACATCCTTTGCTCCTACTACACAACCAGTAAAGGAGAAAGGGCAGTAAGCCCTAATTAAAGAGAAAAACTGCACCCAGAATCAATACTTTACCCGATGGCCAAGACACCAATAAAAAATTACAATCCACACCAAGAAACAAGAAGATTTGGCCCAGTTAAAGGAACAAGATAAGCCTCCAGATGACATAAAGGAGTTGAGACAACTGATCATAGATGTTCAAACAAATCTCCTTAATAAATTCAATGATTTGGCTAAAGAGATTAAGGATATTAAGAAGACATTGGATAAGCACAAAGAAGAATTTGAAAGCATACATAGAAAAAATAGCAGGTCTTATGGGAATAAAAGTCACAGTAAATGAAATTTAAAATATACTGGAATCATATAATAGCAGATTTGAGAAAGCAGAAGAAAGCACTGGTGAGCTTGAAGAGATGGCCTCTGAAAGTGAACATACAAAAGAACAGATGAAGAAAAAAATGGAAAAATTGAACAAGGTCTCAGGGAACTAAATGACAGCAAGAGATGTACAAACATATGGGTTTCGGTGTCCCAGAAGGAGAAGAAAAGGGAAAAGGGGCAGATGGAGTATTTGAAGAAATAATGGTAGAAAATTTCCCAACCCTATTGAAGAACATGTCCAAGAAGCACAATGTACTCCCATCTGAAAAAATCCAAATAGACCAACTCCAAGACACATACTATTCAGAATGTTAAATGCCAAAGACTGAGATTTCTGAGTGCAGCAAGAGAAAAGCAATGCATAACATATAAGGGATACCCAATAAGATTAAGTGCTGATTTCTCATCAGAAACCATGGAGGAAAGAACTCAGTAGTCTGATACATTTAAGACACTGCAAGAGAAAAACTTCCAGCCAAGAATATTTTATCCAGCAGGATTGTCTTTCAAAAATGAGGATAAGTTTAGAATATTCAAAGATAAACAGAAACTGAGATAGTTTGCAACCAAGAGACTGGCTTTGTAGGAAATACTAAAAGGTGTGCTACAGCCTGAAAAGAAAAGATTATATCAACAAAAGTAGCTAAAAGTGTCAAAAGGATGGTGAAAATAAAATATGACAGATAAAACTCAAATATTCAGAAATAAGCTTAACTAATGTGTAAAGCACTTGTATTCAGAAAACTACAACTCACTCTTTCAGGAAATCAAAAGAGGCCTAAATAATTGGAAGAACATTCCATGTTCTTGTATTGGAAGACTAAATATTATTAAGATGTCAATTCTACTCAAATTGATATACAGATTCAATGCAATCCTGAAAAAAAAATTCCACCAGCATTTTTTAAATAAATGGAAAAATGATCATCAAGCTTATTTGGAAGGGTAAGGGGTCCTGAATAGCCAGAAACATCTTAACAAGGAAAAGTGAATTTGGAGGACTCTCATTTCCAGACTTCAGTTTTTAAATTTTTTTGTTGTCTCTTTTTATAGATAAATAGATCACACAAAACATTACATTAAAAAACATAAGAGAGAGGCAGGGCAAGATGACATCTGAGTGAGTACACCTTACAGTCTCTCCTGTGAAGATGCAGCCAAGTGGGTTGGAGTCTTGCTGGAGCAGGCTGTCCCGGGGGCTTGCAGGGCGGAGGGTGTGTGGACATCGATTTGGAGAGAGAGTGGCAGAGGTGGTGCTTGCTAAAGGTAGAATTGTGGCTTACAAGTACAGAGGTTGGAAGCTGTGGACTGGTGGGACCCTTCCCCCTGGGGCTGGCGACCACAGTGTTTCCTGAGATCTGTCGGTTGTGCGGTGGCATTCCTGGTCCCCATGGTCCCCATATGTGTGGTCCCCAGGTCTGTGTACCCTGAGGTCCCGTAGCCTGTGTTCCACGGACCTATGTGCCCTGGGTCTGCAGAGTCCCGGACTTCCCTTTCTCAAGTCCCGTGTTCCTGGAGGTCCAGGATTGCCTTAGCCTCCGGTTTTGGACTGACTCTATGGGTGGGAGGGATTTGGTGGGGGGTGCAGTAGGGGGGCCTGGCTAGTGTGGGTTCGATTTTCTGGTGTGTCCCCCCCCTTTTTTTTCTTTTCTTTTTTTCTTTTTTTGAGGTTGGAGGAGCATACTGTCTGGCTTGGGGAGAGTCTGGGAAGAAAGGGGTGGTGAATCTGCTGAGAAAGCCCAACTCACCTAAATACCCTGGGGTAGGAAACTTAGCCTGGGAGAGGGTGGAGTCAGAAAATCAACTAGACTTCTCATAGCATACCTAAAGGAGATGGACTGTAGGAAGTGCTTTCCAAGCCTCCAATAGCATACTTGGGGTTCCTGGTGAGGTGTGGGTGCTCTCTCTCTGGAAATTAAGAGTCATTGTTTTCTGTGTGGAGCTGATTCAACAAGGACCCACTTGAATCTCCTACCGGACCTCTCAGGCAGCTTTTCTGCTGCCTGAGAGAGAGGGAAAGGAGGAAGGGAGAAAAGGGGGAACTTCAGATCCCTAAGCATTTTATTTAACTACAAACAGGATTCTTTGCTTGAAACTTTTCCTAGTATTTGGTTGGTTTTTCCTTGTTTTTCCTTCCTCTTTATCCCCCCAAGGCCCTTTTTTCTTTCTTTTTCTTTCTTTCTCTTTTTCTTTTTCCTGCTTACTTCCCCATTCTCTTTTGTCCCTTTTTTTTCTCTTTCTCTCTTTCTCTGCTTTCTTATTCTTCTTACATTAAGTGTTGTAGGGAGAGCTTCACATTTGCTGTATTTCCTCATCCTCCATTTCCTCTTTTCTGTGTGTGTTGATTTTGGCCAGCAACACTATTCCTTTTCCTCTACATCTTTCTATCCTCCATCATTGACTGTTTCTCTTACATTACACCTCTCTTTGTTAGCCCTCCTATTTTTTTACTTTTTATTACTAATACCTTGTTCTGTTTTCTGCCTTATATTCACTCTTTATATTATTGTCCTCTCTTTTCTCTTTCCCTCTCTCCTGAACACACAGGCCTTTTAATTCACACTGTATTCCTCCCCATATTCAGATTTATATGTACTCTACTTTTCTTACTGTTATAAACCTACATACCTTACATGAGTCTATTATCCATTCTCCTATATCTCACATGGTTCCTCTGTTAATATTTACTATCAATACTACTATTATTCATTTTCTTTTCTTACTCCTTTTGCTTTCTCTGGCCCTAATATTTTCCTTCAAGTGAACTTAGGCAACAACAAGGTAATAGAACAAGAAGAACAAAGTGACAAAGAGAAGACTTAACACGCATGCAAAAACAACAACTAATTAAACTCCAAACTAGACAAAGAAGCTAAGCAACTGACTAAACCCGTCAAGATAAAATGATGACCAGACAGCAACAAAAAACTACAAACCAAACCAGTAATCAGGAAAACATGCCCCAATCCAATGAACAAACTAAAAACCAGGAAGAGGAGCAGAACATTGAACAAGTAATTAAGGATCTCAAAACATATATTAGGGACCAATTTGATGAGGTGAAGGAAGAGATTAAGAATATGAAGAAAACAATTGGAGAGAATACAGAAGAAATTGCAATCATACACAAAAATATAATGGATATGATGGTGATGAACAGCACAATTTAAGAAATCAAAAATACACCCTCAGCAAATAACAGCCGACTCAGAGAGGCAGAGGGGAGATTAAGTGATGTGGAAGACAGTACATCTGAAATCAAACAGATAGTAGAACTGGTCAATAAAAAGAAAAAATCCAGCAGGGATTCAGGGTCCTGAATGACAATGCAAAACATGCAAACGTACGTATTATAGGCATCCCAGAAGGATAAGAGAAGGGAAAGGGGACAAAAGAGGTGTTGGAGGAAATAATGGCTGAAAACTTCCCAAACCTATTGAGGGAGATGGATGTACATGTCCAGGAAGCACAACACACCCCAAACAGCATAAATCCCAACAGGCCTACCCCAAGACATATACTTGTCAAGTTATCCAGTGCTCAAGACAAAGAGAAATTACTAAAAGCAGCAAGAGAAAAGAGAACAACCATCACAAGCAAAGGAGGCTCTATAAGATTAAATGCTGATTTCTCATCTGAAACCATGGAGGCAAGAAGACAGTGATATGACATAGTCAAGGTACTAAAAGAAAAAAATTTCCAACCAAGAATATTCTATCCAGCAAAGTTAGCACTCAAAAATGATGAAGAGTTCAAAATATTCACAGATAAACAGAAACTAAGAGAGTATGCCAACAAGAACCCTGCCCTTCAAGAAATACTAAAGGGAGTTCTGCAGGAAGAAAGAAAAAAACAAGAGAGACAGAGTTGGAGGAGAGTGTAAGAGCAACTAAAAAGACAAAAACAGAAAAAGAAAATAAAACAGAATATGACAGACACATATCCAAAAAAGAAATGGCTAATGTAAGTAATTCCTTGAAAGTAATAACACTGAATGTCAATGGATTAAACTCACCTGTCAAGAGACTCAGACTGGAAGGTTGGATAAGGAAATATGACCCATTTATATGCTGTCTGCAAGTAACACATCTTAGACCCAGGAATTCAAGGAGGTTGAAAGTGAATGGCTGGAAAACAATCTTACAAGCAAACAATAGCCAAAAAAGGGCAGGAGTAGCTATATTAATATCAGACAAAATAGACTTTAAATGCAAAACAATTGTGAGAGACAAAGACGGACACTACATATTAGTGAAAGGGAAAATATTTCAAGAAGAAAGAACAATCATAAACATTTATGCTCCTAATAAGGGTGCCTCCAAATATGTGAGGCAAACACTGGAAAAACTAAGTGAAGGAATAGATGCCTCTACAATTATAGTGAGGGACTTTAATACACCACTATCAACTTTGGACAGAACATCTCAAAAGAGAATCAATAAAGATACAAAGACTTTGAACAATATATTGGAGGACCTGGATCTAACAGACATATACAGAATATTACACCCAAATACAGCAGGATATACATTCTTCTCAAGTGCACATGGATCATTCTCCGAGATAGACCACATGCTAGGCCACAGGAAAAATCTCAATGAATTCAGAAAGATAGAAATCATACAAAATAATTTCTCTGGCCATAGTGGAATGAAGCTGGAAATCTGCAAGGGCCAGAGACCCAGATTTGGCACCAAGATTTGGAAGTTAAATAACACATTCTTAGAAAAACAGTGGGTCAAGGAGGAACTCTCAAAAGAAATTAATAACTACCTTGAAACTAATGAAAATGATAACACAACATATCCAAACTTATGGGATGCAGCAAAAGCAGTAATGAGGGGGAAATTTATAGCCATAAATTCATACATCAAAAAAGAAGAAAGAGCTAAAGTTAAAGAACTAAATGCATACTTGGAGGAATTAGTTAAAAAATAACAAACTAAGCCCAAAGGAAGAAGAAAGAAAGAAATAACAAAGATCAGAGCAGAACTAAATGAAGTAGAAAATAAGAAAGCACTTGAAAAAATAAACAAAACCAAGAGCTGGTTCTTTGAGAAAATCAATAAAATTGACAAACCCTAAGCTAGATTAACAAAGAAAAAAAGAGAGAAGATGCAACTACATAAAATAAGAAATGAGAAAGGAGATATCACCACAGATCCCACAGAAATAAAGACTATCATAAGAGGATACTTTGAAAAACTATATTCCAACAAAAACAACAATTTAGAGGAAATGGACAAATTCCAGAAACACATAAACAGCCTACACTGACAAAAGAAGAAGTTGACTATCTCAACAAACCAATCACAAGTAAAGAGATAGAATCAGTCATTAAAAACCTCCCAACTGAAAAGAGCCCTGAGCCAGACAGCTTCACAGGTGAATTCTACAAAACATTCCAGAAAGAACTAACATCATTCTTGCTTAAACTCTTCCAAAAAATTGAAACAGAAGGAACATTGCCTAACTCACTCTATATGCCAGCATTACTCTAGTACCAAAGCCAAACAAAGATACCACAAGAAAGGAAAATTACAGACCAATCTCTCTAATGAACCTTGACTCAAAAATTCTCAACAAAATACTTGCTAATCATATTCAACAACACATTAAACAAATTATACACCATGACCAAGTGGGGTTCATTCCTGGTATGCAAGGATGGTTCAACATAAGAAAATCAATTAATATAATACACCACATAAACAGATTGAAGGAAAAAAATCACACAATCATATCTATAGATGCAGAAAAAGCATTTGACAAAATACAGCACCCTTTCTTGATAAAAAACACTGCAAAAGATCAGAATAGAAGGAAACTTTCTGAACATGATAAAGAGTATATATGAAAAACCCACAGCTAACATCATTTACAACGGGGAAATTCTAAAATCTTTCCCTCTTAGAAGTACTTGCTCCAGCACTGAGGCAAGAACCAGACATAAAAGGCATCCAAACTGGAAAGGAAGAAGTAAAAATTTCACTATTTGCAGATGATATGATCCTATACATAGAAAACCCTGAGAAGTCTACAACAAAGCTTCTAGAACTTATAAATGAGTTCAGTAAGGTTGCAGGTTACAAAATAAATGCACAAAAATCAATAGTGTTTCTGTACACCAATAATGAGCAATTTGAGGAGGAAATCAGGAATCAAATACCATTCACAATAATAAATTAAAAAATCAAATACGTAGGAATAAATTTAACTAAAGACATAAAAGACTTATACACAAAAAACTACACAACACTGTTTAAGGAAATCAAAGAAGACCTAAATAAATGGAAGAATATTCCCTGTTCATGGATAGGAAGACTAAATATTATTAAGATGTCTATCCTACCAAAACTGATCTACAGATTCAATGCAATCCCAATAAAAATCAACACATCATCTTTTAATGAACTAGAGAAACTAACTATGAAATTTTTTGGAAAAGAAAGAGGCCTCGAATAGCCAAAGATGTATTGAAAAAGAAAAATGAAATTGGAGGAATCACACTACCTGACTTCAAAACATACTTACAAAGCTACAGTTGTGAAAACAGCATGGTATTGCCACAAGGATAGACACACTGACCAATGGAACTGAATTGAGAGTTCTGATATAGATCCTCATATATACAGCCATGTGGTATTTGACAAGGCCACCAAATCCTCTCAACTGGGAGAGAATGGCCTCTTCAACAAATGGTGCCTGGAGAACTGGATATCCATATGAAAAAGAATGAAAGAGGATTACCAACATACACCTTATACAAAAATCAACTCAAGATGGATCAAAGACCTAAATATAAGACCCAAGACCATAAAGACCTTGGAAAGCAAAGTAGGGAAGCATCTACAGGACCTTGTAATAGGAAACAGCTTCATGAACTTCACACCGAAAGCATGAGCAGCAAAAGAACAAATAGATAAATGGGACTTCCTCAAAATTAAAGTCTTCTGCACCTCAAAGAAGTTTGTCAGGAAAGTGAAAAGAGAGCCTACACAATGGGAGAAAATACTTGGTAACGATATATCTGATAGGAGACTTATATCTTGCATATATAAAGAATTCCTCTATCTTGAAAATGAAAAGACAAACAGCCTATTTTAAAAATGGGAAAAAGATTTGAACAGACATTTCTCCAAAGATGATATACAAATGGCTAAAAAACACATGAAAAAATGCTAAAAATCCCTAGTTATTAGGGAAATGCAAATCAAAACAACAATGAAATACCATCTTACTCCCATAAGACTGGCAGCTATCAAAAAATAAGAAGACTACAATTGTTGGAGAGGATGTGGAGGAATGGAAGCACTCATCCACTTCTGGTGGGAATGCAGAAGGATCCAGCCATTCTGGAGGACAGTTTGGCGGTTTCTCAAAAAACTAGCTATAGATTTGCCATATGACCCAGCAATTCCACTGCTGGGTATATACCCAGAAGATCTGAAAACAAGCACACAAACTGATATACGCACACCAATGTTCATAACAGCACTATTCACTATTGCCAAAAGTTGGAATCAACCCAAATGCCCATCAACAGATGAATGGATAAATAAAATGTGGTATATACATACAATGGAATACTACTAAGCTATAAGAACAAATACAATACAAACACATGGGATAACATGGATGAATCTTGAGGACCTTATGTTGAGTGATGCAAACCAGACATTGAAGGACAAATACTACATGACCTCTCTGATATGAAATAAGTAAACCAAGCTGTCTCAGAGAGCTAGAGACTGGATGATAAACTTTAAGGTAGTTGGAGGGTAGAGGAAGGTTGTGAGCTGACAGCTACTTGGGTGAAATCTGTGATAAGCTGGAGGTAAGTATTTGTACAGGGAAGGGATAAAATGGGGGCATAGGGTGGGGCTGCATGGGCCTTAGGAGCGCTAGGGATGGGAGGATGGGTCAGATTGCCCAAGAAATTGGGGAGAGGGTGAGGAGAACATTTGACCATGGGAGATCGTCAGATATGTGGTTGAAACTGTGGTGCAGAGAAAACTCTTTAGAGAATGTATTATGGAAGGTTGCCTGTTTGGGATGCTTAAGAGGGGGTCATCTGACACAGGGCAAGCTTCTGGGGAGTGTGTGAGTGCTCATTTTGTCACAGTGGATTACATCACTGGATGGAGACCCATACAATGAGAGTGAAGGTATACCCACATCCTGGGGAGGACTGATGTTCTCAAACAGAGGGAATTGTATCTCTTGAGAGAATCGGTGGCTCCTAATGGGTCAGGGCAATCAAGTATGTCAAGCCCTCAACATTTTTGCAAGTATCTCTGAATATGGTCCCTCAAGTAATGAAGATTGATTGTCATGGTGGGCCCTGTGGGGAGGGAGAAAGAGGTGTTGAATAAATGGAATCAGGGTAACTGGGGGGCAATGGAAGTGTTCCATAAGATCATGCGATGATGAATATAGGACATGTTAAATTACACCAAAAATGTATAGAAGTCTATAGGCTAAAATGTAAACCATAATGTAAAACATAAGATAACTAGAATTTAGAAAATTGTATAGTGTAAAACATAAACCATAATGTAAACCCAAATGGAACCATGTTTGAAAGCTATCATTTCAATATCTGTACATTAGCTGCAGCAAATATAATATGAACATGTAAAAAAATCACTGTTGGGGAAGGGACAAAGAGTTTGATGTTGGATATGTGGGAGTACCATATATTGTATATGTGAATTACTGTAACCTAAAACTTATGTCAAGAGAAACTTAATAATCAGGGGAAAAAAAGAAATAAAGGAGGTAGACACTGAGGAAGAAATCGAAGAAATTGCCTTGCCACTGTACCTACAGGGCAACATTTGTAGCAGTGATGAAAGGCAAAATGTCAAAAACAAAGCTTTTCCATTTTTTCATTTCTTTGATACTCCAATTTATTTTTCCTTTATTTAATTTTTCTAGATTTCTGTGTATTCTATCTCTAACCTTTAAACCCATCACTATATTCCATTTTTCTATGAAGGGAACCTGGCAATGTATTGGGCTTCCTTTTTGAAGAAGTTTTGGACTACAGAGAGGTTCAACTATGGCAGGGGAGGAGCACTTGTGTGGGGTGTCATTGGTGGGCTGCACATGGTTGGGAGGGAGTTCTCCAGGGCATGTATACAGGGTACATAGAAGGTTTGGATATTTTCATAGTGGTTTCAGTTGGAAACAACAGATGAGAGAGTGCTGAATTCCTGACCAGGGGAGCTCTATCACATTAAATGGAACAACAACAATCCCCCAAGTGCAACAGCAAAGACCAATAAAGATGGATGGTCCAACAATGAGCCTTCGATACTGATGGCTCCGATTATGAGACGGTGTGCCTGAAATATGAACTAGGCCTATAGCTGTGGGGTACCTAAGAGTTACCTTCTGAGAGCCTCTTTGTTGCTCAAATGTGGCTACTTTCTAAGCCAAACTCAGCATATAGATGCATTGCCTTCCCCCAGCATGGGACATGACTCCCGGGGATGAGCCTCCCTGGCACTGAGGGATTAATACCAAACACCAGCTGATGACGTAGCTACAAAAAGACCATGAACAAAGAGGTCAACTCAGATCAGTGGAATATCTCAGCCTACATGTAATATCAGGTGTTAAAAACTGTTTTTTGACTTTGGATAAAAAGGGGGAAATGGAAAGGACAAGTGAGTTTATGTGGCTAAAAGTCTCCAAAAAAGAGTTGGGAGGTCATCAGGGGGTGATGCTTATGCCTGCCTCAGCAGGGTGCCAGAGACAGCCAAGGTAGATGGAAACTCAGGTGCTGATTCTCCTGAGGGCTGCAGTGACCCACAGGTTCTATGGTCAAGGCAGATGGCTCTGGAGTTCAGGGCCATGTCAGTTGGCCCTACTTTGGTGTTTGTGTTCCTGAGTGTGATGGAGTTGGACTCAGATATAACCTTTCCACACACGCCTCTTCTGTCACTTTTACTGGACCTGTGGTTGGCATTTGGGTTGGTGTATACTCAGGAGACCTGAATTTCCAAACTGTCCATGTAACGGCCAGGCCCTGGGCCTCAGCAGACTTGTGACTCCTACCCTTTGGTTTCTTGGACTTACCCTGGCCAGCTGACAGGGAGGTGAAGGGGGTCAACCACCACACCAGGGAGCCAAGAGTGCCTACATCTGCAAGCAGAAGAATTGCATCCATCATCCATGTGAAATCTAAACCCCCTCTTGATGTAGAGGGGGGCTGGACATAACCATCCCAGGTCCACAAGATGGAGGAATAGAGTATGGATTAGAGTGGATTTACTGGTGTTCTGCTGGGGAACTATTGTGATTAGTAAGGGAAGAAACTGTAGTAGTGATGTGGAGAGGGTGGCCAAGGTGGCTGCTGATGATCGGGACAGGGAAGAAGAGATATGGTGCGGGGGCATTTTCAGGATTTGGAGTTGTCCTGGTGGTGCAGGGACAGATGCTCGATGTCATGTGTCCTGTTGTGGCCCACTGGGTGGACTGGGGGAGAGTGTGGACTACAATGTGGACCACTGTCCATGTGCTGCAGCAGTTCTCCAGAATGTATTCGCCGGGTGCAGTGGATGTGCCACAATGATGGAAGAGTTTGTTGATGTGGGAGGGGTGGCGTGGATGGGGTGGGGGGTATATGGGGACCTCATATTTTTTTAATGTAACATTTAAAAGAGAATAAAGAAGAAGAAAAAAAAACACATTGAGGATGACACTGTAAATGCATTCGATATTGTAAAGCACCAAGTTGATTACCCAAAGAGATTAGTTTCTTCTGAAACATTAAAAAAAAAAACAAAACATAAGAGGTTACCATATACCCCACTCCCCACTCCACCACATGCTCCTCCCACATCAACATCCCCTTTCATCAGTAAGGCATATTTACATTGCATTTGGTGAATACACCCTGGAGCATCGCCACACCGCATGGACCATAGTCTACATTGTAGTTCACACTCTCCCCTGGTCCATTCAGTGGGTTATGGCAGGATAAACAAGGCCCTGCATCTGTCCCTGCAATATCATTCAGGACAACACCAAGTCCCAAAAATGCCCCATATCACACCTCTTCCTCCCCCTCCCTGCCCTCAGTCACTCCCAAGGCCACTGTCTCCACATCAGTGATACAACTTCTTCCATTGCTAGAGTCACAAAAGTTCTATAGTAGAATACCAGCAAGTCCACTCCAATCTACATTATATTCCTCCATTTTGTGGACCCTGGGATGGTGATGTCCACTCCACCTCTATATTGAGAGGGGGCTTAGATCCCACATGGCTATGGATGCAATTCTCCTGCTTGCAGTTGTTGACACTCTGGGTTCCCTGGTGTGGTGGTTGACCATTCTCACCTTTCCGTCAGCTGACCTGGGTATGTTCTGCCCAGTGCTCTGAATGTCAAAGTGAAGAAATAGTTATTTCCAGACTTTAAATCATATTACCTAGCTACGGTGGTAAAAAAACAGCATGGTACTGGCTTAAAGACAGACACATAGACCAATGGAACCGAACTGATGTTCAGAAACAGACCTACACATGTCTGGTCAAGTGATTTTTGATGAGCCTGTCACCCAGCTCAGGCAGAACAAGCTGTTCAACAAATGGTGCTGAGAGAACTGGATATCCATAGCTCAGAAAAGGAAAGAGGACCCCTATCTCACACCTTACACAAAAGTTAACTCAAAATGAATAAAAAACCTAAATACAAAAGTAAGAACCATAAAACTTCTGGAAGAAATTGTAGGAAAATACCTTCAAGACCTGGTGTAGGTGGTGGATTCTTAAAGTAGATAAAAGGAGGACTGAGACGGACTACTGATGTTTAATATATGTAGAGGTTTTAATTAGCTTTACTGTAAAAGTGCAGAAATGTACAGAGTTGATGGTAACACATTATAGTGAGTAACAGCTAGCTTATAAATGGGGATGAGGTTGAAAATGGTAGTCTAGGGTTGTAAATACCAATTGACAGAATGCTAGAGAATAATCTAGGGACTGAAAAGCACAGTAAACTCTGAAGTGGATGGGAATTATGGTTGATGGTACAGATGCAAGAGTGTCCTTTGTGATCTAGAGCAAATGCACATCACTATCGCAGGGTGATTGGAGTGTCGAGAAGTGTGGGGAAACTGGAGTGAACTATGGACTGTGGTTAACAGTAATAATGTAATATTCTTGCATCTATGTCAAAGATATACTGTGTTGATAATGGGAGAGTATGGAAAATGTGTGCCAAATGTACGCTGTGGACATGGTAATAACCTGATGATATTATCACATAATCTATAACAAATATTCGACCATGGTGTGGTGTATTGATAGAGGGGTGTTGTTTGGGAATTCTGCACGTTCTGCATGATTGTTTTATAAGTTTACAACATCTGTCATAAAAACATATTTAAAAAATAATAATAGGATGGGTTGGGGAGTAAATACACCAAATGTAATATAAGGACTATAGTTAGTAGTAAGATTTGACAACATTCTTTCATAATTTGTAACAAATGTCTCATGACAATGCAAGGTGTTGGTGGAGGATTGAAGTATGGGACCCCTGTATGACGTTATGCATTTTGCTTTGCAAGTTCACAACTTTTACTATATACTTATTATTGATTTACATTTCATGTATAAATGATATAAAAATAATAACAGGGTGGTTTGGGGGAAAATACTTTAGTAGTAATATTTTGAGGACATTCTTTAATCATTAGTTAAAAATGTTTCACAACAATGCAAGGTATTGGTGGTAGGGTGAGGTACAAAAGTCCTGTATGATGTTATGTGTGTTTGTTTTGTAAGTTCACAACTATTATTATACACTTATTGTTTATGTAGGTTCATGTATGAGTGATATACATCAAAAATTTTCAAAAAAAAAAAGCAAGGAGTGTGGCCTGACCTGCTGTGCCACAGCGCCCCACAGAGGTGAGGGGGGCAGATGCAGGCCCGAGGACCAAGCTGCCTCCTGGCGCCCAGCACTGCCCTTGCCCCACTCTCATCTGCATCCTCCATATCCTCCTGGGAGGAGACTGGAGCAGTTAGAGTTCAAGGAGCAATCCGAAAAGGCACGGAAAACGTGGCAGCCCTGAGAGAAGATTTAATGGCAGCAAAATGAGGCATATCTGTGACTAGACTGGGTGTTCCGCATCTTTGAGCATCTGCTAATGAACGGAGAAATGTCCAGAAGGCAACTTCAGACTGAAAAAGAAGAATCACTCTCTCATGCTTATCACGCCGGGCACTGTTGCAGGTGCTTTGTGCACAACGAGTCGTTTAAAGTTCAAACAACTGGGTAAAGAAGGGTGCTGTTGTCCCTATCCTACAGAGTTAAAGCACCTTGCCCAAGCCACACACAGGCAGATGCTTGAGCAGGTCTGGAGCTGGCTGGGGCGAGTGCAGCTTCACGGACCAGTCCTGGGGTCCAGGTAGCCCCTGGCTGCTGCTCTGGAAGTCCAGGCGTCCTGCTGACCAGGCGCTGGTCTCCATGGCACTGCTCTGCTCTGGTGGCCTTGCTTCTGGGATGGAGCTGACGGAGTCAGGTGCTACCTGCACCTTCCCGAGACCGTTTCCCTGCCGCAGTGGGAAGCCTTGTTGCAGCCTCCCAGGCCTGCCCTTCGGCCTGGCTCCTCTCCGTTTGTCGCACACTAGCCCGTCCTTGGACGTGGAGCCTTCTGCTGGACTCCCAGGCGTCAGTAAGGCTTGCCCAGAACATCAGGGACTGCCCTTCACGCCCCTGGCTTGGTTGGTTTCCTGCACTTAACAGAGCTTTCCCAAAGTCTCTTCACGATTGGCCTTTGCATTTTATTTTATTT